>NC_141372.1:0-497210 GCF_963921425.1 Dryas octopetala
TGCCATTTGCATGTTAAACCCAATTCCATGCAAACGAATGGAAGTAAGAGGCTTCCAAGCTTCCTAAAGTCAATCACATTTCAAAATATGATACCTCAGCAAAGTTCCTTTGAGCAGCAAAACCAGCATAGAAACAGCTCCTGGTAGCAGCCTGTGAAATGATGGGGTTAAACTTTCAATAAGTGTGCATCATTAAATTGGATGAATGTGAGGGTGCTTACAGTGGGGCATCATAAAATGATTAACTACTGGAATTATATAGGATGCCAAAAAGGTTCATTCAACACAAGATGTACTTTTATAAATAACAGCACTATAGTAAAAAAAAAAAACAGTCAAATTATTGCATATGTACTAAAATGCAAGACTGTTTATGTGGTAAAAATGCTCTGAAAAATAAAAACTGAGAATAAAAAATAAAAATAAAAACCACTTGTCATTCTACACAAGTCGCAAAACTGAAATTAGAAAATAACCTGAATAAGTGCAGCAGCTGAGCGCCCTGCACCTGCAGCAGCACCAATTAAAAGAAAAAGATGGGGAAATGCAGGGGTGAGCATCTCCAGTCCAAAGGCAGCATTTTCAAGAAGATCAGCAAACAACCTCCACCCTTTTGGATTGACATCAAAATGCCTTCCATATTTGGAGAGCATAATTTTGCTGAGGTATCCAATTCCATCCTTAAGGACCCAATTGACAGCAGCAGCGGTTGGAATAGCTCCTTTTCCCAATCCAACAGCGTAAAGCAAGGCCTATAAATACCAAAAAAAGAAGAAAAGAAATGCAAACTCACTATAATATTGAGCAAAGATGATGGTTAGGTTAGGCATGCTAGGAGAGGGAGGTACCTGAGTGGCAAGGACTCCACTAATTTGGCTGGCGACGCCCTGAACTCCTCTCCATAGAGAGTAGTCCAAGTAATCGCTGGTAACGCAGTGGGGAAAGCCTTCTGGGAGCATCAATCGCATAAACAGATGTCTGCATTGCAACCAAAGATTCCCAACACTTATTGAACCATAACCAACACCGTGAGCAACAACAAAAGCATCCTTAACAAAATCAGGAATAAGCTTGGTCCACTTGCCTCCCCTCACTTCCCACACAGTCTCACACTCCTCTGATGCCAGCGCATAAGCCAATCGGAGGTGACAGAAACAACATGCCACAGAGCAGAAGACGAGGGAGAAGAAAAAGGGGTGATGAGACTGGCCAGAAGAACCCGAGGAGGAACCACTATCCTCATGCCACCCCCATGAGGATGACCCAAATAGGTTACTCCAGCCGCCGCCGCCGCCGCCGCCGCCGTTGTTGCCAGAGTCACAGCCGCCATTGCCCAGCAGGATAGTAGGTGCATTAAATCGTTTTGAAGGCAGCCCATGAACGTGAGATTGTGATGCCTTGAGAAGAAGCGAAGACAACAACACTGGACTGGATTTTAGAGCAGATGACCATGGCGCACCAGAACTGCTATCACGGACGTAAGTAGGTGGTAGAGGTGGTGTAATGCTTCCTTGGACGCACAAGGACTTGCAAGCGCACCCCATCTCTCCTTCCTTTCCCACTCACCCGCTTCCCTCTCTCCCCCTCTTTTTCTAACTTTTTCTTTCCTTTTTTTTTTTTCGTTTCTACAAACCTAATCGTGCCGTCTTTGCACGGATACGGATACCGCCTTTCTAAGTTTTATTTTTTCGGTCTCGGGTCGGGACCAACTTTATATTGTTTGCCGGCACCATTAAACTCTTAAAAAAAAAAAAAAAAAAAAAAAACTCTTAAAGAGATGGTCCCTAAGTTGTAAATTAAAATGGAAAATGACATGTACACTAAATTTTGTTCATCAAATTTATTTAATATGATGTGTCAATATTATGTTAGGATTAAATAATGAGCCAGAGTGAGTCCAGAAAAGATTGATGCACTATGCATCTGTCAATTAGGTCTTAAGGATGGAATTGGATACCTCCGCAAAATTATGCTCTCCAAATATGGAAGGCATTTTGATGTCAATCCAAAAGGGTGGAGGTTGTTTGCTGATCATCTTGAAAATGCTGCCTTTGGAATGGAGATGCTCACTCATGCATTTCCCCATCTGTCTTTTAATTGGTGTTGCTTGCACTTATACAGGTTATTTGGTAGATGTAGCAATGCTTAAATAAAATATTATAATAGGTGCACTACATTTTAATATAATTTTTGTAACATATTTTTAATAGAGGTGAGATCTATTTGTGTTAATCAATCTCACATTTATTAGAGATTAGAGAGGTGATACCAAAATATAATATAACGAGGATTACTCAAATATAGTGAACAAAAGCATGACAATATTTTTGATTGTTATGAAGCTATGTTGTAACTTGTAACTTGTATTTTAACTCTTCAATTGTAACCTTGCTATTTTTTCGCCAATTGCCCATATTGGCTATTGTTTAATACAATGACTTCTATCATTTTATGTAGCGTGTTTGGGAATGAATTTGAAATTTTATACCACATTTTGTGTGCACATTTTTAGAAATGCATTAGTTTTTACATGATAACGGAATATTAATGAAATGTTGAATGAGACCCCAACTCGAATTGTAAAAGTCAAACAAAATTTAGATGTTTTCAATTAAAATTTGGGTAATGATATGGGGATTATGTCATTGTACCACATTTGTGGTATCACATGATGTGGTTTCCTAGTCACTCTTGATCTCTTCATCTCTCTCTCTAGTAAGGATGAATAGGAAGCCACATCATGTGGTACCACAAATATAGTACAATGACATGATCCCCCTAGCATTACTCTTACAATTTTAATAGATTCCATAGAAATCTAGGTATCCCTAACTCGATTTTAATAGATTTCTTAAAAATCCAAGTGCCCTAAAAAACTCATGGATTTTATTAAGTGGTGAATTTGGATGAATTTTGTTAAAATAACAAAGGTCATGACAATTCAAGCCCTTTCCCCTTGAATTTTGATTAATTCTATGAAAGTCAATAAGAATATCAAAGGTTTTTTTTTTTTTTTTTTTCATATTTAGTACCTAAAGTTTGACCCTTGTTTTAATGTGGTACTTAAACTTTTATTTGTCTCAATTGAATACCTAAATTTTTATTTTGTGTCTAATACATACCAAAATGAATTTTTGTTAAAATTGTTAACAAAAGTAAGGGGCAATATAGTCACTACAAAAAATATATTTTAATTATTTTCTTTATATGTTTAAAATTTAAAAAAAAAAACACAACAATTCCCCCACTCACCCCTGACCCCATGGACCCCGCCCCTTTTCTTCTTCTTCTGCAAAGGAATGGGAGAGAGAGAGAGAGAGGAATCGGTTTGCTACGTGGGGATGTATGTGTGTGCCCCTGCATGTGGTGGTTTTTTTTTTTTAATAAAATTTCTTTTAAACATATAAAATATAATAATTAAAATATAATTTTTTTGAAGTGACCATATTGTCTTTAACTTCTATTAACAATTTTAACAGAAATTCACATAGGTATCTATTAGACACAAAATAAAAATTTAGGTACTCAATTCTGACAAATAAAAATTTAAGTACCACATTAAGACAAGAATCAAAGTTTAAGTATTAAATATGAAAAAAAAACCCGTATATCAAATATATAAAATCTACAAACTCCTTTAAATCCATTAAAATTCAAATTGAGAACATCCCAACTCATGGGCTCCTTTGGATTTGCCATTCTCTTCTCTTGTGAATATATTTGTTAGTCTTTATGCATAATAAATAGGGATATTATGGGAAAGCTCAATTGATTTTGATTCGTATTATTGCATAAACAAATATTCGAATGAGAAAAAATATTATTTCCTAATTTCCATTCTCAACCTTTTCAAACATTCCAAACATTGTAATGAGAATCATTCATTTCCTTCCGCCAAAAAGAATCATTCATTTCCATCTTCTATGGAATGGACATGGGAATGACATCTCTTGAAAAACCATTCCGAGATACATGAAATAGATTTTAGGGGAATGCTAGCTTTTATTACCTATTTATTGGCATGTGACATTTCTCTTCCATTTTAATGTGGAAAGGAAAGTGTAAAAACTGAAATATTAACGTTGACAATTTGGCACACGATGAAACTATATAAACACTAACTGGATGTATATGAGGCGATTTGTATACCTTACTATAATTGCTGCCATTAAATCATCTTTCATCATTTTTCCATGTCAACAGTAAGGGGGGAGGAAAGGGAATCCTGAATCCTGTGTTAATTGACTGCTAATTTCAATGAGAGACTGCGGTACTTATATATGTTTGTTGATTGTAGAATGCCTGATCAGATCAGGCAGATGCCTCATGTAATAATGCTCAGCTGCCGTGATTGAATGGTAATGCTTGAAGATATTGGAGGTATGAAAAGATTGTTAAATACGAGCAATGGCACAAGGAGTAATTTCACAATCACTGGAGGATAGCAGTGACCATGACCCCAAATCCCAAGGAAACGGCCTTGTTAACAGGTGAATTCCCCTGCAAAACAATCCGTTGAAATGAAATGATCAGGCCGGTTCAACATTAGATCCACGAACCACAATTATCTCACCCCCAAATACAATATCTGAAACACTTCAAGATTTACAAAAGAATAAAAAAAAAAATTTGAAATTCAAGAGAACACATTTAAGGATCAATTAACACGTGAAAGAAAATAAAGTTTCTTCTGACTAAAACTGGTAACCTGGCATGATTAATAAATATACACTGTTAACAATAGGCGTAAAATTCAAACAAAAAACTGGATGCACCATAAGGCACAAACGCTGATCGGCTGATGAGAGTTGAAATAGAATTCTTGGCCTCACTGGAAAGTGCTATTTCATGTGGTAGATCCCTTTTATTGGCAATACCCAAGCAAAGAGATGCGTTTCTTATTTTGCAAGTAAGAGCACTTAGGCCTTCCACAATGCAGCCTAAATCTGATCCCCAAACTCATTTTTTGGGTATAAAATAGGTAGAGTCCAGCCACAAAGGGCCGGAATGTGATCCCCATAATTT
Source organism: Dryas octopetala (assembly GCF_963921425.1). Taxonomy (NCBI): domain Eukaryota; kingdom Viridiplantae; phylum Streptophyta; class Magnoliopsida; order Rosales; family Rosaceae; genus Dryas; species Dryas octopetala. Next base: position 5,026 of record NC_141372.1, read on the forward strand.
TTTGAGACCCAAAAGCTATCCCCAATTTCTGGTATAGACTATACCCAAAACTAAATTAAATGGCTGACCCACTAACAAATAAAAGCTATTAAATAGCTGGCTCATCACCAAATTAAATAGCTGGCCCACCAACAAATAAATGGGTTAAATATTAATATCCCCATATTTGGGGCACAACACCATTGTTTTGGTGATCCCCAAAATCTATATTTTTACATTTTTTGATACCCAAAATTGATTTGGGTATTGGGTATTTGGGGATCACCATTGTAGAAGGCCTAAATCATTTAAGAAATATATGCCAAATGTGGCAAAAAAAATAAAGAAATATATGCAAAATCATCATTTTGTTCATTCCTGTTGCAGCTATACCATATTTGGATTTTTTTTTGGGGTATGCATCAATCTAATTCTTAGTTGAACTAGGATACATGTTACAAAAAGAATACCCTAAATTTTAATGGTGATTTTCATTTCTTCCTTCTCTATTAAAAGAAAATGTAACTTGAACAAGAAAGGAATGAGCATACCAAAATTTTGTAGATGAACATGCCTTAAGCTTTCACCATGTGTGCCTCAGCCAGTGAAGAATTGAGGTCTTCTCGAGATTGTGATCGCCTGCTTTGAAGACGCATCTGAGATCTGTGAGGAGACCAGAAGGAACCCATGCCACTGCTGTCAAATTGCATCTGTCCCAGATTATTTGAGGAATAACTATGGGCCATACTGCTCGTTGATGGGTATAAGGAAGACTCCATTAGCTGGATGCCACTGCCGCTGTTGAGACCATGTCCCAAGCCAAATGGTCTCTGTTGGGCACCACCTGCAATAGTTGGACTTAGAGGCATCTTTACTCTTCCATCCCCTGAAATGCCAGAGTTAACGTTGATTTCTAAGGACTAAACACGGGAAAATTATATAACAAATTAACAGTACGATATTAAAAGGCTCACGTTGGACTAAAATCTAAATCTGGTCTTTATTTTTCTTTACTTTTCCTATGTTTTTCAATTAAATTCCTCTATCTTTCAATTGAAGTAATGTGGTTCTTCCATTTACTAAAGTCAATCTCTTTTTGTGCGAAAATGTTGTTTTGGCTGATATGGCAAACACCAACGGCTTACAGGGTTATCAAAGGTCAGTCACAGAACACATGCCATGTGACTTTCATGCCACGCGACTATTGTACGGACAGCGATGCAGTCTGTTTACCTTAATATAAGGGATTAGAGCTTCAATATGCTCCCAAATGAATCCAATTGTAATCAGAATTACTTGCAATCTTAACTTAGATTATGTGCCAAATCAACAAATTCTGCAATAAAGTTATGTTTGCAGTGGATGAGACAGACAAAATTGCTCTGTTTAAAGAACTCAACAGCCTTGATTAAAATAAACTAAAAATATGAAATTAAGGTCAAACATGAGGAAGCAAAATATTGGCATGTGAATAATACAGCTCAAATTAAACTAACCGCTAGCTCAACTAATAGAAACTGGCTAGAAGAATCATCATTATTCAGCCGGATTAGAGACCACTACCTCTGTAACATTAACTCTTTTCATTCGTGACTTTGAATCAATACCATTGTTCCCACCATCTTAAGTCTAAGAAGTTTCACACTGTCGAACAAATTCAAAGGGCTCTCTCATCCCCAGCAGGTGTCACTCTCACCATTTCTATAAATAAAATATATTCATTATTTATCTTACTTTCCCCTGTACCACATGACCAACTCAACACCATCACCTCAACCACAATCATTTTATGGATATTCTCTGTATTGATTGCTTAAACCTTTGTACTACAAAACATAGATGGCCTAATAACATCAACAAAAGAAGTACCAATGCCAGCAGTAAAATTGAAATTATGACTGAAATCAGCAGTGAAGTATTGAAATTGTCAATGAAACCAGCTTTGCAATATGCAATAAATATAACAGTATCATTTGGGGACCATTTAAGAACTACATGCAAATTAGAAGTCTTGGGAAAGAGCTTACCGGGACTAATAGGACTCCAGCGCTGGAACCGAAAAGGAGATGGAATACTCAGAACGGATGCAGAAGATGCACTATTAGTCCTAAACAGCGGGAGATATGACCTCCAGAAAAATTTTGGCATCCAATTGCCAACACATGATAATGCACAAAGGAGGAAGAGGAATGAAATAAACAAAACTGCAATAAGAAATATAGGGTTTATCTTCATCTGGAGTATTTCGTAACTGCGAAGTCCCATTCTGGTTGAAAGTGCCTTCCCAGCTTCCAACAGAGCAACCCCAAGTGTCCATGTAATACTTCCAGAACCAATTATGATTTGATTATCTATAATGTGCAAACCCTCTCTCAACAAGAACACAATGTATGGTGCCCTAAAGCAGTACTGTTCAATGAAGGGCTGAGGAGCAACACTGTTCTTTGCAACTTCCCAAGTTCTTTCACAAAACTCCCGACCCTTTTCTAACACATCATCAAGCGATGCCTCTGAAGTCAAGTTGAAAAACCGATAAACCACAAAAAATCCAGAAATTGCATAGAATCTCCCATATGGACGGGGTACACCATCGGGAAGAGCACAAGGTTGCAAGTCACAATCAATTCCTGGGTTTATATTGGACCATTCTGACAAATTGACAGAAACCCTTGCAAGTTTACTGCACTCATCCCAATTTGGGGCACCAATAAGCCTCACAGGAATCCCTGCTCTACTTCCTTTGCCCAAACTCTTTTTTGCAATCACAGGGCTTCCACCTTCTTGGAATTTAGAAACACATTGAGAGCAAATGTATTGCTCCTTGTACCCGGACTGCAAGCAGGGATGTTTAAGTTCTCCCTTCCCATTTACTAATTCTGCTTTGGTGATTTCTGGAAGCCTCTCGAATAGATGAACCACAGACTTGTCAAATGCGTCGTTCAAACCATAGCCCGAAAGAGAATATGCTGTGAGATGATGGTTCACATCCCCGATTCTAAGGTTTAAACTTGTCTCTTTATGCACATGTTCATTACTCTCAAATGTAACCTGCAGTGATGAACCACCCAAGTCAAGTGCACCAAATGTTGGCTGTCTTGGTCTGGCCCCCAGCATTCCTGTGTGATGGTTAAGGGCTATCCAGCCGAAGTAAGCCTCTTCCAGGCCACTGATGATCTTAACCCAGTCTCTTTGGCACAAGAAAGGTGAATTCTTGAGTATAGACCATGCATTATCTAGAAGCCGTTTTGAATCGACACTCGGCAGTCTGCGAACCCCTGCAGTAGCATAAAGGAAGAGCGAGGTTGTCTTATGTGCGTTCTCTGGGATTTGCTTCTCTGCCCATCGAACAAGTGGTTTCAAGGCAGACTTCAATCCCGAAACATTGTGCACCAATTTGTCAAGCCCAGGCTCAGTTTCCATTCGATCATACGCTCTCCCGCTGTGTGAATTAGGTTTTCTATGAAGACCTTCGGTTAATGGTTTCATGACAATAGGAAAAGTGCCATCTTTTTCATTATCAAAGGATGCTTGATATACATAAACTCGAGTTCCAGTACTTCCACAATCAAGCACAATATAAAATTTGGGCGCTACTTTTGACCAATAAGAATAAATGAACATGGAAACCAAATAAATTAGAAAACCAAACAACAAGATACAACACAGAAGCATGAGGGCTCGAACCCACTTGTTGCGGGCAGATGTGTTTCCTCCTCCTGGGAGTGCTTTCTCCTTTGAGAAGCTGGAGCCAGCAGTTTCTCTCTGTAAAGAATGAGGGTGTTTGGAATGGGTAACAAGGGGATCTTCAGGATCGAGCTGATGATAAGCTGAGAAATCTTGGAGGGATGATGATAGTCGAAGATTGTTATTGTTTCGTGCAGGGTTGGCAAAAGCAAAAGCATGAGCACAAGTTTTGGGAGGCGATACCGTGGAACACTGAGGATTCGACCAACGATTTGATGCGGCAGAAATGATATTGGCAATTCGACCAAACACCATTTTTTATTAATTTCGGTTGGTGGTTTTTTGGGGCTAATTCGAGCAGTTACGAAGAAAGAGATGGAATCTCAACATACCCAACAACATCAATCGATCACATAATATGACAGAGTTGAGAAATTTATGAAAGCAAATATAACATAACCAATAACAAAAGCAAATTTAAGTACTCAGGGTTAAGTTGACATCAAGTCTAGATCCGGAGTGACACTATAGTTGGGTACTAAGAGCACACAATCCATAATAGATTGAAGAAACATAAAGTAAGCGTAAATGCTCATACGAAGGGAAAGAGCAAGAGCAGGTGGCTAATTACCTAGACGGGGGAACCTAAGGAAGCCGAAGAAAGGATCGGGAGGAGGAGGAAGACGAACAGAACCATGAAAATGCCTCATTTTTATGTACAATGCTTACACAGTACTCATCACTGGAGATATTGATCCTCCCTCTCTTCTCTGAGAAGTGGTCTCCGGGTTGTTCAGATCCAACCACAATCAGAACGCAAGACCTCTCTCTTTTCTTTTCTTTATTTTCTTCCCTTAACGTAAATGTAATTCCTCCTTTCAATTTACTTATTATTTCATTAAAGAATTGCTTTCTTGCAAGACAACTAATGTGGGAAAAAACTGCGAGCCGTTGGATCAAAAGGACCGTCCAGGATTAAAAGACCTCTTTAAAAGTTAAAACACCCAGGACTTTCGACCCATAAATAGATAATACCACCCAGGACCCAATACCCATTTGCTTCTAAAATCACCGCCCATCGGATGAAAAAAAACCCAAAGAATTCATTCACACCCATCTGGTATGCCATCTCAGCTTGATAAGAGGGGGAAATGGGGAAGCTGGCGAGTGGCGCCGGAACTCTCTCGGAAGTTGAGGAAGGTGTTGGAGTGTCGCACCGACTCTCCCGATGTGTTGGCGTCTCTCAACACTCTGTCTTGGTTCTACAACGAAAACATCCCTCAGTCGCGGTGGAACCTCAGATCGACCATCAATGTGGAATTCCTGGAAGCCTCCCAAGCAGCCGCCCAGCAAGCCTTGGATCTCGTGGAGGATGAGGGATCAATGCCTTGGCCAATTGCTGCGGCAAGACGGCCAAGGCTCTCAGCAGCTGCAACACTACCACCCAAAGGCGAAAGGCCCAAGCACGAGCTCCATGTCACCACCCAGAGGCAGCACATCGTGCCCTGCTTCCTCTGTAATTACCAGCTCTCTAGCCAAGCGGTAGCGTAATAGGATATGCGTTGAGACTTGAGAGTGAATCGAAATGAGGTCGATTGATTTATTCATGTTTGGTAGATAAATGCACTGAGTGATGAAGAACTGAATGACAACTTCTTTCTCACGTTCAAGAAATTCATGCCAACTGCAAACTGTTCTTGAGGACACATCACCAGGTACTCTCTCTCATATATGAAATTCTGAATCTAGGTAACATAAGGGTGATACTCAATTACTATTTGCAGCGTGCTGATCTGGAGCTCATGGATATGATGGCTATCTACCAAGAGGAGGAGCGTACGAGCGCCTCTGCAGGTTTTTCTTCTCTGATCATCGTCCATAATATACATATATGTTTATATACTGATTGATTCAATTTTCTAACACTAGCATAGTAGTAGTATGCTACTTGGATAGATGAGATATGATAAATATCGTTCCTTAATTACTCCCTCTTCTAGGTGGGTTCAGGCGGAATGTACAAAACTTGGTGACTCTGATAATCCTCAAGTTACTGATCTTTTGAAAATGGCAGTGTGTTGCCTCAAGGAAAGGCCTGTCCTTTTCAAGTATTAGACAGTTTATCAGCGCTCTTACATGTGGAGGACCGGGTGGAGTTCCACGACCCATTGAAGTTCATGCTCATGATCCTTACGATATGTTGGGGACATGCTAGGTGGTTATATCAGGTGTGAAAACAAAGGCCTGTTAGTTATGTTCTATTTGTACATCATAATTCATCATCTCTTAATTGTAGTTTCTTGCTCCGTTTACTCCGTGTGAAAATTAATTTTTAACTTTTCAGTCAGAAATTGAGAAATGTGGTAGTCTCCAATTTGTTTGATATGTTGAATAAAATCTAGGAATTTTTTTATATACAGTAACTAAACTTTGACCTTGTCTTAATGTGTACCTAAACTTTTATTTGTCCCAATTGAGTACTTAAACTTTATTGAAGTGACTATATTGCCCCTAACTTTTGTTGACAATTTTAACAGAAATTCATTTTGATACCTATTAGACACAAAATAAAAATTTAGGTACTCAATTGGGACAAATAAAAATTTATATACCACATAAAAGTTTGGATACTAAATATGAAATAAACCCTAAAATCTCTTACTTCAATAATTGCAGATATGCGAGCAAGCAGCAGGGGCACACAAGTCCAAGGGAGTTGGCCACTGTTCAGTAAATCATCAGTTGATGCACTAATGTCCAGCAGTGCTGCCCGATCCCCTCAGGTTTCTACTAGTTTTTTTCTTTTCTCAATACTTGCCCAGCTGTCTGATTGCAAGTTATCTTGATTGGCCTACTGTTATTTTTTGTCGTAATTTTCATCAACTCTAGTGTTTTGAATTGTTCCAGGTGCAAATGATGACAAATATCAAATAGATATTTCAACAACCTCCCCTTTCTCAAGCTATTTTTTAAGATTTTCTGTCACTCCCTCTCATATTCTGCCCAATTGTTTTGTTCCCATTTGTGTAACTGAGTTTAGTTAAAACTAAAATTTCTAGCTTATCATGCAGCCATCACTTTTCTTAAAAAACTTGTCAAGAAATGAAACTTCTACTCTTATACCAAAGACATTATCATGACTATTCTTGAGATTTAGATATACTAGCCTGTTGGCATGCTCCCTTAGCACACTAAGATGATTTTTCTTTTGCACAATTAAAATTATTTTTTGACTAACGGAAACAAAAAGAAACAGAAGGTGATGAATTAATGATCAAAGAGAGAAGAGAGAGGTGAAGAGAGAGATGGGGTGGAGAAAGAGAGAGAGAGAGCGGTGAAAAACACCATAAAACTGTAGTTAGTGGGTCAATTAGTTTCTTATTTTTAAATTTTATATAAATGACTCTACTCTTTTAACCTTTAATAAAGGTTTGTTTGTTTCTTTTTTTTTTTTTTTGAGAAGACAAGTTTTGTTTCTTTTAATAGCTTGCTTAGCAAAAGGTATTCTTGGTAAACCCAATTTGATGAAGCCTGTAATACTAGGGGTGGGCATAATAACCGGCGCACCGAAACACCGAACCAAACTAACCGTAAAAAAACCGAAAAAACACCGAGTTGACCAAAAAGTCAACACCGTAAGAGAAAACCGAACCAAACCGTATATGGATGGTTCCGGTTTCGGTTTCATGCTCATTTTACTCGAACCAAACCAAACCAAACCGTGTCATTTTTAAAAAATATAATTATATATTTTTATGCACATTTTATACATTTTTGTACACATTTTATACATTTTTAAACACATTTTATACATTTTTATTTTTGACCCTAAAATATATTTTATATAACCCTATGAGTTTAATATTATATATATAATAATGTTTTAGTATATAATTTTAATTATATCTTATATAATAAAATTAGTATATTCTATTTCTATATACTCTATAGTCTATAGTCTATATATAATAATGTTTTATACATATAGAGTTATATATAAACTTAGTATAGTTAGTTATATATAACTATATAGTTAGTAACTTAGTATATAGTTGTATACATACTACAATAGCTATATATAACTATATAAGTAATATATAATTATAGTAGTATATAGTTATATATATACTATACTCATTACTCTATAATAGCTATATATAATCTTATATATAGTTATAACTTATAATCCAAATTTGCCCAAACCCCAAACAAAATCTCAATCTCCCCAAAAATGCCAATATGAATAATAACTCATTAAACCCAGAACCATAGTGGAGAACCAAACCGAACCGAACCGCACCGCACTTTGAATGGTTTGGTTTGGTTTGATTTTTCTCCTTCCTTTTCGGTTTTTAGCACCGAACCACACTGTATAGGAACGTCCGGTGCGGCGCACGGTTTCGGGGGTGAACCGGGCCGAACCGCACCGTGCCCACCCCTATGTAATACTAAATACAAATAAGAAAAAATTAGAATTTAATCCTTCTAATATTTCTTATTTAGAAAAAAACCTTATGGCTTTTTTTATTTTTTCCAAATAAAGCCTTATGACAATTGCCTTATCAAAGAAATATGTCATCATTTTTTAATTTTTTTAGGGCATAGGGTACGAGTTCACCTTATACCTTCCTATGATATAAAATTAGGTTTGTGGAGGCTGCATGCTAGATTTCTCAAAATCTCAGAGTTAAAATCTAATATAAGGCCGATAAATCAGGGCTTGAATAAGTAAAAATACATTACCGAACACTCGAAAATGGTCACCAAGTGCTCAGCGCCTGAAATGTGTGAAAAAAATATAAATTAATAGATCAATATTATGTAAGATGGAATGGTTATAATATTATTAGACTTTAGTTAAAATTTTAAAAGTCATAAGGCTTTAATCAGTAAATTATAAAATTAAATGACCTAAATGAAAGTCTCCCCAAATAAATAAACACTTGTCAAGATTAGAAGCCTATGTTTGGAAATAGAATATTATAAAAAGACCTGCTGTGACAAGGGAAATTGGTATAATTAAAAAAATTAAAAAAAAAATAAAGAACAAATTACAATTTAGTACCTCAATTTTACGTGTTATTTCAATTTAATACCTCAATTTTTAAAACTTGCAAAAAAGTAGCTCAACTTTCATTTTGTGTCAAAATAGTACCTATGTTAGTTTTTCTGTCAAATAAACCGTTATCTGCTGACGTGGCAGGGGTATTTTCGTCATTTTCTTCACATTTAAAAAATAATAATATTTTTAAAAACTTTTTAATAAACAAAATTTTAAAATAATTAAAAAAATTTCTAAAAATAATTAAAAAATTGCTGAAAATTTCCCCCCACCACCACCCAATCCCAGCCCCTCCCCTCCCCCACCCAGCCATCCCCCACCCATCCCCTCCCTCCTCCTCCCCGCCCCACCCAGCCAACCCCCTGCAGCCCCCAGCCCGCCCCTACCCAGCCTCAGCCCCCTTCGCCCATCCTCCCCCTCTCCCTGCCCCAACACCGTCGCACCCCCTCCCCTCAGCCCCATCCCCGTCGCACCCGTCACCCCCTCACCCAGCCCCGCCCACCCAGCAGCAGCCCCCCTCGCCCCTCTTTCTTCTTCCCCTACCCAGCGCCACCCCACGCAGACCCGCCTCGCCCAGCCCAGCCCCTCCCCCAGACCAGCTCCTCCCCACCCAGCTCCCCCCAAACTCGATCCACTCATCCCCCTCGCCCGGCCAGGCCAGCCCTGACCCACCTCCTTCCACCCCACCCAACTCCCCCCAAACCCGACCCACCCCCTCCCCTTCACCCACGCAGACCCGCCCCAGCCCTAGCCCTGCCCCGCCCCACCCCACCCCACCCAGCCCCGCACAGTCCCTCCACCCCACCCACCCCCCCTAGATTTTTTTTTAATTTTTAAATGTTTTGATTTTTTTAAGAAATTTGTTTATTAAAAAGTTTTAATAAATTTTTTAATTAAAAAATTTTAAGAAATTTTTTAATTATTTTAAAATTTTGTTTATTAAAAAGTTTTTAAAAATATTATTATTTTTTAAATGTGGAGAAAAAGACGAAAATACCCCTGTCACATCAGCAAATAACGGTTTATTTGACATAAAAACTAACGGAGGTACTATTTTGACACAAAATGAAAGTTGAGGTACTTTTTTGCATGTTTTTAAAATTGGAGTACTAAATTGAAACAACACGTAAAATTGAGGTACTAAATTGTAATTTTCTCAACAAAAAAATACAGGTCCTTGTAATTGTAATAATTTGCTCTCATGATTCTTGTTTATAATTCATTATTTTCCTTCCTATTGCCTTTTTCATGGATTGTTCCAGTTCAGTGAAACATTGTAAGATTGCCCTCATCAATTGCTCGTGCGCCATTTAGCAACCATTGCTTGGGCATGAGGTTGCAGCGGAATACGTGAAGAAACTTGGGGTGATGATAGATAAACATGTATAAGCCCTGGTACAAACTGAAGGAATTTTTTGGGCTTATTTTGGGAAGTGAGTGTTCCCCTGCCTGAATTTCAGCTGATGCAGGTTGCAAAGTAGCATCCCGAAGCGTGTATCCAAATGGCTAGATCATTGGCTTGCTATTTGTACACATTTATCTAACTACATTAACTGACCATCTTATGTGGTCATGTCATGTCAATTAATAAGATAGGTTGACATAAATTTTAGGTTTTAATCATTTGTATATTTACTCATGTCATTAATTGCATAGCATCACCACGTCAATCAGCTACTACATAAGGTGGTCAGCTAATATGATCAGATTATGTACAAATAGCATTACTCACCGGGCAAATTATGGATCTTAAGAATGGCTACCCATATCTAAGTCATTGGCAAGGCATGGCGCTCAGCGTAATAAACGTATTTTCTAATTAATTCCTAATTTGTAGGGATTTAGTTGATTCTCAATTTCTCATGATGTTAGGCTGTAATTCTTCCCCCCTATCTACGCTTTTACAATGGTTTAAATGGTAAAAGAAGTTACATCCAAGTTGAAAAAATAAAAAATAAAAAAAATAGGGCCTGCATTATGATTGTCTATCGACAAAAAATTTAGAATGTTAATGAAAAGGTCTTAGCAGTTGGAAACAACTCATTAGTATACAACCCAATTCTCTGATCAAGTAGAAAGGCGATCCAACCAGGGAAGAAGTTTTTCATGGACTAACTCAGGCCTGTCATCGTGGGGGCAATGTCCAACCCCTTCTAAAACAAAAAGGCTCACATAGGGTAGTTGAGAAGGCAAGGAAGCGAAGTATTTGCCAATAGGCCCATCAAGGGGAGTGAATGTGTCTTGATTTCCCCATAAAACTAGTATAGGTACGGAGATTCTTGGCATCAACTGTACTGGGTTTGGTCCTGGTGGGCCAGTCACGATAGAAACGAAAGCATCCAGTGCCCCTGGGTCGTACGTTGGTTCCATAATTATCTGCATTTTTTGTGAGGTGAAATAAACAATCATTGAACTAAAAATAAACAACCAAAGTATGAGTACAAAGAGTCCCTCTATTTTCAAATTTATTAAAAATTCCCTACCTATCCTTGTATAGTTGTATCAATGTTTTTTTCTTTTGTGTGTATCGTTGATCTCCTATTTCCAGTCTGATCTTTAATCCAATTTTTGACATTAAAAACTTTTGTTTGGTATTCGTTGAAATTTAAGTGAAAGAAAAGGTATTTTGAAGACAAACTCTCCCTAGCTAGTAGCTAGAACTAGCTCGGAGGATGCATGGGAATGGGGTACCTCTACCAATTCGTCATCCACGGATTCCTTGTTCCCATAAACAGACAATAAAATATTCCTTACATTATCTCTGCATCAAGCACTGCACATTGTCAGATATACTCACAGCGTTAAATATGTATATGAAGCTTTCACTAATGGATCGCTTAAATAAGGTGATAATTTCAATATTTTTTAGAAACAAAATAACCAATTTATTTATTTTTTATTTGTTACTGTTAAATATATTAAGGGTTATTTACAAATAAATCAATAAAACTTTTGAAAATTATATATTTCTTAATGCATTTTTCCACATTTTAGAATGCACTTTTCCATAATTCAATTTTGGTCACCATTGACTAAAATGTAAAAATATAAATTACAATAGATCAATAAATATACATTACTATTTATACTTATATTTGTATTAGATTTGCTTATAATTCGAAACCTAAATGCTAAGTCATAAGATTCAGAACTCTATTTCTACACTTATAAGTAATTAAAAAAACGGAATAGGCAAACTAGTATTTTCTAACGCACAAAAATATATGACATTACCTTTACCAAAAAATATATATATAACATCCCTAGTGGATTAGGCCTATTGACTAAATTGAGATAAAATTTCAAAACTCATTAACTTTTTTAGGAAAAAAAAAAGACTCATTGTGACTATTATGTAAGGAGATGGATCTATGACAATATATTTTTTGCACAAGTTTTGACACAAGTTTTTAATGAGGCCTATTCCATATAGGATTTCAACTATCCAAACCGTTTATTTTGTAGGTTTCACTTAAAACATCATCCAAAAAATTAGGTAAATTGAAAATTATTTACCTACAAAAATTAAATTGTCAACATTTCAAGTATTTATTTTGTTGACTAATATTGACCATTTAATTTTTGTAGGTAAATAATTTTCGATTTACCTAATTTGTTGCAAAGATAATATTTTAATATAGACAAAAAAATAGACGGTTCAGATCGTTAAAATATTATATGGAATGGGCCCCATTAAAAACTTGTGTCAAAGATATGGTGCCACGAATCCATCCTCATTATGTAATATTGAAATGTTTTATTGATTTAAATGAAATTTGTTAATATATTAAAAGTTTTATTTGTCTAATTTTTATAAAAAATAATCAATTGCAGTAAAAGAATATAGATGGTTCCGATCACAAAACTATATTATGGAAGGAGCTCATATTATTTAAGGGATTTCTTAGTAGAACCTCCCTCTAAATATATTTATACAATAATACAATAGACACCAACTATTATTCAATTTTTTGTTCAGCAATATGACATATGAGATTAGTACTTACCATAAATAAATGAGATCAGTAGTGTACCCAATTATTGAACAAATAATAAAATATCACCATTAGTTGGAATCCAAAAGGCTTGAATAATCGTTGGATTATAAGTAGAATACTCTGTTTACTTTTTAAAAGAATAGAATACCTCTGTTTGACACGCTCAAAAATTGCCGAAGCAATTCGTGGTTGCTTCAGTAGTAGATCAATCAACCAAAGCAAAGGTAACAAAAGCTTGATCCTCCAATCATCAATAATTGCCTTGTTATTCATACCACCAGCACAATTTAAAAGCACCATCCCTCGCACGAGTGCTTTATTAGATTCTAATTGGACAAAACAAAATTAATAAAATAAGGCAAATTAAGCATAACCTATTCAAAGGACAAGTAACTAGATCCAGATGGAAATGATTGTTAAAGAAACCATCGAGATATAATTCAGACAAATCCACAAAGGAACGAATTAAGTGGTTAAAATGTCTTAAGCACACGGACCTGAGGCAGCAATTACACAAGCAAGGCTTCCGACAGAGTTCCCTATCAACACAGTTGGCTTCTGGACAACTTCATCCAAAAAATCCAAGATTAACTGTTTACAGTTACACTTGAGTTAGCAAGATATGTTTACAATGTTAAACACGTTTGTTTAATCATTTGATTAATCGGTGATCATTCAAGTATTTAGGACAAATAAGTTTTCATAAAGATGATTATCAAAATTATACTTAAAAATAGACAATCCAAATCATTAAAATACATTAATCTAGTAGAACATGCAATAGTTCCTTGTTAAAGAATCATTAGTAGAAGGGGCCAATATAATCTTATTGACAAAATCCGACTCAAAGCATGCATGCATACCTGAGCCCATTTTTCCATGGTATATGAAAAGCCAACTGGCTTATCTGAGCCACCAAATCCTAGGAGGTCAATAGCATAAACGGTATGATTTTGGGCCAGCGTCCCGATATTTCTGAGAGAATTTCAAATAAGTAATCATTTGGAAAATATATATATATATATGCATACTAAAGAGTTCATTTGTTATACTGTAAATCAGAAGTCATTCATTAGATTGACTGTAATGTGACAACACTAAATAGGTATAGGTTGTAGGATAGTGATTAAGGAGTTGGGATTAATATAAAATGACAAAAGAAGATACGCGTGTGTGTGAGTGTGTGGGTGTGTGGATAGGAAGGATGAGTGGCTAGTATGCATGCATAGTAGGACAAAAGACAAACCTGCGCCAGTGAGGGATGGAGGCACCGAAGCCGTGAACAAGTAGTAAAGCAGGATTTGGATTTGTATCTGACACTTGTTTTTGCTGTTGATGATGAGGATGAGAAACAAAGTAATTGATGGAGTATCGACCCTTCCATTTCCACTTATTGCACTTCTCCTTAATCTCTCTCAACTCTACTTCCAATACATCGCCAGCGCCTGTAGCTGCCTTTGCAGCTGTAGAAGAATTGAATTTCACGATGCTATAGACACTATTGTTGAAGGGAAGAACAGTCATACTATTAAGATGGCTATTTTGAACAAATAAGACACCCCCACCACATCTAAGCAAGTAGGTTCTCCCTTTCTGCTTGTTTGTGGACTGCCGCAATTGCGAATGTACCGGCGGCCCAAGCCAAAGTGAATGGGGAGCCTTTACCCTCACCCCCATTCTTTCTCCTTCTCTATCTAATTAAGCACAACTTCTAAAAGTAATGTTGTACCGCACACATTTATTTTAAATAGCCACGCACGTAATCACTTTTTCAATGGTGTTTCAAATTAGAATTACAGTGCTACTGTTTGCACACTTCTTTTTTTTTTTTTTTTTCACTCTTTTCTTACTTTTTTTTTTTATTTCACACTTCCACACTCCTTCAACAATTGAATTTTATCATACACACATCTCTTTCAATTATTATAATATCTCTATTTTATTCATTTCATACAATTTATCACCTCAACACACCAATTACCCAAAACACCCTATCAACTCAGACAAAAAAAAATAAACACACCCAGCCCCTCGACTTCCCTTACCCCGACCACCCTCATCCCTTACCCCGGCCACCTCCCTTCCTCACTCACCTGACCACCTCCCCCTTTCACCCGACCCACCCAGCCCCTCCCTTTCTCTCTCTCGAGCTCGTGCCTCTGCCCAGCTCACGCCCGACCACACCGTCGTGCCAGCTTCCTCTGTGCCGACCACCAGCTCGTAACTCAAATTGCCTCTGCCCACCACCGCACGCAGAAACCAAGGACGGCGAACTGAGACACCCAAGCTGGTTTCACGAGTGTGGGGTGGGGTGGGGTGGGGGTGGCTGGCTGTGTGGTGGAAGGATGGTAGGGGTCTGTGCCGTTCAGGGGAGCTCGCCGGTTGTCTCTGCTCACCTAGAGGTGGGCGGCGATGGCTGGCTTGGCCAAGGCTGGTCAAGAGATAGTGGGTTTGGGAGAGAGAGAGAGAGAGAGAGAGAGAGAGAGAGAGAGAGAGAGATAAAGAGAGGGGCTGGGTGGGTCGGGTGAAGTGGGGAGAAAGAGGGAGAGAGAAAGAGAGGGAGGCTGGGAGCTTCAATGTTTGGGGTGGGAGTTTCTGATCGGGTAGACAGATAAATGAAGAAAGGAGAGAGGAAAAGAGAGAAAAAAGGGTGTGAATTGTTTTTCGTCTTTTTATATTGGGATAATTTTGTAAATTCACTAATTAAGTGATGGGGGTTGCTAAAAGAAAAAAAAAAGTGTACAAATAGCATCACTCTAAAATTATGGGACACATTGATACAATCTATAATACGCATATTAAATTAACACATTATTCACAGTTTAAATTTTTTAAAAAACATTTTCTCATTTATTTAATTAAAGTATTGCTACATTTGTCAAATTTGTTCGCTAACTAATTGCCTATTAACATTTTGTTTTTACTTTATTTGAAGACTTTTCTAAATTCAAATTTTTCTTCTCCAAAATTGTTTACTAAATTCAATTCAAGCAGTATTAAAGAAGAAGCCGATTGGGAATTTCTGGAGGCAGGGATGTTCGTCACTTCTTCTTGACGTGGAAATGGATTGATGGTGAAAAAAATGAAATAGCAACGCAAATAAAATCATGAGAAAATACAATTTTTTTATGGTTAATACTTAATAGTTACAATGGTCATAATATATATAGAAAGGGAATCTCCAAAACCAGCAAATAGCAAAGGAGTCTTGAAGACCAAGGATTGCCCTACAGATAGAGTTTGATTCACACAAAATTCAACCAACCATTAACCCAGCAAACTGTCATTTCCCTTCAAATCTCGCTCTCGCTCTCGCTCTCTCTCTGTCTCTCTCTCTCTCTGACCCGAAAGCCGAAAAGAAAGAGAGAGAGTCATGGCAGCTGTGGCCATGGCAGGGGCAGGGGTAGCTTCTTTGTCCGCAGGCGTTGGAGGTGGAGGAGGAGATGTTTCGAGGGCACATGCGGCCATGGCAATGGTTCAGCTCTTCAACGGAGGGTATCATGTAATTACCAAAGTGGCCCTCAATGTTGGCATCAACCAGCTTGTATTCTGCGTCTTCCGGGACCTCCTTGCTCTTGCCATCCTTGCTCCCATCGCCTATGTCCGTGAAAAGTATGTCCTCTTTTCCGTATTTTATTTATTTAGTTTGGGCCTTGACGCCACCCATGACCCATCAGTTTCGATTCCATTTGGTTCTTCTCTCTCTCTCTCTCTCTCTCTCTCTCTCTCTCTCCCCTAACATTCATACTCTGCACGAACATTTTGACTTGTGTTCAATTAAACAAAATTCCTGTATTGGATGCTCAAACTATGATGTAAGAGACTTGAAGACTTATGTATCTTGGTATTGTGTTGTTGTTTCTACTGTTTTGGGGCATGTTTGGGCGTCCCATCTGTTTTATATTGAATGCCCCATTGTTACTTGCATAGAGTCCCCTACTTGTTAATCTATCACCTTGAAAATAACTCAATCAAATTAAGTTAAAACTATTTTTGTCAGTCATGGTCGATTCCTTGGAATTCTATTACACTAGAGATTATCACCATTATTTCTGAGTCATTGTCTCATGACCCGATGAAAGTCTCAGGTGGTCAAATGCAACTGCATGGTTTGGATTCTCGAGAACGGATAGTTTATGCTAGAACTGTGGAAGTTTAGGTCCAGATCCAAATCCATTATTAGTGGTCTTTTATTTGTGAGCATGAATGCGCTTTATATAATAGCTCAACAGATGATGGTCCATTTGTATTTGAAGCCATACTTTGGAATAAGATTGACCAATTAAACTTTTAAGTCTATATCCTAATCGTGAACACGGACCTATCAGCTTCTTCATCCTTTTGCACATGATTTTGCAGTTTATGTTTATGGAATGATCATAAATGGGACAAATATAGTACTCTATAACATTTCTCGTCTCCTGTATGTAGACGGATTCGACAACCAATGAATAGACGTTTGTTCATGTCCTTCTTCTTTCTTGGGCTAACTGGGTAAGGAAAGATATTTCAATGCCATCCTTATGGTCTTATCGTGATTACTTTTATTATTACTATTACTATTACTAGTGCTATTATTATTATAATTATATAATCTACTGGTCTAATTGATGCAACATCCCTTTGACATTTGATATTTGTTGTTTCTTTATATTAAATAGGATTTTTGGCAACCAGCTCCTGTTTCTCATTGGTCTTGGCTACACAAATCCAACTTATGCTGCTGCCATACAGCCTGCTATCCCAGTTTTTACATTTATCCTAGCTTTACTAATGGGGTCAGTTTGAAATTTTTTACCTTTATCCTAGCTTTACTAATGGCTGATGCTATGCATCTGTATATTTCTCTACACTCACAGATACATGCATTTGCATGTTTAACTTGTAGTGGATGTTACTTGTTCAATATCATATGTGAACCTGTTCATGCAGTACAGAAAGAGTGAACTTGCTCAAAACTGAAGGGCAGGCGAAGGTTGGCGGTACACTTGTATGTGTCTCTGGAGCCATATTAATGGTCTTATTCCGTGGACCTACTTTAATTGGATATACAGAGCCAGACTTTGCAGCACAAAGCGAAATAAGTGCCAGAGGTCAACCGGAGCCTGCTGGATGGTTGATGTCTAGTTTTCTGGATTTTGGGCTAGATCATTTTCATCTTGGAGTGCTATGCTTAATAGGGAACTGTATGTGCATGGCTGCTTTTCTAGCCATACAGGTGCATGACCATATACTTTTACCTTTTCTCTTGTGAAAAACATTCCTTGAAATAGTCGTTTTCTTTTCTTTCCTTTCTCCTTTGTTCTGGGAAAATATATTTTGTTTTCAATTAAAGAAGTTTGAGCTTGCTACCTAGTTAAACGAGTTCACATAATAAATATTTTGTACAAAACTTAGCATCCATGTAAACATTTTTTCTTGAGACTTTGAAAGAATCTGTTTCGAGAATTTATTGGAAAATATCATTACATCTTGGCTTTACTCAAAGTTTTAAGCCAGTATAGTTAGTTTTCTTGCTTTTGATGATATAATTTCTGTGTCTTATGTAGAGGTATGCTGTTTTTCAAGACCTGGTTTTGTAGGGTTATCATAAGCTGGCAATACCGATTACTTGTTTAGTTTTTTCTGATATGTGTGTATAACATTTCAAAAGTCATGAAGAAACAAAAATTCTTAAAAAATGTTGGTTTGCTTGAAAATCATATATGAACTGAATTCAGATGGATGCTAGATAAATTAGGAGAAAAATGCACTTCAAGTGGATGAATGTGTGTAATGTACATTTGTTTCTTATGTTGCACCAGAAATTCACAGTAAGCAATCATTCACTATGCATATTAGACAGAAGTAATTAATTGAATTAGATCATTTAGATGTGCACAATAATTTATTGTTTGATTAGCTTACCTGTCTTGGTTACAACTTACAAGTATATATCATCAAAAGCCTATATTACTATTATAGATCTTCCTAAACTGCTTTCCTCATAGTTACATTGTTAGAACTATTGTATTTGTAGGCGAAGCTTTCCCTATCTATACCCTTTCTACATTGCGTTCTCACAAGGATAGTTTTGAGCATGCTTGGGAAAATTTACATAAATTTATTTTTATCATTTATCACATACATATGAAAAGAAAGAAACTAATCAAATTGTTATAGGGGCACCTCAAATTGTTATTTTTTTATTTAATTACATATCTTAGATACAAGTACATATTATTAAAACCCTAGATCATTATTGTAAGTGTTCCTAGATAGCTGGTCCCTAGTTACAACGTTGAAACTATGATTGGTTAATGGCTACTTTTTATCTATATTTACTCTCTGTACATCGCACTCTCAGAAGAGTAGCAATCCCCACCATCTTCTGAATTTGAAGGCTACCATGTATATTTAATTAAGCAAAGCTATCTCCTCTTGTTTCTTCTTGAGATCTTCTTCGAGAGGCAGGCAATCCTTTAGACTTTCATTTTTTTAATATTTTAAATTCTGTCATCCTCTATTGCTACAAGCAAATGATCTACAAACCCTTAGCTTAGAGGGAAGCCACTGATCAATGTAGTGTAATATTTGATGTGATGTCAGGAGGTCCTACAGTTATTCTTAAATTATGAAACTTCTCCATTTTTTAAGTGCATAAAATACCTTAATGCAGGAGTAAAGTTCAAAGTACATTAAATAAGTCCATCCAAGTTCCAAGCACCACATGAAGAGTCTTTGCAGTTAGTAAATGCAGTTTATGCATTTATTTTAGATTGTTTTAGAGTCTTATATTTACTCTCTTTATGTCCTATAATCAATGTGTTAACTGTCAAGAGTTATCTTTTAGAATTCCTAGGTGTATTAATGTGGGTTTTATTGTTCATGTACCAATGACTCTAAAGGGCTACTTTGTAATCTTTGAAATTAAGTTTATGGTGAAAAATCTGGTGTGTGTGAAGCACAAGTTGACTTGGAGTGATTCCAAGCCACCTTCGGTGAGATGCCGAAGGCCGGTGTGAAGCCAGAATTTTCTATTTTTCTTTTGGAGTGATTCCATTACACCTTTGGTGTGATGCCAAAGGCCGGAGTGCGTCCGGATCTATCTTCTCTTTCCATACTCTTTACTATTGTCCTACATCATACCTTAATGCTCCATTTACTATTGCGGAAATTTTCAGGCTCCACTTTTGAAAAGATATCCTGCCAACCTGTCAGTCACAGCATATTCGTACTTCTTTGGTGCTCTATTCATGGTGGTGACTGCATTATTTATGACAAATGAGTCAACAGACTGGAGCTTGACAAGGTCTGAGCTTTTTGCGGTTATTTACGCTGTAAGTTTCCAACTAATGATATATTTACCTGAATCTGGTGTTATGCATGCCAAATTTTTCAGCTTTCTTAGTACTAATTCCTTATGTCTGAACATAGTTTCTGAATGACTATTTAATCTTGGGCTTGTGCTTGATATGCTAATGATTTTAAAGATTAGATGCTATGTATTTTGATGACACCCCATGCAGCATATTCACTAGATAATAGCGTGTGATTATGTATATTCAATAGATAATAGTGTGTGATTCTCACAAAATCGTAGAAATGATCATCATTGTCATCTTGTCGGGTATGTATGGAGTCTATAGACTATAATGGAAAATTATATTCTTTTGTAATGGGTTACTATTTAAGGAATATTTTTTGAGCTATTGGGACTTAATGAAGCAGAAGCCTAACCTTCTTAGGTGAAGTGAATCGGCCTAGGGTGCTAATTGCTGATGGATTAAATACTATGTGGTCAAGAGGGCTTAAAATTAAAATCTTAAAGTCAACTCTTTTTTTCTGGTGACCTTGGATTTTGAAGCTCTGTCAATTCTTGTTATCCCTTAAAAATCAAACGAACATTTGTTAATTAGATGAGTTTTTAAAGTTATTTTCAAATGCAAACAAACAGTTGTAAAAGTAATTTACCTCTTATTAATTATTTAATTTTGAGTTTTCAAACATGTAGCCCGATTCTTAAGAGGATGCCTGCAAATTTTGAAAGAAAAGGGACATAGATTCATCCAACAGCTGGAACTAATTATAACGAAAATGGGCAGGTCTTAATTTCAGGTTATAACACCGGACCCCCAAAAAAAACGCATCAGACCTTTCTACCGCAACTTCCATTATAGTAAAAATTGAAACAACCAGCCATGTAGATCACCGAGGATAATCAGCTATGTAATCACTCATTGACTCTGATTTTGTGTCTGTGTCTTCTTTTTATTATTCACTGTTTGACTCTGGTTGCATCATTATTAGGCCTCTAATCTCAGGTTCCAGAAACTATTCATCATTGGTGATGACTCTATGGCATGTCTATTGGCTGTTTGTGCTCCTTATAGTATCTTCTGCTTACAAGTTAAATAGATTGTAAATTTTATAAACATTTCTTTTCAAAAAAAAAAAAAACTTCTATAAACGTTTCTTTTGAATTATTTATGCATGTGACTTTTCTAGCAAATCTAATGTGAATAAATATGAAAATGGGCATATATAATATGTCCCCTCCAAGCTGGTTTAATTGTTAAAAGTTGTGAGCATCACTACTTGGTTTTCAGGGAACTGTTGCATCTACCCTTAATTATGAACTGTTGCCTCTGCCCTTAATCATAAGGCCTCTAATCTCAGGTTCCAGAAACTATTTATCATTGATGATGACTCTGTAGCATATCTATTGGCTGTTTGTGCTCCTTTCAATATCTTCTGCTTAAAAGTTAAATAGCCTGTAACTTTTATTGCAGTTATTGAATCATACTGTTAATACTGCTATAAAAATTTCTTTTGAATTATTTATGCATAAGACTTTTGTAGCAAGTCTAATGTGAATAAATATGAAAATGGGCATATATTGGCCCCTCCAAGCTGGTTTAATTGTTAAAAGTTGTGAGCATCGCTACTTGGCTTTCAGGGAACTGTTGCATCTGCCCTTAATTATGGGCTCCTGACATGGTGCAATAAGATCTTGGGGCCTGCTTTGGTTGCTCTATACAATCCACTTCAACCTGCTGCTTCAGCTGTTTTGTCAAGAATTTTCCTTGGAAGCGCTATCTATTTGGGAAGGTTTGCTCTGGTCACATCCAGTACTTCTGTGACTAAATCCTTTTGTTGGTTGGCCATAAATTTAGTTATATATATTTAAAAAATTAAAATGGTCTCATTTTATTTAATAAAATTGAGTTCTGTTTCATTATTAGTTTATTTAATTATTACTTAAAATTTTTTTGGCCGAGTCACATATGATCTTTTGTATCCTATGTTATTGTTTACTTGATTAGTTGCGGCCTAGCTGGCATTTTATTGGAATGATGCTTATTTGGTCTTTTTTTACATGTGAAAACAGTGTTTTAGGGGGATCACTAATTATTGCTGGCCTTTATGTGGTAACTTGGGCATCTTTTAGAGAAAGACAAGCAGCTTTGGGTGTTATACCTCATGTTGCTCGGGACTCCGAACCTCTCATCCACAAAGATGCAACAATTAACAAGATACCATACCAGAGAGGACACATTTTCTCAGGGCCTTCCAATTCATTACCTAAATCGTCAGATTAAGAAGTGATGTAAAGTTTTCTTAATTCTGGAATTCCGACAGTAAACCCCGTTGAGCTATGAGCCTATGATTTATGTCTTTTTTTTTTTTTGGGTTAATGATTCATGTCTTTCCGTTTATATGATTTCCTATTGAAGAGTCAGTGGAGGAGTTGCAGTTCAGTAGATATCTTTATTAGGATAGAGAAAAATATTCTATGTTTTTCACACATTTTAATCTTTGATAAAATAATATTCAACCAAAAGAAAAATAAAATATCATGTTATGCGCACTTATTTGTCTCTGATGATCTGATCCATTCAACTTCTTCATTCGGCTGTTAACCTAAATATTTCCCTTGTCTTAGCCACTGCACCTTGGTCGTGAATCGTGATTATACGCTTTGGCTACCCAGGAATGTGGGAATACTCAAATTTTCTTTTATGTTTTTGGTGATTCTACTTGATAGATTAGTAAAATGTTATTTATTTGAACTACGAACAAAAACATAAACATTAACCGTTAATTATTTGGACTACCAACACATGGTATATATAAGAGTATATAACAGTATTGTAGGCTGTGTAGCAAGACAAATGGTTTGTAACTTTGTATGCGTGGTTGATGGTAAATTTATGTATATAGAAGATTTCTTCCAGCATATGGCTTTTTCTTTTGAGGGCTGTTAAGCCTGCTATTTGCACACCATCTTTTCTCTTACTACACACTTATTTTTATTAATTTGTAAAATTACAAATTTACTCTAATGTTTAAATACCATAAAAAACAACTAAAAAAAAAAAAACCAACCACCCTTCTCCCCGATCCCAGCCCAGCCAACACCCTTCTCTCTCTCTCTCTCTCTCTCTCTCTCTCTCTCTCTCTCTCTCTCTCTCTCCGGTTACAGATGGAAGAAGAGAGGGAAAGGGCACCCAAGCTGAATTGCCGGCGACGGGCCGTGTGTGGTGATTGGGGTCGGAATTTAGGTGGCTGGTTCTTGTGTTTTTTCTTAATAAGGGTGTTTTTAAAATTTTAGGAATGTGTGTCGAGAAATTAAATAAATTGAAAAGAAAAAAGAGTGTGTAGTAAGAGGAAAAATAGTGTACAAATAAAAGTACTCTTTATTTTATTTTTCAGATTTTTTAGTATATGGCAGGTTCAAACTTGCCAAATAAAAATTTATTTATAATAAAGATATAAACTGACTTGATATTCTAAAAAATAGATTATTTTTTAAAATTAAAAAAAAATGTTACCTGATAAAATATAAAAATTCTACTCGCTATTTAAAAATCACATGGAGGTTTAAAGATTGTTACCAGTGCTCATGCTTACGTGAGAATGATCGAGACTCGAGAGGGTAATACTTTGCGCGCGTGCTCTTTGCTAGCTTATACGAAGATACTTGGATTAGACTAGTTTGATTTTCAAGTCGCACAATGATTATTTCCAATTATCAGATAGCTAGAATCCCACTTACAACACAACAACAACCTAAGAGCTGCACTTGCCTTTTCTGCTCGCTCTCTCTCTCTCTCTCTCTCTCTTTCTCTCTTAATTAAATATATTGGCTAGAAGCCTAGAACCTATCAACATCGACCATATATCCTGCATACAATAATATATTTATGTCATTTCAATAATGATCATAATTAACGACCATTCTCTATCTCCATATCTAAATCGAAAGACATGTATTAGTCTATTAGAGAGAGAGAGAGAGTTACAAATTAACAATTAATTTTTATGGCATGAGTTGAAGTGGGTGGGAGTACAACTAAAGCACAAGAGAGGCACACGCGTGGTTCGGTGGGGTTCTGCTGTAGTGTCTACAAAATTTATGTTAAAAATAAAGAGAATTAAATTTATTAATTAGGGACAAATATAATCATCAAACATTAAAAAAGTTTAATAAAAAATTGGAAAACAAAATTACTATAGTTATTTAGTAATTACCTTCTGGCTTCTTCTGCTCACCCTTTTTTTTTCTCTCTTTCCCATACCCCTTGTTTTTTATATTCTTATTTTTTAAGGTTCATTAATTTTAATTACTAAATTTCAATAACTTTTTAATTGAAGTACCAAAAATAAATAACATTTTAGATTAAGTACTAGTTGAAAAGTCAAACAAATTAATAAAGTAAAAGATATTATAATTTACATATATTACATCACATGTCACTACAATAAAAAAATAAAAAAAATATTACATCACAAATATTACATTAATTTATACTATATTGTATTAAAAAAAAAAATCAATCCAGTCACAACTTAACTGTTACTGTCTTGGTAAATTGAAAGAGACAACTCACACCACTTGACTATATATTATTTTGAGTAAAAGTATTGTTTTTACCTCTATTTATACTATATTGTAGTATAATTTCTCTAAAAAAAATTCAATTAAGTCACAACTTAACTGTGACTGTCTCACAACTTAGA
Organism: Dryas octopetala; assembly: GCF_963921425.1. Classification (NCBI taxonomy): domain Eukaryota; kingdom Viridiplantae; phylum Streptophyta; class Magnoliopsida; order Rosales; family Rosaceae; genus Dryas; species Dryas octopetala. Next base: position 29,752 of record NC_141372.1, read on the forward strand.
TGTGACTGTCGTTCAGTCACAACTAAATTTGAAGTTGTAAGTGTCGTACAGTCACAATTAAATGTGAAGTTGAGACTATATTAGCAAATTTTCAAGATAATATAAAAGTCTCAAGGGCAATTTTGTCAAAATCTTATAAATTTTAACTAATACTCATCATATGTGGGCCAAAGGATAAAAATGTCAAATGGAAAAGGCTCAAATCAAAGGGGCCAATATATTTGTGACCTAATCTAAAAAACTACATTTAAATTTGGTAGTTCAATTGAAATATTATATGGTTTTCATGCTATACTACAAAATTATTGAGATTTGGTATTTAATCATAATTTTCTATATTTTTTATTGTAACTTCTATCGTATTAGGCTATTAGCCCATGAATTTCAGCTCAAATAGGGGAAGAATGACAAAATGGTAAGAGTTTAAGTTAGAATCCTATCATTTAAAAAAAGAAAAATAGAAAAACTTTCATCACAATGCAAATGCATTATTGAGAGTATAGCTCAAATGTAAAGTCTAGTTTTATAATATATAATATTTTAGTCTCTGTACTTATTACTAATTAATTAAATTTGAGTTAAATGATCGAACTTTTTTTTGTTATATGAGTAAGCATTTCCATGTTAGGTTCAATGACTATATATATATTTTCACTTTACCCAATATAAATTGTTTAAGTTTTTTGTTAAAGTCATATTATAAGTAAAGAAATACACAGTGTGTTGAAATTATATCTATATTTTGAAGTAAATCCCAACCTTATAATATAAAATATCATAAGCTTCTTCATTCATTTTCAATTAATGTTGAATTTAATGCTCTAATTCTATCATGCAATTTTGATCTTAATACAAAAACCATACATAACCTTGCCCACGCGGGAATCCTACAAGCCACAACTCATTCACTCCCCGTAGTGCTCCATTGGTGGCAGTGGCATGCTTTGGAATCCATGGATAACATGATTCTGTGTAAAATGTGTATCACGGGAAAAGGGAATAATAAGTACACATATGTGGATCATTCATGGATGGAGCATCCTCGATCAACTCGCGAATAGGCGTATAGCTCTACCAAATAAGCATTTACCACTCTCACTAAGATGCAATCTGAACCATTAAAAACCTTTAATTTAATGGTTGGTTGAAAAGTTATATTATAGTGTGTCAAAGGGTGTGTTCCTCGAATCCAACCCCTATTTTTTAGGCTTTATGTTCGTTTTTTAAGTAAAGAACATAAGTAAAATTTTTTTTATGATTTTTTGCCATTTTATCTCATCTTTGACATATGGTTCAACATTTTAGGACATAGAATTTTATATTTTATAATATCAAACTATAGCTCAAGATAACTCTCGAGTTTTGCGTTTTAGACAATAGCCCAAAACTAAAAATTAAAACTAATAAACGAGTCTTAATTAATGATTTATACTTAAAATATCAAATGCTGCTAAAAATAAAATCAAAATATATAAAAAAAATGTGTCATAAAATATAGGGCCAATTACAAAAAATTCAATGAAATTTTTCAAAATTACATATTAGTCAATGCATTTTCTCATAATTTCATTTTGGTCATCATATTATTGACCAAAATGAAAAAAGATAAATTATAATAGATAAATAAACATACATTACTATGCAAATTTATATTTGTATTAAGTTTGTATTTGATTGCTACGCAACAAAACGGCTTAGGATTTTGCTATCGGGTTTTGGGCTTTTGAGACTTAAATCCTAAGCTATAAGCTCTAGAACCCTAATTTTAAATCCTAAACCCCATTATATACCCTAAACCTTATTTTTATACCTTAAACAAAATTAAGAGCAATGACGTAATTTTACGCCCATAAGTAATAACAAAAATGGAATGGGCAAATTGATATTTTTTAATGCATCAAAACACATGATATCAATAAGTGGATTGAACTTAGTAACTAAAGTGAGATAAAATTTCAAAATTCATTGATCTTTATGGGAAAATAAAATTCACATTAACCATTATGTAATATTAAAATGTTTTATTAATGTAAATGTAATTTGATATAAAAGGTACATGTTTGTTTTTTAATTAAGATAAAATATAAGAGAAAAATCATATATATATATATATGATTTTTCTCTTATGGTAGGATATTGCAATACGTATGCCTTTAATTTTCAAATTTTTACGAAAATGCCACCGAAAGGAACATCAGTATCCTACCCAATAACTTTTCGCAGATCTCCTCCATTATTTTTTCACCCGTACTGTCATCCTTATGTGATCATTAAGACAACCTCCTCTCTTGTGCTTTAAATGACGTCCATCATAAATTCATACTCATATATGCCATTATTTGATCATAATCAAATTAATTCAATACTAGCTAACTCAAAAATCATTTCCTTTTGACTAATTAATTAGCACTAGCACAGGGTAGCACTCCACTGCGCATGGAACAACCCTAAATTAATTTATGGCAGTACTTATTATGAGATGGTTAGGATGATCGATCAGGAGGGTATTGGTACTTGAGCAAAATAAAACTAATTGAAATTTGAATCGATTGGAAAAGATGGGTATTTAGTTCAAGTTAAATACACTTATACTCCCTGATATTTATCGTCTTTTCATATACACCCTTTGGAGTTTTAATAATTACATATACATCTCTTGAGGTTTCAAAACTATTGCATATAACCCCCTATAGTGAGACAAAAAATGATGAAAAATTATACAAAAAGGCATACTAAGGGGTTAAATGGTCTAATAAAATTACTTAAGGTGTAAGGTCCAACCTCAATACAGATATTTTCTTTTTTGTTTATTTATTTTTTTTCTTGTAGGGAGTTATATGTAATAGTTTTGAAACCTCATGAGGTATATGTGTAATTTTTAAAATTTCAGATGATGTATGTGAAAAGACGATAAATCTCAGAGAGTGTAAGTATAATTAATTCTATTTAGTTAATAGATTGAGTTGACGGGACCACATGCAATTGGGCCCTCCACCAAATGATAATTAACCACCCCCACTATAAACCGGGATTGCATGCCACGTGTCGATTTCCCAACTGCATTGCCAAACACTCTAGACGACGACAATCTATTGGAAACTCAGTCTGCCATCCCAATTTAATAGGGTGGGAATCATTGAAACCCAATTATTTTCCCTCTATAGTCTATACCCACCCAGATTATAAAAAAATATTACTAAACTAACAACTACTTGATAAGAAATTTTTTATTTAATTATTCTATTTTAATTTTTTGCATATAATTTTTAGTTGTTTTGGTTAGCTTCTTTTAGATAAATAAATAAATCAATGTGAATTTTTTTGAGACGAATGTGAAAATATTTATCTAATACAATATGTTTATTTATTAAAATGAATATAATTTTAAAATTGTAGTTGATATACTTGTACTTGTTATAACAATGTAAATGATTTTAAAACTTAGAATTAGAAACAAGCATAAAGTGGTAGGTATTTCTCTTTTCAAAATTAGAAGGGGTCTTGACTCTTGAGTTTGAATTCTTTTTCTTAAATAAAAAAAAAAGAAAATAATTACAAAGTCAAAACCACCAAAAAAAAATTAAAGGAAGCAATGGTGTACGTTTGTAGAAGTGTAGAAGCCTCAAAGAGGTTGTTGATTGTCTAAGAAGAGAGAAGAATAGAGGAGCACATGTCTGACAAGAGGCTATTAAGAGGCTAATTTTACTTACTTTCTTGGTTATGATGACGTGGTTTTGGCCAATAACTTAAAAAAGAAAATTTAACATTCCAACAAACACACCCCCACGTCCCTACGGACCCTACCCATCGGACAGAGCCCTAACTCCTACCTAAGTTTGTATTTTCTCTAAATTTTTCTCTTCATTTATTTGACCCCTTAAGCAAAATGAAGTAATTCTAATTTTCACAATAATTTATAAATGATGAAATTTAAAATTTCATAATTTAAATTTTCATCAATTGTATTTTTTATTATTTGAATATATGCATGTAAAATTTATAAAATTACAGAAATTACAAATTTTATTATTTGGATAACTGATGAAATTTGTTTAAGAATTTAAATAGTGCAGGGAACAATTTCTCTCATTTTTTTTTTATAAATAAATTATGGTGGAGCAGTGGAAGCTAAATATTTATCAACAAGAGAGAACATTAATTTGGCAGACACCATGAGTTTTGACATTATTCTCAGCAAACTCACATACTACACAGAGCTCTGATGACACAGTCAAATGAGTTAATTAAACTCCCCGGAATATAGTTGGGACAATGCTGGGAAACTCCAATCAAATGAACTTCATCAATAACAGTCCTGTAACCCCAAATATCTTGCAAATTAAATGTAACCTAGAGCATGCAACAAATTCCTACATAATTTACAATTTGATTTTAAGTTTTATGGATAGATTTTTTGCCCTAATATTTGGTTGGTAGCTGATCAATAACAATTTCAGATATAGCTAGCTGCCTTGTTTTTACAACGATATTTTAATGATGCACGTTGTTCCTAGTCTTGTTTGATAAGCTAAAGGATTTTGTTTGGCCATAAGGCTTAACAATTAACAAAGGGAAGTAGTACGTATGAATGAACCAGATGAAATTAATTGCAAACTCTTATTCAAATTGTCTTTTAAGATTGCAATCATCTTGCAACTTCTGGGAGGCTCATCTTGCATTTAAAATCATATATGTATGAGTAGTGAAAAACTATAGAGAGCTGAATATATAGAAATTAATTTATATAGTCGCTCACATGGAAACTTAATATATTTTAACATTGTTTGCAAACAAATGGAAATAATTGTTTGAAAAAGTAAGTTCAAAATGCTCTTTGTTAATTTTTACCTTAATTTATTTTCATCTTGGAGCATAAATAATAGATGCTTGCGATGCTGTAGAAAGTATAGGTAATTTTGTTTTGAGCAATTTTATGAGTAATTTTGTTTTTTTAGAATTAATAATTTTTTTCTCATTTGGAAAAGAGAATTCCTGCTTGAATAGGAATTGTAAAATGACACATAGTTTGTTGGAATTTAAACTCAGAATTTCAGCTGTGCAAATCTCACAAATATTTTCCTCATAATTTGTGAATTTCCCTATTAATTTGGCCAAACAAGGAACTTTTAATTTTCCAATTTTTTTTCTTGCAGCCAAACACACTGTTATGGATTTATCACCAATTATACTAGAGAGTTAATTACGTCGGTACTAACTTATACTCAACTAAGGTTTATACAAATATAGGGATTTAAAAAAGAAAAAGAAAAAAGAGAGAGAAAGAGTCTCTACACGATATAAAGCTAGAGAGAGGGAGAACATAGGTAAGAGAGTACTAAGGAGTTCATTATGAATAAAAATAGGCTTAATTATGTTTTTACCGCCTATAGTTTTAGTTGATTCATACTTTACTATCCAGATGTTATTTGACTTACACTTTATCACCTGCAACTATTTACATTTTTCACTTTACCTTTTTTTGTCTATTTTGTCACCAATATTAACGGATCAGCTGACGGAATGAACGAAAAAAAGTAGAGTAGGATAAGGGAAATACTTGTAGGTGGTAAAGCGAGACAAATATCTAAATGATAAAGTGAGAATCAACTAAAACTATGTGTAGTAAAAATATAATTAAGCCATAAAAATATATGTACATCAAAAAACAAGGTCTATAGACTCTAGTGGAACAAAAACTCAATCCCATTAAAGTCATCTATATCTTTATAATAAAATTTATAGATATTCATATACAAGTGGGGATAAAAAGGGAATGCATTAAAGTATATATGATGCGCCACCCCACCCAGCAAGCTAGCATCAAGTAGCCAAGACTTCCAAGTCTTTCAGTCTTTGAAACCAGAAGGGGCAGAGCAGGCTCCACCATATATATATGCAGGACCCATTCACTACTTTTATCTTTCATGCAGACTCTCAGTAGTGGCTTCTGCTCTGCCAAAAGATAATTTTTTTTTTTAATTTTGTATGGACACAAATTGGAATCCGATTTTTGATGGGTTCTTCCTTTAATCATTCTTCCCTCTTATTCAGCTAGCTAGCTTAAGTACTTTAAAATCGATTAACAAATCAAGCAAAACAAAACAAAAGTAAGCTATAGAGGGGAGAGAGAGAGAGAGAGAGAGAGAGAGAGAGAGAGAGAGAGAGAAGGCAAATGGGCAAGCAATAGGCAGAAGACTTCGTTTAATAATTAGCATCTAACTTGGGAACTTTTCCCCACCTTTTTAAATGAATAATATTAGTGATATAATAACATGCGCGCAAAATCATATATAAAATACAACAGTGAGTCATATCGAATTTCGGCGATACGAATGTTGAAAACTACAGTCCAAAATGAATAACTATATATTTAAAGGCAAGGAATATAAATAATAAAAGAAAAGGAAAGGAATATAAGAATCAGTTGGCTTTACAAGGAAAAGGCCCATTACTTTCACTTTTAAACTTAAAAATTCTTAATTTAGACAATCAATTCACCATAGCTTCTCTCGTAATCCCGTAACTCCCCTTTTCCCTTGGCTCCCTGCTTTTTTCTTTTGAACTTATTCTTGCTGTTACAGGAAAAGTAAATTCTACAAATAGAGGCATGAATTTATTATGCTCAACATATGAGAATGTGCTGACAGCTGAGCTATTCCAGCCAATTGCTTTTCATAAAAGAGGAGTAATGAAATGTTTTCTTTTTTAATTTTATATGGTGCATAATCATATTTTATTCATATCTAAGTCTTTTAAATAAATTAGAGTTTAATCTATTCTAATTTGAATTCGACACTTAGATCCGATAATTCGATCAATATGATTTGAATTGATTGATAGGCCAATTCAATTTGTTTATAGGTAAAAATAGTGTGAGAAGGAAAGTGGGAGGGTAGAACCACTACAAAAAATATGAGTAAAGCACACATTCATTGGTGGCATAGAATGAGGTGACAATTAGGCAGTAGGGACTGAAGTGTCTCGATTTTAACAAAAATGGGTGTCAATTGGGTAATAGGGACTGAAGTTTCCAATTGACACCCCATTTTGTGCCACTAATGAGGGGTGTGCTTTGCTCACATTTCTTGTAGTGAACGTACATGGAGTTTAATTAATCTCTACATTAACATTAATTGTTATCTCTATTAATATTAATTTTGTTTAATGTAAAAAAGCATAATTAACGTTTTTACATTAGTTTTGATAAAAATAGTCTTAATAATAATTTACATCACGTTACCAAAACTTTATCAATTGTCATATACTAGTAATTTTTTTAGGTAAACTATAAGAGAGCTAATTTTAGCACTCCAATTTTCTCCTCTTATGCTCCTAATTTCTTTATAAATTTTTCTATCTTTTTATTATCTGAGTTTCTTAATCTACCCTTTCCAACATCATCTTCTTGTGTATATTACTGTTCACAAATCTCTTTCTCCTGTTCGTTCTTTAATTGCCTCTTCCCATGGTAAATAATAATAGCCTTATCTGCCATTAAAGTCAGAGACCCTGCCAGATCGATCTATATGCTACCAAAGCATACCTATGAATGATTGATTTATCAATTGGAATATGAAAATATCTCACTGTCTTAGTAACTTATTTAGAAACCAAGGATCTGTAATGAGAAAAATAACACAAGAACTTTCATTTCGATCAAGTAATAAAAGCTTGTTCAACTCCTTGTTTCTCACTACAAGTTGAATATACATCTTAATATTTTAGGTTCTTATTCCTCACAATATTTCCACCGAACTATATAGAACCTAAAGCGTGCTGGCATATTGGTGGGGCAATAGTGCAGCGCGGGATAGTGGTGTACAAGAAGAAGATGATGTCGAAAGGTTCACGAAAGAGGTAATAAGGGTTGATTTGGAAACCCAACTATAAAAAGATAAAGACAGAGATGAGGACCGCAGAAAGAAAAAAAAATGGAGTGCCAAATGTCTCCAAATAATAAAATCATAATGTTGTATTAACTATATATCATCTGTACATATAAAAGATTTTATCGATGCACGATGATCATAGTGTTTATTAAAATTAATCAAGAAAAGACAGAAAAGATGCCAATAAGGAAGGGAGGCTAGGTAGGACGAGATTAGTATAAATAATGGTTAATAGTTAGTGTCAGAATAAATTAAGTGAAAAGGTGTGGGAACCCACCATGTATGACAATGGAATTGGAAGGCTAAGCTAGGCCAGGGCTAGCTAGTACATCACTGTCGACACTGAGCCCGCGCACACAGAGGAGATGGATTGGAGGATATATATATATATATATGTATAGATCCTCGGTGGTTTCTTTAATTCTGTATCTCATATATCGGCTATAAATTTAGGTGCTCTCCACTTCACTTTGGGACTACTCCAAGTTAAAATTAAATACTTGTGCCTATCTATAGCTTCGCCATGTCTATCAGCTGCATAGTGCCAAAACCGGACTATGGCGGCAGTGACGTCACCGTGGAAGGTCGGCCGGAGATGTCTGAAACCCACAACAAGGCGCCTGTCCTTGCCTATCCCGCTCAACTACTTAATTCACAATCTTTCCTACAACTCACCTTGTACCCTATAACTTTAAAGGTCTTTCTCTCTCTCTCTCTCTCTCTCCTGCATCGATGTATCAAAATATATGTATAATATTTTATCTAGTTAGCTAGCTAGCAGCCCTTATATATACAATTAATACATTAATTAGTAGTAAGTAGTAATGAATTTGGTTGACTTGTGTGCGCTAGCTAGCTAGCTGATTTTGATCTGATGGATGGATGGATCTATATGTGATTCAAAAATTAATCACGATCTGGTTTAAATTGCAGTTTGAGGAGGTGTTTTACAAAGTAAAGTTGGAGCAGAAAGGAGGGGGAGGAGTTTTGTGTGGTACTAGCGGTACAATATGGAGCAGCAGCAGCAGCAGTAGTAGTAGCAGAGAAAAAAGGATACTGAATGGGATAACGGGTACGGTTTGCCCAGGAGAGATACTAGCCATGTTAGGCCCATCCGGGAGTGGGAAAACCACCCTTCTGACGGCTCTTGGTGGCCGTCTGATGAATCATCATCATGATCATCACAATAATGGGAAGTTGTCAGGAAAGATCACGTATAATGGGCAGCCATTTTGCGGTGCCATCAAACGAAGAACAGGATTTGTTGCACAAGATGACGTTTTGTACCCGCACCTCACTGTAACCGAGACTCTTTTATTCACTGCTCTGCTGAGGTTACCCAACAGCCTGAGTCGAGATGAGAAAGCGCAGCATGTGGAGCAGGTTATCAGTGAGTTGGGATTGACTCGGTGCCGGAGCAGCATGATTGGGGGCCCACTCTTTAGAGGAATTTCAGGTGGGGAGAAGAAGAGGGTGAGTATTGGTCAAGAGATGCTAATTAACCCAAGCTTACTTTTGCTAGATGAGCCCACCTCAGGTTTGGACTCCACTACGGCTCAACGGATCCTGACCACAGTCAAAAGGCTTGCCACTGCCGGAGGTCGAACCGTGGTCACCACCATTCACCAGCCCTCAAGCCGCCTCTACCACATGTTTGATAAGCTAGTCTTGCTTTCCGAGGGCTCCCCCATTTATTATGGTCCTGCTTCCGCAGCCCTCGAATATTTTTCCTCCATTGGGTTTTCCTCCTCTTCCATCACTAGTGTCAATCCAGCTGATCTCTTGCTGGATCTTGCTAACGGTACGTATATATATATATATATATATATACAGTAATTCATTAATTCATCAATAAATTATATATATATATATATACATACGACGCGAGGCGCGCGTGTACGTATATATATATGATGATCAATCCATCGATCGAGAATTATATAATTAATTAATTATATATGTACGTGTGTGCCTGAGAACGTCCAGGAATCCCCCCTGATTCCAAAGCTGCATCTGATCAGCAGCGCGAGAACATGGAAGAGGATCAGAAGATGGTGAGAAAGGCTCTCATTTCTGCCTATGATAAAAACATTTGTGCAAGGTTGAAAGCTGAGCTCTGTGCTGGTTTGGAGGTCAACAACTACAATATTAATTATACGAACAAAGAAGCTTCTGCAAGTAAATCCTTAGCTAGCTCCCTTTAATTTTTTAATTTATAATTTGATTAGATCGATTTTAGATGAATATATGAACTAATAATCGTGGTGTAGTGCAGGACATGATGTGATGAAAGCTGCTGCAGAGGAATATTGGTGCACAAGCTGGTGGCACCAGTTCAAGGTGCTGCTTCAGAGGGGGCTGAGGGAGCGAAGGTATGAAGCATTCAACAGGCTAAGAATTTTCCAAGTAATAAGTGTGGCCACGCTTGGCGGACTCCTCTGGTGGCACACACCCACGTCCCACATTGAAGACCGCATCGCTCTGCTCTTCTTTTTCTCTGTGTTCTGGGGGTTCTACCCACTTTACAATGCAGTTTTCACATTCCCCCAGGAAAGAAGGATGCTGATTAAGGAACGATCATCAGGAATGTACCGGCTGTCTTCCTACTTCCTAGCAAGAACAGTTGGGGACCTGCCACTGGAGCTTGCACTACCTACTGCATTTGTGCTGATAATCTATTGGATGGGGGGTTTGAAGCCCGATCCCTTCACTTTCATCCTTTCTCTACTTGTGGTGCTTTACAATGTCCTTGTGTCCCAAAGTCTAGGCTTAGCCATCGGCGCCATTCTCATGGACATAAAGCAAGCCACTACTCTAGCTTCGGTTACAACACTTGTTTTCCTCATCGCCGGGGGATACTATATTCAACAGATTCCTCCCTTCATTGTGTGGTTGAAGTACTTGAGCTATAGCTACTACTGCTACAAGCTTCTTCTTGGAGTTCAATACGACGAGGATGATTATTATGAGTGCTCAAAAGGAGTCTTGTGCCGAGTTGGAGATTTGCCTGCCATCAAATCCATGGGTGGTCTTAACCATTTGTGGATAGATGTCTCCATTCTAGCCTTAATGTTACTGGGTTACCGCCTTCTTGCTTATCTCGCACTGCATCGAGTGCGCTTGAGCTAGTAGCTAGCAAGCTCGCGACTGCTTAATTCCATCACCAACAATTAAGTACTAGACTACTAGTACACTAGCTAGCTACTACTCCTACCCACCCACCTACCTTGCTTACCTAATTAATAACTACTATAGACAGTCTGAAGAGTTTTCTCCTTCATCTTCAACTGATCCATCAGGATTATTAGGCATACCATTTAGCTATCTGGCTAGCTGAAAATCATGATCATGTTCATGTGCTGAAATTTTGAGCCATATATATCCTTATTAATTTAATTCTCACTTCTGAGTTGGCCTGCCCATGTATCAGCCGCATTCAGCCTCTGTGGCTAGCTTTAGATTGATATTACTAACTTAATTGAAGTTTCTAATCTTAGATCAATACATTGAATATATATATATATATATATATAGGAAAGAAAACATCCCTCACTAAATGCAGGTAACTGTACTCTCTCCATCCCGTACGTTATCTTATATAGGAAAAATTATTAGTATTTGACAATTTATACAAAAGAGATTTAGAGTACCGTCTATTATTGATTTAGGATTTTTAATTAAAATTTTTTAATTTATTTTTTTGACGACTTTATATTAAGTTTTAATTCTGAAAATACTCTAACATGCAACCTTTACACCTTAGGAGGAAAAATACCTTTTAAATTAGGAGAAATATCCTTCAAATCGGGAAATGACTTTATTATAAATTTAAAAAAAATTCTTATAAATTAAAAAGATTTTATTATAAATTAAAAAAAAATTCTTATAAATTAAAGGATTTTATTATGAATTAAAAAAAATTTCTTATACATTTTAAAACACATTTGATCTCTATCTAAAAACTGTTTTTCTAAATGACCTAAACCTAATTATCTCATTATACAATCAATTTGTATTAGTAACTATCTAATTTTCTATTTTTAATTTTTAATTCCTTTCTTCTTCTTTTTATGCTCAATTTCATTAAAACGTCCCAGTGCTTACAATATACAATAAAAGAGCCACGCCCGGCCAGGGCATTGTCTTAAAAACTAAGCTTAATATAGCGATGATTAAACCCCACCTTCTACGCACCCATTTTAATTTTTCTCTCACATGCCATATTTGTTTTCTTCCTATTATAACCTTTAAAAGTTTAAATTGTCATACTACACATGCACAACATGTGAGAAAGAGAGCGAAGGAGGTGGGCCGGGCAACCGTGGGGAAGGCCGGGCAACACGGTGGGTGGGGTTGGTTGATTTTTGCCTTTTATTTTTTAATATGTTAATTTCAAGTATTGACAAACTAAAAATTTAATTAAAATTATCTTAACACTCAAATTTAACTTACAAGTAACCTTATAGAAGATCCAAGATAAAAGAGCCAGCGAAAGGACAAAACACAACATATCAAATATAAAAAATACCAAGCGTGTTCCTATTGGACCACTTTCTTCAATTGCGAGCCGAGAAAAAACAAATACCAAAATAAAAAATTGAAATTAACACAAGCCTATCTCACCCAAAATAAAAACTGAAATTAACACAAACCCAATCAATCTAAAATTAAAAGCAGAAACTAATACAAGCCCAACTCACCCAAAATAGTTTTAGCAAAAGCCAAACTGTTAAAATTGCAAATTGGATATGCGAACTGAAACTACGACTGTAAACATATTTTCACTATACTTTGGACAAATATAAGTTTTATATACCAAAAAAACTAAAAAAATTTAAGAGAAAAAAATTTATAACGAATTAAAACTAAATTAAATAAGTTAAGTGACCTAGAGGTTACAAATGTTAAATTATTGTTACATTTTAATAATATGTATACTAGAAATTAAGTAGAATGCTTGTCACGCAAATGGTTAGTTTAATATCCTAGCCTCCCAGGAGATATTAGACCAAAAAAAGTATCCTAGGAGATAACAAACGTCAAAACTGAATACTCTCCCTTCAGGCCCAAAGAAAAAAGTGCTCTCTGACCTAGAGAATGGGCCCAATTAGTAAAACCCAATTTGCCTAACCCACAGAAGCGAGCATAACAAAGACAACAACGAAGCAGAAGAGAGCTGATTATAGGTTTGTTTTACTTTCGCAGAAGATAGTTGGTTTTAGAAAGCAAGAAGTCCATAGAAGAAAGAAAGGGATGGAAGGTGAAGAGGGAGGAGGGATAAGGTTGAGCAAGAGATTTTCGGACAAAGGAGGAGGGGAGGTTGATTACAAGACCAAGTCAGGCACGGCGTGGAGCCATTCCTATCTCAACCAGAAGCCATGGCACCCTCTCTCTTACCCCAATCAACGCCGCAAGTGGATTGCCGAGCAGATCCAAAACCAGAGCCAGCGTCGCGCCGAGGAGGTCTCCCGCGAGGCACGTGCCCGCCGTCCCCCCCCCCCCCCCCCCCCTCCCCTTTTCCTTTCATGTCAATTGTCAATTGTTTTATTTTTTATTGGTAATTTCAATTCTCTCTCTCGTTCTTTTATCATTTGTGCAGTATGCCCAAGAGCAGGAATTCTTTCGCCAGACCGCTCTCATATCCAAGAAAGACAAGGAAAAGGTTCTGAAACTTATTCTTTTCTTAATTTATTGATCATTTTGCTAATTTTTCTTAATTATTATTCAAACTCCACAAGTACCCAAACCCCATTGTTTAAGTTGATGTGTAGATTGAGATGATGAAAGCTGTTAGCTTTATGTATGTTCGTCCACCTGGTTACAATGCCGAAAGTGCCAAAGCTGCAGAGATTGCTGATGAAAGTATAAGAGAGCACCATAATAACCCCTCCCTTGAAGACCCACAAACACGAACGGATGGCCCTTCCACTTCAAGGTACAATACATTATATTCTTGCAATTATATTATATTCTTTCAATGCATCTTGAACTGATTGTCTCTTTCTCATTAGGCCACGGCCACTGGAGTCTATGCCTCGTAGTGGTGAAGAAGCTAGGAAACCAAGGCCCAAAGATGTGTTTGGTCGTCCTTTACCAACGGAACAAGAATTTGAAATTTTGAAAAATGCTCCAAGGTGTGCCTGTTGCTGCCTTTACAGTAAGATGCAATGTTTTTTTGTTACTTTATAGATTCTTGGTTGACTTATATGTGGCAGCGACCACATGGATAACAATAGCATTAAGAAGTTGAGTAAGTAAGGAGATTACTTATAACAAATGATCTTTCATATACTTTATTGTTGCTTGCATTGATCACTTGATGCATATAGGATTTTAGATGATAAGATTTCTAGATTTGGTTTTATCTAGTTTCTTCAGTGTAGACATTTTGCACAGCTTTATACAGTCTTTTCATGATCAACTTCTTCATAACCCAAATTTCAAAGGTGGGTGTTCTCTTTTAAGATTCGGTTTCTTCTATGTAAATTGACTTTTAACTGAAAACCTTGTGGTGCATGTTTGTGATAATTAAAAGATGATCTACCTCGGTGCGCCTATTAACTCCCCATGGATCATTGTTGCTTTTCATGTTAGTAGCATGCATTTGTGATTCTTTCAAACCTTTCTGGACAGTTTAAAAGTATAAGTCAATAGGTTGTTATTTTAAAAATGCATAAAAGAAGATATTACATTTTTTGAGTCAAGCATATCTATGGCTGAAACATCGACTTATATACACTATTATTAAATAGAGTTGGAATCTCGTACTGAGTTTTCACTTTCCTCAGATTAATTATGATACTGATTTTGAGTTATGCCACATGAAATTTCTTTCACGTAGTTTAAGATGTACTTTTCAGTTTTCACTTTCTGTTAATGATGGTTGGGTTTTCTTGGTGTCTATATCTATTGAATTGACCAAGACTCACAGTTGGTACATGTAAGGGTACCTTTGAACATAAAAGTCTTAAATTGCAGTTGCTACAGTTAAGTTGATACTGTATGATGATGACATTGATGATAATTTTTTAAGGCTGGAGACTGGTGTTCCTGCAAGGGTGAAACCATTTGGAGTTGAAGTGCGCAATGTGAAGTGTGTAAGGTGTGGAACCTTTGGTCACCAAAGTGGCGATCGTGAATGTCCATTGAAGGATGCTATAATGCCTAATGAAGAGAGCCGATTGAAAAGGGATGACCCTTTGACTGCTATCCTTGCCCACACAGATCCTAGTGAGGTCAGTCTTTTTATCCCTATCTTGAAATTGGGAGGCTGTTATTATCCCTTGCTCCAAAACTATTCCTATCTCTTCTTAATAGGTGAATGTTTGAGTTAAGGTTCGCATGGCTAGGATGGCATAAGCCTCAAAGCATGGGGTGTGGATCTTTTAAGTGTTTTTTTTTTTGGTTAAAGAAGTGTGAATTGTTTTTCTCTTCAAAAAAGAAAAAAGAAGTATGAATATATTTCCTATAGAAAAAGAAGCTTGAGTTATATTACCATCAAAAGTTGTTTTGATCCCTTTGAAAGAGCAGATATTTAAGCTCATTAATATTACTCTGTGAAGTTTGCCTTCTTATTCTATTGTTTTTTTCTGTGGCTATGAGGGAAAGAATGGGTCGGTATTATTTATGAATTTGGAGCAAGTTTATAATTTGGGGTATGGTTACTGGGTGTGGGGCAACCATTGAAATCAAATTGTGACAGTTAGGCTGGGAAAATTCTGGCCATGAAATTGTAAGTCATGACCAATATACTTATGGGTAACAGCTTGCAAGAGTCATTAATTTTGTTTTATTGTTAACTAGGCCAAAAAGTAAACCTGTGTTGCTCAGAATGCAGTTTACTGTGACTGGAGAAATGGAAATATGGTAGACCACTGGCAGGTTGATAGATTTCAATGGTCGTGTATACATATAGCATATGTAGATTTCTAAGTTAGAAACGGTAACATAGTGACTCTAAATTTTCAAAACTATAACCTTCTTTTGCCTCAAATTATATTACTTCACATTAGTGTTATAAATGTAAAAAAATGTAAAGAAATTTCCAGATTGCCAAGTATTTTGGAATTGAAATGTCTTCAGTTTGCATTTTGATTGCCCCAGATTGTGATTTGCTAGTGAATGGTGAGGGGGGGTGGTTGGGAGGTATATCCTTCCATCTTACCACTGACACTGTCAAAATGGCTCATTTTCCCAATCAATTCCCAAATATCCACAGAAATTTTGACGATATACTGGGTGAATATTTCTGAAATTTATATTCAAGTTCTCTACTTACCTGTGTTATTGGCTTCTTGCTGATCCAGATGCGAGAGAAACTAATGAAGGAATTGTGTAGAAAAGCTATCCACCATAATTGCTATGACTACGAGCTTGTAAATGAAGAAATTTTAAACAAGCTGTAAATCTGTGACTAAAGAATAGAGTGGTTTGGCTGTATATTCTAGAAAGTAGTTAATCTCTCTCTCTCTCTCTCTCTCTCTCAGTGATATAGTGGATTGGGTAATGTAAAGAGAGGCCAACAAGTGTTTGTGTGTGTATTTGGTCTGTTTCTGTTTTTTTTCCTCGTTTGTATCGATGGTTTGTACCTGGCTTCTTGGTCTGTTTCAACTTTTTCATCCTTAATATATATATATATATGTATATATATGTTTGAGGCATATCTGTATTTGCTGTTTTTTTTTTTTTTCCATCAAAAGGTGTGCTGTAACACCAACTTTTGTGTATTCGTACATCAATAAATATTTTAACTTTGTCTATTTATTTGTTATAGTCTCACAATCATGCTTATTTACAAATATAGAGCATTGTTCTTTTTGCTCTGTTTGAGACACATCTACTATACATATAGGCCTCATTTGGTGCATAGGATTGGATGTGATAGGATAAATGGCAAAATCATGTGTATTCAAAGAAGAAGATGGAAATGAGATGGACTAATCATAAGGGCTAGCCATTTATCCTATCCAATCCTATGCATCAAACGAGGCCATAGTGCCCTACAGCCCTGGCAACTGACTAATGCATTCATTTATCATTAATATGCAGAAAAAAAAAAAAAAACTAGGACCCTACTGCCATTTTGAAACTGATATCTATTTCTTATTTTGGCTTGTTTTGCAGCCTCTAAAGTGGGAACTCAAGCAAAAACCAGGAATTAGTCCTCCACGTGGAGGGTTTAAACCAGATGATCCCAACCAGCAAATAGTTTCTGAGGAAATATTTGATGAGTATGGAGGTATTTAGTTTTCAGTTTCAGAATATGTATGACAATGTCTATCTTGTATCTTTGTGATGCATGCGAGATAACTGCCAACCCCTCCATTGTTCAGGGTTTCTTAGTGGGGATGTCATCCCTGAGTTTCTGACCAACTTCACAAGCAAACCCAGGAAGAAGTCCACAAAGAAGATGAAGCACAAAAGAAAACAGTCTTCACCAATTAGTGGCGAAGACGGTTTGTCATCTTCTTATGAGGATGGCAAGAGGAGGTCAAAGAATAAAAGATGCAAGGTAAATAAAAATAAGCGAAATCATTCTGAATCGAGCTCATCGGAGATTTTGGAATTTGGTAGACATAAAGAAAAGAGGAGAGACAAGCATTCTTATTCATTTGAGGATTCAAATGAAAAACATCATCGAAGTACAACAAACAAACAGAAGCATTCTCATTCCCATTCATCTGAGGATTCCGATATTGATAGGCAGTACAGAAGGGACAAGAGCAGAGGCAGGTGTACTGATTCATCTGAAAATTCTGAGCCTGATAAGTACCATCGAGGTGTCAAGAGCAGACACAATCATTTTTGTTCATTTGAGGATTCGAATTATGAAAAACATCATAGAAGTACAAAGAACGGTAAGAAGATTTCTCATTCATCTGAAGATTCTGAGATTCATAGGCATTACCGAATGGACAAGAGCAGATCTGAAGATTTTGATCCTGATGGGCACCATAGAAGTGTCAAGAGTAGACACCGGTGTTCTTATTCATCAGAAGATTCTGACACAGACAGGCAAAATAGAAGTAAAAAGAGCAGGGATAAGCACTCTTACTCGTATTGTGAAACCAAAAATGAGAAGCATCGTAAAAGTAGAAACAGCAGACTCAAGCATTCGTGGATCTGAGGATCCCGACTCTGAGGGGGATGGTAGAAGTAGACACCATTGTCATCTGTCGTCAACACTATTGTTGTCTGTCGTCGACACTATCAATCTCATCCTTTATCAGAGTAAGATTATAAATGTCTTTAGGAAAAGCTGCCTCAGCAAGTGTTCTGGTGGAAATAAGCTCTAATAAATTGTGATGAGAAGGAAATGAATCAACTGACACGACCCCAATTATCTGTCTCTTGTGTTTGGTTGCAGCTCAGCTAGTGTTGCCTGAAAAACATGGGTTCAGCCTCGTAACATGGGGAACATTCAGGACATTGTATCCGTTGAACTGACTTGTTATTTTCTCTAAAATAAGGATACGCATTTGGATAATCAATTGATGTGATTCCAACATGAGAAAGGAGTGGTATTTTTTTTTTTCTATTTGAAAAAAGAAGAAAATATGCATGTAATGTAAGCGGCAGTTGCTTTCTCTTCTGGATGCACTATGCAGACTGTACAATTGTACATCTAAATCTAAAGTCTCGTCAATATGTATGTAATTTAGTGCTATAAATATGATTTTGATTTCTTTTTTTCTCCAAAATGATAGTAAGTAGAAATAACAAAAAAAGAAAAGAGAGATGATTTTGATTTTGATTTTGATTTCACTTTTTTCTACAAGTGTACAACCTAGTTCAATTCGGAGGATTTAGAAGGGAAAATAAAGGGTTATATATATGTGAGAAAAAGCTTAGGGTTTGGCAATGCACTTAGATGGTGGGTGCTAGCGCTGGTAGGGTAAGTGGGTCTCTCATGGCGGCTGCCGCTTTCTCAGAATCCAAAGTAATAGCAGCCAAATTGAAGACAAAGACTTGTTCAGAGTCGTGCAAGTATCTTGGCGTCCCTGAGCGCTCTCGCTCTCCCACCGCACTCTTAATTTCCAAGTTCATCAGGCTCAGCAACCATCAGGTCTCTCCTACACTCTTCCAAATGTTTTCAATTTTGATTCTTAGAATTAGAGGAACAAGAAAAAAGATTATCACAGGTTTGGATTATATGCTATGAAATTCGTGTATCATCAGACCTTCAATATATTTGGTGGAACAAACGTTTTCCTTCTTCTTTTTTTCCTGTTTTTCTGTCGCATTATCTTCAACTAATTACAGCATATATCAGTCCCATTAGTCATTGCACTTGCAGTCTTGCACCATTAATATAGTAATGTGTCTGTGCGAAGGCATAGATCAAATGCTTATTCATTGTCAAATGTTAAAGAGGTGAGGGAGGTTGTTAGCTATTGCATCTTTGCAGAGTCCTGGTATCAAAGACCGTAATTGGGAGGAGAACTTGAAGACCTTATTGCATGGCAAAGACAGAGTTGGGCTCACCGAGATCACTAGATTGCTCTCCCCAGAGTTCACCTATTCTTGTCTCAAAACCACCGACACAGCCACAGACGTCGCTGACAAGAAACATCACGATACTAACAAATCCAAGAAAGCAGAAGGGAAGACCTCAAGAAACAAGTAGCAGAAATGCATTTGATCCTTATTGTCCTATTTCGATTGTGGTCTGTTGCATATAGACTTACTTTGATGTTCCTCTTCAATTCTTCATGGGGCACCTGTTTATTTGATCCCTCATAAGAGATTCGGCACAACATTAGATGCTTGACGGAATTTTTAGACCCTGCAATTTGCTTGGGAGCTCGCGAATCAATTAATTAGTTTCTTGGCCAAATTAATTAACATATTCCAAATTATTTCTCATGATGAACTCAAGTCCATTCAAGATTATATAATCGAAATCTAGTGATTGATTTTCTTGATTGTGTCGTGTATCTCTTGAACTGTTAGATTATGTTAAAATGAAGTTAAATAATTTTTTTTTGTTAGAAATCTAGAATAAAATGAAATAATTGACCTTGACAATAAAATGTGAAATAATTAAGATTTACATTGTGTGGGAATGAGAGATGTGAGAGAAACCGAGGACGTTTTTACTAATTAGGAATGAGAATAGGAGAAATGAGATTTATTCTCATTCCCTCTTATTCTTGTATTTACTAACACATAGGGAATGAATAATGACTAGGAATCCACACGACATGAGTGATTCAATTATTTGTTTTGCCATGTTATTACTATGTTGTAATGAAATTGTTTTACTATTGCCATGTTGTTTACATGATGTAAAGTGGATTAATTATCATTTTTCAGTTTACAAATTTGGCTAAGCATGCTTTCTAATGAAATAGAGAACTTGATATCAAATGCTTGAGACTTGTAACCCTAATTCTTGTATTAAGATCCAATAGTTTACTGTTCAAGTTAAGGTCCGATTTCAAAACTCATAGGCGACAATGGATTGATAAAAAATATAAGACTTCTAATAACATTAATTAGATTTTTCTTACAAATAATAATATAGTTAGAGTTAAGTTGGTTATCTAACAAAAAAATAAGGAACTAAAACTTTATTTTTTGTAAATCGCATAAACATTTCTCAAAATATTATAAACGTATAATTAAAAGTATAAACAAATTATTTTTTTTGTAAAATATTGAGCTAGACGAAAAATAATTTTTGTCATTCGAAAATTATGATTAGTAGGTAATTGACATGAAATATAATTTATTTTGTAAAAGGGCATTTTAGTAATCAAATTAATTTTTGTTCCAATTCATGTCAATTGGTAAACACTTTTACGAAAATCAGCTTTATTTTCATTATGATTTTTAGCATTTAGTAAGAACTTTAATGGGAATGTATGATTATAATTCATCCTCATTTTCATTTATGCTCATTCTAATTCATACCATTTTTTTTTCAAGTTTAGTGAGCATACCTTAGGAGAGAATGGAAGTCATGACAATCATTTCAATGTTTTTATTGAAAATATTGTATTTGTTTATTTATTTGATCACAATTATATGACTAAATGGTTTCTAATTTAGTTTATTTTTTCCTTAAACAATGATATTTGACGTGATGCATAAAAAATGGACGGTTTAGATTATGAGATTATATCGTGTGGCACACCAAAAAAATAAACCTAAACTAATTATATTTAGAGCGCTCCTATAAAGCAATTTGTATAATTTAAGGGATTATTCAAGTTAACACTAGCCCTGAAAATATATTGGATTTTAATACAAATCTGATAACTCGTTAGCATAACAGAAAAATATGAGTTATAGCTAATTCGATTTGACAACAGTCCGATCCAATTAATATAATATTTAATGCATTTTTTATATTTTAATAAAGATTATATGTGCATAAAAGTAAATTGAGGTCTTTTATACATTGATGATACACTTAAATGATTGTACCTATTTATAAGTTCAATATAAAAAATGAAAAATACATACATATACAAGAAAAAAATAGTACTAAATTCGATTAGGTGTAGATGAGCGAACATGCGAACGTGTCACCGAATACTCGGTAGCTTCGTCGAGAGTTTGGTGAAGATTTTTTAAAACAGGCTTGCAGTGCTCGATGCTGCTTCCTCCGCCTGGTTTTGAGGGTATAGACCGATGAGTTTACCTCATCCGCTTCGAAGGTGTATCGAATGGCCTTTGTGGAGGTCTTATGTTAGAGAAATCTCAAAACTAAACCATAATATAAATGCTGACAAACCAGGTTCGAGCGCTCGTTGCAGAAAAATTTTGCATTACCGAACGCTCAACGCTGGGTGCGAATGTGCAACACCTGAATGACCCTGAAACTTAATAGTGTAATTTATAATTGTCGAAGTCTTTAAATAAATTTGATTAAAATCTAATTTGATTTGAATACAATCTTAATTAGATATAAATTGACATGTTAAATCAAATAATCTAAATATTATAAATGAATTCGGATTTAAATTTTAGATAAATTTCAACCTAGGTCAAGCTAATGCACCCTTTTGAGAGATTAAGCCAATTCATAGTTCTAGATTTAGGATTCCTCAATGACTCGTTAGAAAATTGGGATTTAGGTCTAAGTGTGGTGAGTTGTAAGCTACTATGACAAAACAAAAATATAGGAGACACTCGAGGTACAAAACGACACTCGTTACTGAACTTTGAACTAGCAAATCCCACGCGCAGGAGGAGACGCGTGTGAAGATAAATTTGATGCGTAAGACTGTAAGAGAATCGGACAGAGCCCACATGGTCACCACCCTTTGTCCATTGAAATTAGCGGATTTTTGGTTGTGCAATCCCCGGCCACCGCCATGACTATATCGGAGGACGAGGACGAAATTTTGGCTCATTACCTTGAATCGGAGGTACTCTCCGAGGTCTCAGACCAGGTTAATCTTATTCATCTTCTTCTTCTCATTTTTTATTATTTTTAATCCAGTTTTATGACTAAACAGTTTTGTGGATTTCAAAATTCGATCTTTCCCGTTCTTTTGGTTATATCTTTCTAAGACATTCAAATCGCGGAATTAGGGGTTTTTTTGTTAAATTTGAGTTGAATTTGCTCTTGGGTTGTTTGTTCTATAATTATATGTTGTAGACAGAGGAGGAGAAGGATAGAGGGACATTGAATAAATTGAAGGATGATGTTGGGTTTCTGATTGCATTGTAGGAGGAGGAGGGTAAGATGACAAAGGAGCCCAAAGCAAAGAGATTGCGTGCAATAGAGGTTAAAACAGAGAAAGACCCTCAAGTTCTCAAAAACCCAGAAGACAGAGGAAGCTCCTCTTCATCTTCTTCATGGTTTGTTCAGTCCAAGAGCGCTATGGGTGGTAATAATTGCGGGAACATGCTTCGGAGGATTGAGACTGGCATATTTAGCAAAGTTCCTCCCGAACTCTTCCCTCACATCCTCAAGTTCCTATCTTCTGAGGATCTTATTGCTTGTTCCCTCGTATGTAGATTTCTAAATTATGCAGCATCCGATGAATCCTTATGGCGCCGTTTGTGAGTAACTCTTCCAAGTCATTGTATAATTTAGTTCTTCAATTTTCAATTTTTCTGCCAACAAAGCTTCTTGCTATTCCCATGTCATCTTTCTGAAAATTCTTTATGAAATCAATCAATGTATCGAATGTTATTAATGGGTAATCTGTAAAATCTTCTGGCTCCACTTGTTCACAATTTTTCAAGAGCTCAATATAATTTTTATTTAAGAATTCGTTTCTCAGTATGGATTTTTTTTACCTTCTTTCGAATTGACTAATGCACTTTATTAATCTACTTCATTTTATAATGCGAATAATGTTCTTGCTTGTCTATGTGCAGATACTGTATGCGATGGGGTCTTTTGCCCCCCACTAGAAAGTTACGTGAATGTCCTTGGAAGAAGCTTTATATTCAGGTACTTCATTCTTCCTTTGTTTTTTGTTTTTCCCCAATATTAGTTGCTCCATCATCATCAGCATTTACAAAAGCACTTACTTTGTACTCAAAATACTGAATTTACTATATTTTAAGTTTTCATGAAACCTGGAATTGCTTGTAGTATCAACCTAGAAAAATGATATCAACCTGTAAGAAAGTTTCTCTTTTGCAGCGTGATGAAGAGGACATGGTGGAACTTGTTAGGAATTGTCCACTTGAGTTCAAGGAGTATTATATCCAAATGCAAGCTGCCAAAAGAAGTCAAGCACCTCTTCCTTCACAGGTTTCTGCCTCAAAATTGTTGTCTATATATGTATAGTTATGTTTTGATGATTATGCCTATTCCTCCACTATATGCAGCATACTTTTATAGGTCTTAAAACCTTGCATATTGTGCAACTTTGAGATCCTTCATGTGAGACTTATTTTTTGAGTCATTTTTTAGTGTTGAATATCTTTTATCCAACCTTTTGAATAAAACTCCCTGGCCAAAAAAAAAAAACCTTTTGATTAAAACTTAACATTTAGTTGCTGTTCTCAAATCATTACCTTCTAGTTTTATCTGTTTGCATCTCTCTCTCTCTCTCTCTCTCTATTTTTTGTTACCAAAAAAAAGTGAGCTTCTTTGCTATATAGGATAGGTTTTCAGAATAGTATTCTATGCTGCAATGTGGATTTTGCTTGATTGGATGCTCTCTCTCTCTCTCTCTCTCTCTCTCTCTCTCTCTCTCTCTCTCTCTCTCTCTCTCTCTATTCTTTGTTACAGAAAAAAGTGAGCTTCTTTGCTATATAGGACAGGTTTTCAGAATAGTATTCTATGCTGCGGATTTTGCTTGATTAGATGCGCCTTTTACTCTTCATGTTCAGCTTCTTGATCTATACAAGAGATCTTGGCAATGCATAGAAAAGTATTCCCAATGTTTAGAAGTACAACCCTTTCAGCTATATCTGTTGGTTGGCTTGTTTGCTTGTGAAGGTGAATGATGAGTGGATAATTCTTGACAAGACAGTAGCTGATCAAGTGTCTATGTGGAAAAATAGTAAAGGTCTGACTGATAAGGTGGTAGTGGATCATGCTTGTTCTGGTGAAACGTGTACTTTCTACCAAATTGGAGATGTATTTGTTTGTGAGAAGACTGGACATGTTCATGGTAGGAGCACCTTGTGTGTTGATGTGTGTATCTAGGAATTTTTTGAAGGTCTTCTCATCCAATTATTTGTCATTTTTTCTTTGTCAGTATGTGATGATAATTGCAGAGAAACTGTTATGGATCCCACCAGTGAGCTTTGGGTCTGCACAATATCTGGGCACTGTTTTGATAGGTTACTCCTACCAGCAGAAATGGAGTCAGATGCTGTGAGTGAAAATATCCTCTAACCTGCAATTTTTAATTTTCATACTACAATTTGTCATTAAATTGTCCCTCATTCATCCTTGTGAGGTATTTTGTGGAATTATATAAATAGTTAAGAATTTATTTAATTGTTATAGGAAGAAAATTCTAGTCAACTTATGCAGGTACTAATGAATCCTCTTGCACATCTGGTTAGATTTTTTAATATTTTGTATAGGAAGATTTTTTATATATGTTTTTATAGGAAAATTCTTATATAGTTTGATGTGCATGCCTTCCCATGGGTGCAAATATTTTGTGTTTTGAATCCAAACTTTCTTGTTAGAATTTACAAAATCCTCAATGTAAGAATAGCCTATCCTTGGAATCAATTGAAAGAATCGGGAGGTTTGTCTATTGTTTTTCGCTTTTTCTCTCTCCTATATATATATATAGTTTCTGGATGCCACGGGCAGGCATCACGAGCATTAACCTCAAATAAAGTCACCACAATCAACAACATCAAGGATGTCGAATGTTGTACAAGTGAAAATTCCTCATATATATGTATGTATACATAAATACATATGTTTTAGAATTTAGGGTTTAGGGTATTAGAGAGTGTGTGTGTGGTGTGTATTAAAGATACGATACATGAATTGTGTGTTCCATTTTTCTGGACCTCTGATTTGGTTATTTGTTGGTCATGTAGAAAGGTGATTGTCTCATTTGCTTCATTACACTAAAAAATGTTTCAGGAACAGCAACAAGGAGGTGTGACAGATGAGGCAGAACCATTTATGGGATCTGGCCGCTTCGGTAATTCAGTTGCCTTTTTTGTTTTTGGAAAGTGTATTGTTGATTTTCTAAGACTTTTTTTTTCCTGGTGTGCACACCTCATTTTGATGTTTTGGTGGCAGCACGAGCTTATTTGTTGGGATATAATTGTGCTGATGAGAAAGAGCTAGAAGCTGCTTTGAGGTTTTGCTGAACAAAATATAGGTCCCCTTCTTGGTGGATGTTTTTATTTGGCATGTCCAGAAGTTGCAGCAAATGTTACGTATTTATTATTTAAGATAGATTGATTCTCAGCTTTGTGTATGCATGAGATAATTTCTTAGTACTAGATTAAGGGAAGTGTAATCAGTGGTGCTCTTGCTGGTCGTCCTTGGTGTAATTTCTTAGTACATAGCGTTGTTGCGAAATTGAATTGCAGAATGCAGATTAGTCTGGCCTATGGAGGGCCGAGTGACCCATTTAGCCATCCTATCCTTTTTTGTTGTTGCCCTTTTTCTTTTTGTGCTGAACTAGTGGCACTTGAGCGGTTGAGCAGTTGTACACTATTGCTATGTGTGGAGAAATTCAATCTCTTAGAATCATCTTGTGACGGTCAAGCCAATTCCAGTTTGCACATTGCTTGCTTGGACTACTTGCTAAATATTGACAAAAAAAAAAAAAAAAAAAAACTGATATCCTAAATAGTTAATTTGATACCATAACATTTTTTTTGGGATTGGACTAGTCTTGCAATTCAAAATGTTCAATAGCATCAAAAGAAAATGAGATATTTATAAAAAGAGTGGCACTATTACCACCCACCAATCCTATTTCTCTACCCCTTTTAAAAAAAGATTTAATTATAATCTTACCTCTTTTTGTAAGATTACAAAGGACACTTAAATGAAAAAAAATCTTGGGCTGCCATCTTCCATGGCAACTTTAGTGCCGAAGTGCTGGGAGTGTTGGGGCATGGTGCCTCGTGAAGATTGCAGCCTACTGTGAAATTATACAATTGATTAATTGCAGTTTTTGTGCTTTCCAACCATCCCATATATACCACACGACTTTGATCTCCTCCAAGTTCTAGTGCGAACAAGTTTTAATTTTCTACTCTCCAATTCGCTGGCATTAGATTCCTGCAAATTACAAAATGCACATGTAAGAAAATGTCATGCTTTATGGCAACAATAAGATTGGCATTAAATTGTTGCTCGTTGTTCTAAGACTTTGATTGTGTTTAAACTTCGATATTGTAGAGCATTCATGAAAATATGGAACAATAATTGTTTTCTTTTTGCTTTATGCCTTTATGTGAATTTAAATTACTTGTCTGATTAATCAATAGAGTTGTGGGAAGGGGAAGCAGAAGGTAGTGGCAATTTAGGAATAAATTGGGGGTGGATAAATATTTTTTAAAATTTGTAGGAGGGGGGAAATATGAATGGGGGTGAATCAAAATATTCTCATAAAAAATAAATATATTGACAAATTGATTTTGTAATTTCTTTTTTACATGAGTGAAATCATTTTGTAAGTTTAGTGATATTTTCCTTTTTTTTGTAAATTAATGGTATTTTCTTTCTTTTTTAGTGTCGGACGATATTTCAAATCTTCTTTATATTTTTATATTACTTTAAAACCTAAAAAAAGTGATAAAAATTTATTAAATAATAAATAGATATAAAAAAAAATACAATATAAATATCAATTGACACAATTGACACATGTGAAGGCGTGCCAAAAACAATTTAATTAAAAAAAAGTCAAGCCATCGATTCTTAACAAAATAAAAGATTAAATTAAATAAACGTTGCAACACTCCATCATAATCTCACGCGCCGCATCTGTCCCTTCCCATCTCCTTGTTTCTTTTACTTCTCGAAACCCTAACATTCGAACAGAGAAACTAATTAAGAGACAGCCTTCCCCCGTCTAACTCTCCTGCAACGCCACACGTTCCCTCCTTATCACTTAACAGTCAGTCAGCCTCATACCTCTCTGCTCTGCGCCGCCACCACGGTTTCATCTTCGTCTGGCTGGGTAAGTATTTTATTCTTTTTGTATTTAATAATTGAAAATTGTTTGATTATTATTTGCAAATCGGTAAGCATCTTAGTATTTCTCTTTGATCATTTTTAGTATTAATTGAAAATTGGCAAGGCAGAAACCCATTTACGGTATGTTGCTTATATGGATCAATTTTAGCGTTCTGTTAGATTGCAGGTTTCATGTTTATTTTCAGTTTCCCAATATTTGTAGCTTAATCGTGTTTCCCTAGCATATTGAAACTTTTTGGAGATGAATGAAATGATTTCAATTTCATATACTGAGTGGTTTTCATTGTTTATTCGTTTGATTTGGCATACAGTCCATTTATCATTCTATTCCTGGTAGACTGCACCAAATACTTTACATCTCCAAATACATCAATTTTTGGCAGATGTATTTTCAAATACTTGGATTTCATTGACGATCTTTTATGTTCCAATTTTATCCATTAGAAGGTTGTCATGAAATCTAAGGTTGGATTGGTTCGCAAAATTAACAAACTGAACAGCATTGGATTGGATTAAGTTTTGCCAAAATTGATCAGTTTTGAACTGATGAACACCCTAGTTTGATGCATCCAATTGAGAAATAGAAAGAAACTCTAGGTGCATGTGGACTACGTGTATTACCAAGTATAGAGAAAGAAAGATAGGCGTTCCTGGCAGATATCTCTAATCTCTTGCTCTGTCCATGTGCATTTGTACCTTTGCTCATTTTGATCCATTGATTTACAGTGAATAGAAGAAGATTGAGAGATGACAGATCGGTTGACCCGTATTGCAATAGTGAGCTCCGACAGATGCAAGCCCAAGAAGTGCCGCCAGGAATGCAAGAAGAGCTGTCCCGTCGTCAAGACTGGTATATTATGGCTACCCCTGCTTATATATATGTATATATAATTTCCATTATTGTTTATATATTACTTATTCCTTTTTTAAAGGAGTATATTATTTATTTATTGATATATGTAAATATAAAGAAAATAAATTATCAGGATTCATTAAATTACTGATGATAATGGGTCTTTCTTGTTTTTTACAAAAAAAGGCAAATCTTTTGTTCTTTTTGAATTATGATCTTGATGTTATGTTTCTTTAGGGTATGTGCAATGCACAATCCTTCATTACTAGGATTCCTCAGCTGGCTGTTGATCATGTGTTATTTATCACGATATGTATCATTGTGTTCAACTGGTCATGGAAGCTACTTGTATGTGAGAATGGCTTGCATGACTATGTTAAGTAACTAAAAGGGAAATGGAATGCTCCCAAGGAGAAACACCTAGAAATTGTATTAAGCTCCCAGATAGCTAACCATAGGGGAATACATGGGTATATAAAGGCAAGGAAAGATGCTAACAAACGGTCATAAAATTACAGGCATGAGTTCTTGTATTGTATGGGCTGCATGCTACAACTTATCCACTGCCTAACTAACAGCCAATGTGGTTCTAATAACCCAAATGGTGAGTATTAATGAAGGCCCAAAACACAGTGCGGTGGAAATAATATAGTGAGGAGGCTCCCACCGAACTAGTTTTAATTTATCTGTACTGGAAAATTTCTCTTACTCATCATCATAGTGGCTATGTTTACTCCTCTGTAAATGAATTGCTTCATGAATTAACTTGTCTTGAACCCAGAATATATGTATGTATTGTTGTCCTTTAGCGTGACAGATATTCTTTGTCTTACCTAATCGATCAATCTGCAGGTAAACTATGTATTGAAGTTACCACTGCATCCAAGATTGCTTTTATCTCGGAAGAATTGTGCATTGGGTGTGGTATCTGTGTTAAGGTCTGTAAAAAGTATATTCACTATCATTTTTCTTGTTCTCTACTCTAGTTGTGTATTAAAGGCATCTTTTGGACTCTATGTCATCTGATGATGCAGAAATGCCCATTTGAAGCAATTCAAATCATCAACTTGCCAAAGGATTTAGACAAAGATACGACCCATCGTTATGGGCCTAACACTTTCAAATTACACAGGTGAGTTTCTTACCACATTATTGGGAAGTGGTCACTTTAGGTTTTCTGTGGTTTGAGATAGCAGGAATTTACAATTTCAGGTTACCAGTCCCAAGGCCAGGTCAAGTTCTTGGTTTGGTTGGAACTAATGGCATTGGGAAGTCAACCGCCCTCAAAGTTTTGGCTGGAAAACTGAAACCGAATTTAGGTCGTTTCAATGTAATTCTCCTTACACCTCGTCTTTAAACGTACCCCCTTCTTTGATAAGTATATCATTTTCTCAAGCTCTGTTTGATACACCACTTGATTATCTTATCTTGATGGCTCTTTTGCAGAATCCTCCAGATTGGCAGGAAATCTTAACCTACTTTCGAGGATCTGAGCTGCAGAATTATTTTACCCGTATCCTGGAAGATAATTTGAAGGTACCTTTGGATTTTGATGCTCATAACCTTTCTTACTGAATTGGATATCAGTCTAGCTTTTAGAGGAATAAGAATTTTTCTGTCTGTTCAGTTCTAGGTATATATTACTGCCCTTTTGAATTAGCTTAGTTTTTGGACATTTAATGCACATTTGTTTTGACTAATGATGGTTTGTTCAAATATGTAGAATATTGGTATTTTTTTTGTTTGTTTATTGTTTTAGTTGTCTTAGTAGTTGACGAGGATGATATACACTGACTCAACTACCTTGGAAGCTAGCTTAGGCCATAAAGATTGTTGTTGGTTGTGTCTGACTCTACGGATATCTATTACCTGATACATTGTGAAAAAAAGTTAGCGTTCACCTTTTTTTGGTCATCATGGGTTGTCTCTATTCCCTAACAATTAAATTGCTTCATGTAATAATTTTTCTTCCTGCTTTTTGCATGCTTATTTTCTTTTCGTTTAACAGGCCATTATAAAGCCCCAATATGTTGATCACATTCCAAGAGCTGTTCAAGGAAATGTAGGGGAGGTGCTCAACCAGAAAGATGAGAGGGATATGAAGGAGGAACTTTGTGTTGATCTTGAGCTGAACCAGGTTATTGATCGTAATGTAGGGGATTTATCAGGTGGAGAGCTTCAAAGATTTGCCATTGCAGTTGTTGCCATACAGAATGCAGAGATATATATGTTTGACGAACCTTCAAGTTATCTAGATGTGAAACAGCGGCTTAAAGCAGCCCAAGTTGTCCGATCTTTGCTGAGGCCTAATAGGTTTTATTTTCGTCTATTTTTCTTCTTCCCTCAAATTTTTAACACATTTTGGGGTGTCCTCTTTCTTGATTTTGTTCCTACACACTTGGGTGATAGTTATGTTTCTTTGTCATTTTCAGCTATGTAATTGTTGTGGAGCATGATCTGAGTGTTTTGGATTACTTATCAGACTTCATTTGCTGTTTGTATGGGAAACCTGGTGCATATGGAGTTGTAACCCTTCCTTTCTCAGTTAGAGAAGGAATCAACATCTTTTTGGCCGGATTTGTTCCTACAGAAAATCTTAGGTTCCGGGATGAATCTCTGACCTTCAAGGCAAGATTATAAATTTTGTACATGAAATGCTCTTTTGACTTATCAGTACTTTGTGATTTACTTTGTTGCCTTTTCTAGGTTGCTGAGACTCCACAGGAAAGTGCTGAGGAAATTGAGACATATGCACGGTATAGGTATCCAACAATGTCTAAAACTCAAGGAAACTTCAAGCTTCGTGTGGTTGAGGGTGAATTTACTGATTCTCAGATTATTGTGATGCTGGGTGAGAATGGAACAGGGAAGACAACATTTATCCGAATGCTGGTATTCTTTTCTTTATTTTTTATTTTCTTCTTCTTCAGTCATAAACCACTTTGCAGACTTTGCATCTTGGGACGTTGGCCCAACATATTTGTCCATTTTGCAGGCTGGTCTTTTGAGACCTGATGTTATAGAAGATTCTGATGTGGAGATACCTGAATTCAATGTTTCTTACAAGCCGCAGAAAATCAGTCCAAAGTTTCAATCCACTGTAAAACACTTACTATATTCAAAAATACGTGATTCATGTACTCATCCCCAATTCATGTCAGATGTGATGAAGCCTCTTCTCATAGAACAATTAATGGATCAAGAAGTTGTGAATCTTTCTGGTGGAGAGTTGCAAAGGGTTGCATTATGTCTATGCCTTGGAAAGGTAAATGATTGTTATTTATATATACGCAAATTATTGTGTTGGTAACATAATGTTGCAATGTAGTTGGGTTGCTTAGTGTTGATGGGTTAAGCTTTTGCATGTTTTCTCTTGGATGTGGATTTTTGGATTTTGGAAATAAAAAATAAACAATTATTATCATCAGTTTAGTGGATTCTTGACTTTCAACAGAAGGGGAACAAGTTGGTTTAGTAGTTTAGATAATTAACTTGGTGAAAGTGATTGCATGGTTTGAATGGCTATATATCTTTTATTTTCTGTTCTTGAAAATCAGAAGTAATTTTTTCCCTATTTCACCCTTGCGAGTAAAGTTGGAAGTGAGTAGGAATTATTGTTTTCCCTATTTCTTTTTCTGTTCCCATGAAAGGGATCTTGGATGTTAAGAGTTCATATTCTTCATGGTGGTAAAACGAAAAAATAAATTTTGGTAAATGTGTGGAGTACTAAGACACCTTATCATTTGACAATCTTCTGGATATTACAAAGATCTTTCAAGTGCTTCAGCTTCAGAGGGTGGCCTGAAAGGCTTTGTGGGTAAAGGGAGTGAGTTCTAACATTATTATGGTGTATGATGATGCTAGGAACTTTCATTGACTTCCTGTGATGTGCTTGGTACTGTTACCTGTCTCCACAAAAATAAGAAAAAAGGTGGAACTTTTGGGTTACTATCACTGTTAAGGAGTGTGAGGTGGAATATTTGGACTGCTAGATTTTGTGGTTTAGGTTTTTCCAGTATTAAAAGGCTTTAGAGGTAAAATAGGGTAGGGTTAGCTGGTGAAATTAGTTGACCATCCTGATTTTGTTTGATCTTCTTTTTCTGTGCTTCCTTCTGTGGTAGTCCTGCTAAGTTGGTCCGGCTATAGCAGATGTTTCTTTTGTGCTCGTTTTCATTTGGGTATAAGTTTCTTTTTAAGATTGGTTTTGGAACCTTCAACTCATTTTCTTGCCTTTCACTTCATTGCATGGACATGCTCTCATCTTCAGTGATCTGTTCAACTAATTAGGTCCTTTATGCTGGATTCCTTCTGTGCTGTAGCTGAAGCATGGTTAGGAGACCGGCTGCCATGGGTCATGTTCCTGGCCTTGGTAGATGCTTGGTGTTGACACCTGGTACTCCATGGGATATATTGTGATCCGTAGGAGTTAGTCAAGTTCTGAGCCTCCAGGCATTGTTCTTCATTCTTTACTTGAGGGCTTTCTGGCTCTATATTTCTCATCCTGCTGATTTTGCACTTTCACATTGTTGCCACTATTTATATGATGTAAATTTTGCTTTTAGATATCATGTTTACAGTTTTCATGCTTGGTCTGCATACAATTATTGAAGAATAAAAATATGTCTGTTTTCAGAATTAGAAGTAAATATAGTGTGAATAGTGCAGAGTAAACAGTGTAAATATAGTGGTTAGATGTTCACAAGCACAGCTTTGCTTTTAAAAAAATTATTGTTGGATGCAGAGAAGGCAAATTGTAATTTTTTTGTTCTAGCTGGTGAAAGTGCATGCACATCGGCTTTTACTGACACATTCTAATGCATGTCTCTATTTTCTTAATGCAGCCTGCAGACATTTATCTGATAGATGAACCAAGTGCATATCTTGATTCTGAGCAGCGTATCGTTGCTTCAAAAGTCATAAAGAGGTTTATCCTACATGCTAAGAAAACTGCATTCGTGGTTGAACATGACTTTATCATGGCTACCTACTTGGCAGATAGAGTTATTGTATATGAGGGGAAGCCGTCAATTGATTGTACTGCAAACTCACCGCAGTCGTTGTTGACTGGGATGAATCTCTTCTTATCTGTAAGCCTCTTGCAACTTATTTATTTATTCACTGCAAATATTTTGGCCTCTGATTATGGAGAGGGAGAGTAGTGTGATGATAAAAATTAAATTTTGGTTGTGTTAATTCTTTGTGCATAATCACACTTACTCCTCTTGACTAATGTTATTTGTACCCCCACTCACAGAATGAGTCTAAAATGGTTAAACGATTAGAGATTGATCACTTTTCCCTGGATAGCAAGTTACTGGATCTGCCATCTCCCTCTCTCTCTCTCTCTCTCTCTCTCTCTCTCTCTCTCTCTCTCTACAAGTAACTTTTATTGATTTTTTCTTTACATGCTGAATGCAGCATCTGGATATCACATTTAGACGTGACCCCACTAACTTTCGCCCAAGAATCAACAAATTGGAGTCAACGAAGGATAGGGAACAAAAAAATGCTGGGTCCTATTATTACCTGGATGATTGATATAATCATGATGGTATGCTTCATTCATTCGTACAAATCCTAATATTCATCATTTCATGTTTTCGTGGCATCTTGATATTTACTGTAGTTAACTTTGCAGTTTTGGCAAGTTCAGAGGGCATACAAATGCTCGGAGGTCCTTTGTCTGCTGAAGAGGTGATGTTTGGTTTCCTGCGTGAATGAGTTTCAGGCCATTCGATATTGTTGCTACTTGAGTATAGTATGCCCTATAGTGTGCCTGCAGTTATCCAGTTTTGGTAAATGTACGTCTCTCTTAGCGTCAGTTATTGCATTTGACTCGATTTGTGAGGAATGGAGTTGGCTTTTTATTTTCTTGGGGTGACGTTGAGTTTCTGGATAGATATTATAACTTTTGGGCTTTCTGGGTTTATGTAATGGGGCCGCCATTATATATTGATAAATGGAGGGAGCTTTTATTAAGGGTTCTCTTAAATAAGTTTATTTAAGAGTGATCGTAACCGTCTGTTTTTGGTGATCGTAACCGTCTGTTTTTTTAGTTTTATCTCTGCAAAAAAAAAAAAAAAAGATAAATTGGAAATCATTAAATTGTTTGATTAAAATGGTTATCATTTTAGGTATTTATTAAAAATATTTTATTCTCTATTAATTTGATCTAAATTAGATATTTTAGTGATTTTTTATTTGTCTAATTCTTGTGTAGAAATTTGAAAAATAGATGATTTGGTTCGTTGAAATATAATATTAAGTAGGCTCTAGGGATTCCTCAAATAAAATTGTTTGAGCAGGCTCTTAACAAGAGCTTCCCGTAGATATAAAGATACTTTACAAAAATGTTTCAGAAATCGGTTTATCTCTGGAACAAGGGGGCAGAGGTTTTAACATTGAAGTTTTGAAAATAATGGGCGTGTGATGCGCAGGGCTGGATGAAACTGAACTATTTTTTCAAACTAGACTTATTACTGTTCTATATCTTGGCAGCAAAGAATCTGGATTTCTTATAGCAGAAATTATTACTCAGTCATCATAGAGTTGAGAATTCTATGCTCACCTAATCACCCAGCAACTACAGAGTATGGGCGGAGAATTTAATGATCGGGACCATTCATTTTTTAGGTCCCTAAATAAAGGTTGCCTATGTAAAAATTCAGCAAAATTTGTAATTGCTTGGTCATTCAAATTGTGCAGACAAATACACAGTTTTCAATTTGGCTGATTTTTATAAGGGTGATCTTTGAATGATGCCTTAAAATATGAACAGTTCCTATCATTGAAATTAGTTGCTGAATGTTTAAGTGAGCATAAAATTTTTCGTTTTATGGTGAGCCAGTGATCATTACTAACACACACACACACACACGTAATAAAGAAGACTCCGGAAAGATGAGTTAGAAATCATTGATCTTTCTTACCCCATTTGCCCAACCCTCCCTTGCCATTTGAGTAATTTCAAGAACTTTTGCGTGTCCAAATAACACACACACGCGCGTAATAAAGAAGACTCCTTTAGGAAAAATGAGTTATAAATCATTGATCTTTCTTACCCCATTTGCCTAACCCTCCTTTGCCATTTGACTAATTTCAAGAACTTTTGCATGTCCAAATAAGTTACGGTGTGGGTTTGGAGTGGAGGAGGGAGGAGGAAGGAGGGCTGAGCACGCTTTGGTTGCCTATGTGCTCCATATGTACACAATCCATATGCAATAATGAATTGTACAACTTGGTAATGAGTACAAGCACGCATCAAGAATTGGACATAGAGCTCGTTTTATTGATTAACCACTTTCTTATTTTAATAAATTATGCCAAGTTAAGTTTTTGAAAAAAAATTTAAGTGAAAATTTAGCCAAATAAAAAATTAAGTTAAAGCCTAAAATGAGAAAAAAAGATAAGCGCGGGTATGGTCGCCATAAATAGGCTACCGAGTGCTCAGCAAAAGTACCAACATACATCTTGGAAGGAAGGTTCATTCTTTGAATCCGGTAGTGACTTTTGGGCCTGCAGATAGAGCTGGGCGGGGAGGCAATACTAGTTATCAATACTAGTTAACAGATTTTAGGTTGTAAATGTATGTTTTAGGTTGCAGATGCAGATGTCGAGTGCTCGGCAAGAATCGCCGAGCATTCTGTTGAAATTGCTAAGCGCTCGGTAGAATTTTTGGGCTTCTACTTAAGTTTTGGGCTGGCTGGACCCTAACTTATCTTTCTTTCTCATTTCGGGCTTCTAATTAAAGCACCTTTTTTTTTGTCGAACCACTAACCATTTGTTAACAAGGAAGGAAATTAAAGGAGAAAACACTGGAAAAAAAGAAAAAGAAAATTGTGTGTTGATGCTCCCAAAATATATAATAATAAAATAAAATTGTCATTTTGCTCCCTCGATTATTATACTTGTATCGATTTGTTCTCTAGACTTCTTAGTTGGAAAATTAAGGTGTCTTTTTCAATTTTTTCAATTGAGATAATTCTATCAATTTGCTCGGTAAATTGATATAAGTGATGGACATGTGATTACATTTTTCCCTCAATAAGTACTATTTTTAATGTTCATTTGATTTTGTGCAGACGAAACTTTAGATGGAAAGCGAGCAAAGTGACTAAATTATCTCAATTCGCAAAATTGAGAAGTCAAGTACAATAATTTTTCAAATTGAAAATATGAAAAGTAAATTGATACAAGTATAATAGTCTAAGAGCAAAATGAAAGTTTTCTCAAAATAGAAGGAGCATTTTTTTTTTTTTTTACCTTACACCGTTGCATGTAATAACTTTGCATTTGATTGCGTGCAAGGTAAACCTTGTATTTGATAGTGTTGAAAGGTAACCTTATAAACCCTTCTTCTATGTTTTCTCATATATATCGCAAACATCTTAATCAATAGTCATAAATGTGAAGCGCCCATATTCCATTAAGTGTTAAAAGCATAAGTTTCTAACCCTGAAAAAAGTAGTGGAGCAATTCCAAGGATGAACCTGTTTTTATTTGTATTTTTTTTTTTTGAGGTGGGTGTTAGTTCGATACATCGATACAAAACAAAAACCAATAAGTCAAAAATTGGGAAAGTAAATTCATGAGCAAATTGTACGAACATTTCTTTTGTAATTAATGCTCTTTTACACATCTCATAGGACCCAAGAATCAAATAAAAGCATAGCCAACAGGTTGAAAATTTATTTTATAACTTCAGGGAATGTGTTCACTCTTGCTTATGAGTTGTAGAAGTGCATTTGCTTTCCTTTGAGCTCTATTGGTTCCACTCTTTGTGATCTCAACCAAATGCTCATATACTCCAAACTGAAGTGCGGCCAGTAAGAAAGATGAATTGTTTGATCCCAACTCAAGAAGAACTGATGTTGCACATTCCTTGTTCTTGGGGGTTCCTTCTCGGATAAATTCAACAAGAGTTTCAATGAATGATAGCTCTCCAATCTCTTGCCGTCCATCTGGATGTGATGCAAGAAGTAAGAATATGGAGAGGGCCTCATCAACCATGCCCAAGTTTCTATCCTTGAGTAACTGGAGTAGAGGTGGTACAATGCCAGCAGTAATGGCCCTCGCCTTATTTGCTTGGTTCAAAGATAAGTTAAACAGGGCAGTGGCAGCATCTTTTTTACCTCTAAGTGTCCCATTTTGCAATAAATCTACTAATGGGGGAAAGCCATTTGATAATCCCACGGTTACTTTGTTCTCATCGAGCATTGATAAGCTAAATAAAGCTGCTGCAGAGTTCTCTCTAGCTTCTGTGCTTCCATTCTGCAAGACTTCTATAATAGCCGGAATGGCTTCTTCTCTGGTTATGATTTTCTTGTTTGTTTCATCAATTGATAAATTCAAAAGAGCCGTTACTGCATGCTGTTGGATTTTAGAATCTGGATAGGAAAGAAGCTGCACTAATGGTGGGATTCCTCCACTCTTGGCGATCAAAATTCTGTTGTCGGGATTCTCTTTTGAGATCAAACGAATCTTCATGGCAGCCTTTCTTTGCACTTCTAATTGACTGGAAGATAGCTGTTCAACCAATGATGAGATTTCCTCTTTGTGTTCGGTGGAGGAGCTTTCCTGGCCTGTGGAAGTATCTTTTTTTGGAAGCTGGAAATTGTTCTTCTCACACCACTGCATGATTAGATTTTTGAGAGCATAATTTGGTGCAAGTGACAGGTGAGCCAGAGTTTGCCTGGTCTTCGGACATGTCCTATGATTGGAGTCAAACCACTTTTGTATGCTTTCTCTGTCATATGTCTTCAATAAATAACCAAACAAGGAAACAAATTAGTTTCTGTTCTGTTAACATTATTTCATGTTCGGCTAGTATTAAAAGGGTTCCATTTGGCACATGTAAAATCACCTGTCCACTTGCAACAATAACAGGATCCGTCATTATTTCTAGTGTGATTGGACAGAGGAACTCATGAGGAATCATCAAAGATGGGCACTTCTCAAGCACTCTAGGCATAACAGGGTCGTCAAGAACATTGGTTACTTCCATTCCTGCAAGTTGTCTGAATTTGTTAAGAAGATCAAGGATTTGCTGAGTAGTCTCTGAACTTTGCCCTCCTCTTTCTTTAACAAGGTTCCTTACAGCTATTGTTTCTATCTTAAGGTCCTCAATTTTATGCAGGTCTAGCTTTTGCGCCAGCCTTTCTATAATGGCACTATCAGCATTTCTTTCATCTTTTTTGGACAAAAGCACCATCATATCCATTGCAAGTTCTATATCCTGTGTATCTGTTCGCTTCCTTGCTCGTCTAAGTTGCATGACCATGAGTTCAACCTGAACCGCAGCAAAAACTTACATCAGAAACAAACTGTAGGATTAGCTAATTTGTCTATGGAAGTACCAAGCTGCCCTCCCAGCTGGCATTTAAATACATACAGATCTTTTAATTCAATATCTTTCATTGCGTTTGATTGAAATTTGAGTATTATTAATTTATTATTTAATTATTTTTTTCTCTTTTGCTCTCATTCATGATTTCAAGTTAAGCCAATAAGACCATTGAAAAATTCATATATGCTGGAGCAATATCTTACTAGTGTAGATGCACAAGGAAATAACAAATTGAAGCCTGCACCTGTTCCAAAAAGGACATACCTGCTCCTTAACTTCATCTGAGATACAAAGTTCATCAGGCAAACTACCTTCTAAAGCCTGGCTTAGTTTTTCATTAACCGCATGAAATCTAACCATGATTGCCTCA
This sequence comes from Dryas octopetala, assembly GCF_963921425.1. Taxonomy (NCBI): domain Eukaryota; kingdom Viridiplantae; phylum Streptophyta; class Magnoliopsida; order Rosales; family Rosaceae; genus Dryas; species Dryas octopetala. The sequence goes on from NC_141372.1 coordinate 68,818, forward strand.
CTTTCAAGTGCCTAAATACCCAAAGAAAAAATCAGAACAAAGAAAACAAATAAAAGTCCGACAACCCAATTCACATTTCCGAAAGAAATAACTGGAAATCTTCAAAAAGAAAATCCTAACCAGATAAATTTTGCTCCCCTCATTACAAGTTTTCAACAATTTTTTGGCCATAAGAAGCACCTTCTTCAAATTACCCAACCAAGCAACACCCCTCTCCGGAATTGGCCCATCGAGGTCTCGTGCCTCTTCAAAAAGCGGTAACAAGAGCTTCATACGCCGCACAAGGTTATAGCATTCTTTCCTATGCGTCCTTCGGTAATCTCCGAATTGAGCTACCAATTCAATCACACCCTCCACAGTTTCCTCTCCTCCTCCACCTCCACCTCCACCTCCACCTTCACCTTCGTCTCTCTCTCCATCCATCAACATGGGCCTGTACCTTTATACATAACCCAGAAAACTACTTCTTTAGGGTTTTGAATATGTTGGATTTACGAGTAAGCTAGGGTTTATGTTTCATTCACAGGAATATTAGGAGGGTCGAATTAAGGAAAAAGAAACGTGAAGATAACGAAACCTTAACCTTAATTTCCATGGATTGTAGGTGCTGTGTGTTTCTTGGTGCCTGTCAGAACCTTTTCGCGGGATTTTCGGGTCTGTTGCTCTTTACAGGAAACACATTACACATGGAGCCTAAAATAGATAGCTATTTGAAAGTTCGTTAATTTCTAACCAACCTGCTTTTTTTTGTTTGGTCAATTAACCAAACCTTCTTTTGGGCTTTCCTGTAAATTGCTAGTGCCAAATAACAGACGAGTGGAATAATGCCAGTGATCCTGTGACATAAAAGATGACTAGAAAAGAGGTAGTGATTCTAAGGAGAATTCTCTAAAATGTGTATGTACTCTTTTTAATTACAAAAGTAAGGACAAGATTGTGAGGTAGCTCTAAGATATATAACCATTTATTTTTAAGTTTTTCCCTAATCATCCCAATAAAAGTTCAACAAAATTAAAATAATTTTGTCATCTAATCATCATCCAATAAATGGATGAGCATAGTATTTCTCATAAACATAAAAATGATATTGATTAGAATTAAATGGCTGAATGATTTACAATTTAGTTAATTTTCATGAACAATTCTTATAGGTTTATCTAAAAAAATGAATAGAGTGGACTCCAAAAGAGTGTTGTGTCTATTTTATAATTGTTATTTTAATTTAGGGAAAAATTTTAAAAAATGACTTAAACTTTGATATGAATTATAGGTTATACCAATCTATCTCTTTAACTTTGTTTTCGATGCCAATATGTCACTTCCATCAATTCGATTTATAAATTTTATCCAAAAGTGATCACATATCATGCATGTAATCATTTTTTCATGAGCAAATTCATTATTCTACTTGTAATAAAAGAACATAGAAATCAAATCACTTCTTAAACATGGCCCTTTTTTGGACGAAATATGTAATTGGACTAATGGAATGAGCAAATTAGTTTTAAAATTAAAGTTAAGAGGGCACATTAATACAACTATAATACGCATCCTGAATTGACACATGAGTCAAAATTTAAGTCATTTAAAAAAAAATTTCCCTTTAATTTATTACAAAGTTAAAAGTTGAGCATGGGTATAGGAAGCTCACCTCTTCTTTGGGAGTGAAACCCGTGGTTTTGAATACGTACATATGGTCATATAAAATCTATCAAGAGTTCAATTTCATTTAATATAATTAAAAAAAATTATAAAGTTTCAAGCTTGCGCTACCAAACATATTAATTAATACCATACCATATTAATTATAAAGTTTCATGTCTAATGAATTTTAGTAGTTTTTTTTATTTTTGATGATGAAACATGAAGGTGTTAATGTGTTATATCTCGTGTAAAAAAGAGTATTGATCAATATTAGGTACTAATATAGTCCATATACACTATAAATACAAATAGAACTTCACTACAAGAAAAAAGGTAGCAAATTTATAGGCAAAATTTATACTTTGCTAACCTTTGCAACATTTTGTTATGAAAATTTGCTTCCTCTGAAATTTGTAACTCTAATGAATATATCAAAGATTATGTCATGTATTTAATACTTATGCGGGCTCAAAATATAATAGTTAATTTAAACTTTATTAATTAAATAATTATGTGAGCTCTAAATGCCATTTGCTTTTTAAGATGGCAAATATCAGTAATTTTAGATATCTCAACTTTTTTTTTTAATTATTTTTTTTTAACTTATATGATATTTATATATTAGACATTACAAAAAAAAAAACAAGGAAATATATGTCCAGTAATAACACATCGGGCCATCCCTTCCACCGACCGTCGAAGCCAACCCGCCTGCCAGCCACCATCTTCTCCATTTCTGACTTCGAACCACCTCCATTTTCGACACCGTCCACTAGTGCAGCACATGAACCACCTCCACCAGCCATCATCTTCTCAGGCAAGCCACCATCGTCGGAGTTCTTCTCTCTTCTCCCAAGCTCTCTCCCAGGCAGTCGCTCACTGCGACATCGTCGGTGATAAACCAAGATCGAGTTCTGCTCTCTTCTCCTTCTCATTCTCGGCCAACCCGATTTCCGAACTTTTCGACCCGTCCACCGACAAGCCCGACGAGAACTGGTCGGCTAACGGGTTGGGTCCTAACCCGCCCAACCCGCCCGTCACAAGTCCTAAGGATCGAAGGTGAACAGAATCTTGACCATTTTCGCGTGCGGCGCTACTTTGATTGATTCGGATCAAATGAATGCACAACTGCCACGTACCCACCAGACCGTTTATAAGTTATAACCGTAAATACCAAAAAAACAAACCATAAATACTTCAACTCATAACAAATAATAAAGGGCATCAAGTTCGGAATCTCTCTAATTAGTTTGATTTTCATTCACTTATTGTTCGGTTGTTCCCCGAGTCCATCAAATTGCCTTCCCAGTTGTTTAAATATCTATGTTTTCAAGGGGTCAGGTCCATGAATGTTCAACCAGGTGTTAAAATACCTGCCACGAAATTATCAATGAATTTTTGAGGTGGGTTTTTATCCGAAACTGATTTCTTGTTGTTATTATTTGAAGTCATGGCATTCATTTGTCGTTTTTTGGGATTTTTTTTAAGCCGGAATGAGCTTTTCCTTGTAGATATTTTTTTTTATTGCTCGTGTACTTGGATAAGAATGTGGTCTCGGGTTGACAGCGATTTCTGATTGATCTTTGTCAGTGTTAGTGGGCTTCAGATATTTTTTTGGCAAGTTGAGGGTATTGGTCTTCTAGCAATTTCTGGATTTCTTTTGGAACTGTCATAGCTTTCTATTTAGCCATTAAATTTGCATTTTTTCACCGTCTTAGAGTTACAAACCTTAGAATTTGAGCACAAGGTTCATCATCTTACGTGTTTCCGATTGATTGAATTTGGTGAGTTTTCCTCTACAATCTACATGACTCGTACGATTATGAGAGCCAGTCATATTTTAAAATCTAAGATGTTTTTGTTGTTGCCTAAATGAGAATCTGTCCTTATTTTTCAGATAGTCATGGTGGGTGCGAGGTCCCTATAAATACTGTCGATCTCTGGGATTGAACGATATTCAATAAGGTGAGATGATGGATAAAAAAGAGAAGAAGTTCCTTACAGTGGCGCCCTTTGAGTGTGCTTGGCGAAAGGATTTGAAATTCCGGGAAGCCGGGAGGGGTTGCGTTGCTTTTGAAGCTTTCGCTCACAATGATGTAACACTGGTGTTCCGGGAGAATGTGGGAAGCCAGCATTATCATTACAAAAGAGATAATAGTCCTCACTATACTGTAATTCTGGGTAGTCATAGGAATAGGCGGTTGAAAATTGAGGTTAATGGGAAAACTGTGGTGGATGTGGAGGGTGTTGGTCTTTGTTGTTCTTCTGCATTTCAGAGCTATTGGATCAGTATCTGTGATGGTTTGATCAGTATTGGTAAGGGAAGATACCCTTTTCAGAATCTTGTCTTTCAGTGGCTAGATTCGAATCCAAATTGTAGTGTTCGTTATGTTGGGCTTAGTAGTTGGGATAAACATGTTGGGTATAGGAATGTCAACGTATTGCCATTAACTCACAACCATATATCCTTGTGGAAGCATGTGGATTGTAATGAGTACATATGTGAGGAGGATGGCGAAGAGGAGTTGGAAGATGAACGAACAGGTTATGAGAAATGGGGGCTCGAAAATTTTCTCGAAAGTTGGGAATTATCTGATGTTCTTTTCATCGTTGGTACAGAAGAAAGGCCTGTACCTGCTCACAAGACTATTTTGGTAGCATCTGGTAATTTCCCTTTGAGTTCATCAGAAGATGTTCTCCAGCTAAAGTGGGTAACTTATCCAGTTCTCCATGCACTACTTCAATATATTTACACAGGCTGGACCCAGGTATACCCTTTTCTAATCTCAGATACTTGTGAATTCTCATCATCTGTATTTTCAATTCTTATGATTTTTAACCTTTGAGTACGGGGAATTGCATATCTATTCTCAAAAGCATAGGGTAATTTGCATGAATGCGTACAAAATTACAAAATATGCTATTTTTTGTCACAGATGCTCCTGCATCCTTCAACAGCACGTTTATGTGAACAACCAGTTACTTGTTATTTTGGTGCATGACACTTTTCTACTCTCTCTCTCTCTCTCTCTCTCTCTCTCTCTCTCTCTCTCTCTCTCTCTCTCTCTCTCTCTTCTCATCTTAGAAAAAACTACATGTCGGTTGTTTGTATGTCAAGTTCATCATCCTTTACCATTTGATTGCAGACTAGTATGCTAAATATGCTATACTAGGTGGCTCTGGCAGTTCTAAGTTTGTTATAGAGATTCCAATTCTAATAGGGCTCATGACATTGTTTGATATAGATTCCAGAATCACAACTTGGTTCCTTGAGGGCTCTAGGCTTACAATTTGAAGTGATTCCATTAGTGAAGCAATGTGAGGAAGCCATGGAACGATTTAAACTAAATAAAAAGTTGTTTGACTCGGGCAAAAGTGTGGAACTATCATATCCATGCAGTCGGCCGCATTGTTGTGCATCCTTCCCCTTTGGAGTTCCTGTTGATATGCTGAGGCTTAAACAATTGCATTTAAGCAGCAAGTACAGTGATGTAAATATCTATATTGAGGGTCATGGACTTATTGCCCAGTCACATAAAATTATTCTCAGTTTATGGAGTCTCCCATTTGCAAAGGTGAGCCTATTCATTGTTTAATATTTATTCTGTCTTGTGTACACCCTTATGCCTCTCAGATAAATCACATGAGCACATAATTGTTCTGGAGAGGAAAGGCATCTTTATAAGAGCATAATGTTGGTAATAGATGTGCTCTTGGGGTGTATTATTCTCTGTTCCTGCTCTTTTTTTATTTATTGAATCTCATACAATTAAAGATGAATGTTGCATTGGGCAGATGTTCACAAATGGAATGAGTGAAACAATTTCCTCGGAGGTTCTTTTAAGAGACATATCGCCCGAAGCATTCAAGGCTTTGCTTGAGTTCATGTATAGTGGGGAACTCAATTTAGAAGTTACTATGGATTCTGGTGCCTTGTTACTTCAACTCTTTCTGTTGGCTGATCAATTTGGAGTCACTCTCCTTCATCAGGAGTGCTGCAAAACACTTTTAGAATACCTCACAGAGGTAGCTGGTAATCCTTATCTTACAACATAATTTAATTCATCTATAGTAGTTCAATCATGCCAATATATTGTCAGTTTTACAGTATGCAACTTGCATGACTAGAATAAAAGAACGGAGAAGTGACTTGCGGTTTCGGACTTCTGAAAACAAAAGAAGAGATCCCTTTTATAATAATGAATTATAGAGATATTGATACCTCTCATGTGCACATTATATGCAGGGATGGAGTTCTAGTGGAAGAAGGTCATACAACAAGAGTTTTTCTATTATGCACAAGTTTAATGGACGAGGAAGCAGACTGTTTTGGAAAAGTAATTCAACTGGTGCTTTTGAAGCTAACTGTTGACCTTTGTTGCAGGACTCAGTATGTCTGATCCTTCAAGCAGTTTCATCGATTCCATCATGTAAACTTATTGAAGAAACTTGCGAGATGAACTTTTCAATGCACTTTGACTATTGTACAACTGCAAGCATTGACTTTGTTTTGTTAGATGAGACAACCTTTAGCAATATCATTCAGGTAGGCTCTTATTGTTTTAGTCACTGGTATTAACATTGATGGATAGCTTAAGGCTCAAGATAACTACATCAGATCATGCATACAGAAGGACCAGTATTAGATGTTACATAAATTACAACATGAAACCAGAAAGGTGCCCTATGGGGGGGAGTATGTTCACCAGATTGATGAGAGACAAGTGAGGTTTACTTGTGGTAGGGGTGGAGCTAGGATTTTAACTTTGGAGGGGCCAAAATATAAAACACAAGTACAAGTAATATGTTAATATATATAATAAGAAATATTGAATATGAAATAATAACAACATTACAACTTTACAAGATTATAGATCCTTATTTTCTTTTTAAACAAATTTGAGAAAATGAGATCTTGAGCTTTAAATTGTGCGAAGCTTAAGGGAAGAATAGACATAAAATTTCTATTGTGTATAATGATATACATTGAAAGGGATTCTTGAAAAGCCCCCCCCCCCCCCCCCCCCCGGCGAAGATCTTATAATGGCTCCGCCTCTGGCTTGTGGGCTATTTAACTACGATGAGGGTAGTATACTGGACCAAAGTAGTTCACTTTTACTTAAAAGATTGTATGAATATGGAGTCAGAGGAAACATTGAGAAATTGGTACTTTTGCATAGTCAATTTTGAGTATTTTCTTATAGTATATTATGTTATTGCAGCATCCAGATTTGACTGTAACATCTGAAGAAAAGGTTCTCAATGCAATCTTAATGTGGGGTGTGAAAGCAAAGGAAGTGTATGGATGGGAGGTTGTGGATGAGATGATGATATATTCCACCCCGGAACTTCTTTTTGGGGACAGGCTGCAGACAGTTCAAGACCTTTTGCCATTTGTTCGATTTCTGTTACTGTCCTTCCCCTTGCTTGAGAAGGTATGTAGACCTCGCTTATAGAGATGCATCCACCAGTCTACCGAAGACATGAAATTTTTTGCCTGACTTTACCATTATTTAATAATGATCTTGCAGTTGGAGAAGAGCAACATTAGCAGGCATATTTCTACTTTTAATAATCTTGTGAGTTGAGCATCTCTTTTGATTAGTTTTTGGAAAATGAACCTCAACGGGTATATGGAAATAATTCTTTTTCCTAATTAATATTTGTTTATGCTAACACCACAGGTTAAGGAGGCCATCAATTATATCGAGCATGGATTGGAAAGGCCAGAAAATGAGCATAAGTGAGTATTGAAGTATTGAAGTATTGCATTATTCTTTCATGTCCAAACTTTTGATCTTCACTTTAAGGGGCCTGCTCAAATTAAAATTTTTATTCGGTTGCTGACAATAGAAGATACAGGAGAACCAACCTTTTACTTTCTTAAGTTAGGGTTTTATATCACTATTTTGGATGTTGTATGTATAACTTTTAAATTATGCACATCAGTCAGTCAACCATTTAAGTGTTATTCTTTTTTTTTTTTTTTCTTTTTTTCTTTTTTATGTCTTTGGGTCGAGTGTGCTGATCTTGTTTCACCATCTAGCTATATGCAGGACCCTCTCTTTCTTCTCTACTCAACATTCCAACTTAAAATAATAAATGAATGTTTGAAGGTGGAAGTGTTTTAGAGAATTGTGCTATTTTTTCTCTGTTTGTGAATCTATTATGGTGAAGATAGGGGGAAAAGGTGGAGTTCATAGATATAACCACTATGCTTCAGATGCCACCTTTCTTACAACCACTGCTTTACTATTATGAGTGGCAATTTCTATTTTTCATTTGGTATCTCTTCAAATGGATTAATATAAATTCTGCATGTATGAAATAGTTAAAAGAGAAGTTTTATTACGAGGTAGAGGTCCATGCACCATTATTATTAGAATAGGACCTCTGCTGTGTCACTTCTGAAGAGATTTGGAGTTTACATGGTGCATCAAAAGTAACATGGTGATCATGCTCTGAGCTTATTGAACTTTTGTATTATTGTAATCAGTTACATACTCTTTACTCCTATTGATTTTGTGTTTGAAAGGGATTCTTGGCTAACGTGCAAATTTGTATTTAGAGAACTTGTATATAGAGTTAGTTAACATAGTTTTACTTTGTAGTCTGAGAATCCAACACAGGAGATCTAGTTATAAGGAGCTCCAGTACATATGTGATGGGGACAGCAATGGAGTTCTGTACTTTGCAGGCACATCATATGGGGAACATCAGTGGGTTAATCCTGTTCTTGCCAAGGTAATTTCTCAATTCTTTCCATCTTTCCTCCCTTCTATAGCTCTCTATTGGATTAATCATTTTTAATACAGCTGACCATCCTTTGTAAATTGCATGTTTCAGAGAATTATCATTACAGCTAGTAGTCCCCCTTCTAGGTTCACTGATCCCAAGGTTTTGGTCTCGAGAACTTACCAGGTACAATAAATTAAAATATTGTAAGAAGGTATGATAAATTGAAATATTATAAAAAGGTTTTGCTGTGAGCTAATTGACACTATATGGCCACATCAGGGAACATCTTTTGCTGGGCCACAGATCGAAGATGGACACAATTGCACCTGGTGGATGGTTGACATTACTGCAGATCATCAGGTATTTTTTGAGTTACCTACATGTCTAGTATAGGAGGTGTCTTAATTTTGTTTTGGTTGACATTCTGATGCATAATATTCTCTGGTACAGCTTATTTGCAACTACTACACCTTGAGGCAGGATGGGTCCAGGGCCTACATGAGATATTGGAATTTCCAGGTAAAGATCTTATAGAAGCCATTTTGTTTTTTATTTATTAATTTTTGGTTATCATTTGTTATTTGATTTTTCTGGTTCTATGTCTTTCTAAGTAATGCTGGATATGGAGGTAAGACTAAGAGTATGGAGTGACCTTTATTTCAATGTATTCCAGGGATCTCTGGATGGGAAGACATGGACAAATCTGAGAGTACACGAGAATGACCAAACAATATGCAAACCTGGGCAGTTTGCATCATGGCCCGTTACTGGACCAAATGCTCTACTTCCATTTAGATTCTTTAGGGTTGTTCTGACGGGTCCTACAACAGATGCTTCCAACCCCTGGAACTTCTGCATCTGCCTTCTAGAACTCTATGGCTACTTCCACTAATCTGATTCGGTTTGGGGAAAGCATGCCAAGGACGGGTTTCATTCTCTGATTGGCTATCAAAGGGCATTTAGCTACTAAAGAAAGAATCTATGCTCTCTCTCCCAACACTTTGTGTATTCTTCTCATTCTCACAATGAATTTCATCAGCATTCCTTTTTGGGTTGCTCGTACTGCAAGGTATTGGACAAGCCTTATGGGAGAATGCGGGGTGCATTGGCTCTGTCAACCTTGGCATCATTTCATGGGAGGGCTGCTGGTCATTGGAAAGTGGAACTTGTTAAACAGACCTGCTCTCTCTCTCTCCCCAATTTTCATAAATAATTTTTTTTTTGGGTATAACACAGACGATAATAAAAGGCCGGCCCTCTAAGGTTCACAATTGGGTTCAGTATGATAGATGTCATGTTAATTTTGATTGAAAAATTGTCAGTCTATCGAGCTACAGGTTAACAAGAATGGATATTCGCCATCAGAAAAAGCCAGCAAATTTTGACTGCCATTGCCAACATTACCTTCAACACCTGCCAGACTGTTTTATGCAGATTAAATGTACCGTCAATTTTAGAAAAAACCCATTTACATTACGTTGCTCCAAAAGGATACGGTGAATCCTTAACCTTCAGGCACCCTTTGCAAAAATGTATGGTTTGTAAGAGAGACGGAGAATTTTGAAGAATGAGATTAAGAACCATAGACGCCTGAATTTTGAAGAGTGAGATTAAGAACCATAGACATCCATCTGACCCTAAAAAAAAAAAAACCGGACACCAAAAAAACCTTAGCTATTACATCAACAATAGAAACTACATGAAAGGTGGAGTACATGTAAGAGTCAAAAGATTTGGATTTGGCATCCAAAACATGCATGCCAAAAGAGACCTGTCAAGATCCAGACAACAAGCTTTCTCTGATTTTCTCTTCTCCCTAACAAATAAGTCTATTCTCTTACACCGATTTTGAGGCTATTGAAGGGACTCCGCAAACGGGTTGCAGAGAGGGTTGATTACCTCCGAACGGGTGGTACAACACCCCTACCAGCTGTTCCTCGGCCAGCAGCTTGAGCCTGCACAACAGAATATCTTTGGTCAAGCCAATTCCACATAAAAAGGAGGGGGAAGGGGGGTTTATCAAGCAATATTTTCCATGTTTTGTGTCCCAAAGCCTGAAATATGATGTGGAAGACTAAACTATGAAGCCCAGTATTTATCACATTGCAATGTGCATCGTTTCCACTTTCTCACAGGAAAGTCCACCCATTAGATAAGGCACAGATTCTAGATGATTTTGCTTTTATTGAAACCTCTTTTCAAAGTTGCTATTAAGCATGGACAAAAGACGAACTACATTAAGATTTAGTAGAATATGAACAGCTTACTTTAGCCCGCATTGCAACAGCTCTACCTCTGCCAACTCCAAGTGAAGCACCCTTACCCTTCCAAATTAAAAATCAAATGTTAGTCAAACAAAATGTCCTCAGTAAGGACAATTCAATGATCATTTGCAAATAGAAGAATACCTTAATTCTAGCATCCAGACGCTTGAACATTGGAGCATTCTTCAGCATGTCTGGTATGACCATGAACCTATATTATTTTCAGAGGAACAGTCAATTTGGTGTAGCATAGCAATACGTCTCATATAAAATACAAATGTATGCTGTCAAACAAAATATTATCCATATACCTGACTTTGCTCCCTCGAATAAAAACATGCTCAAGCTGTGAGACCTTCCCGTCCTGTAGAGGAGTGTACCAATATCATTAACAAATGTAAGTCAACAAAATAAATGAAAAGAAGATAAACTAATTGTACAAGCATTGAAAATAAGAACGACCCAATACCATCCAATTACTGATATTATCATATTAATTAAGAATCCCTCAAGAATCCCTTATCAGAGCATAGAAGAAGATCAGCAAAAGGGAATAGACGTGACACACCAAAATGTAAAAGAAAATAAAGTTTAACAATTTTTAATAAAAATAAGTTATAAAAAACTTGAGTTCAACTACACCTTTAAGTTTTAGAGCATCATAGATGCCAAAATCCAGTTAAAATTAAAGAATTTGATCATATGTAGTCTGCACATCAACAGTGATAGACTTGAAACCACATGACAAGGATAATTATTAGGCAGTTTCAACCTTACAGGCTCGTTCTATTTCCACAATTTGTAACAGGGCAAATAAACCATCGCTTAAGATGTTGCACCTCACTTTCTGAATCCTAACCAATGAAACAATCATTCAGCTTCGTCTAGGGCCATGGCCTAACATAGTGCAGAATTTCAACTTCTTTTCCTTTCATTACTTTTTTCACTGGCTTTTAGGGCTACTAAAAGCCCAGGATTTTAGAACACTACCATACATCGGTGTTCAACGACTCTAGGGTTTTAAAAATTTGGGATCAGATTCACATAAAGTTGCAGTTTCACTGTGAGCGCGTGAAATTTAGGGTTTTAAATTCGGAGAACGCAGGGCTTGATGAGAAAGCAACTAGTAAAGTAACAAGAAAATTGAAGACGAAACGATAAAACATTATGAAGATTAAGTGGTACCTTGGCAGTGAAGGTGATGTTCTCGAGCTGACAGTTCCAGTTATCCTCGCACTCCACCATGCTTCCTCTGTAAAGCTCACCGCTCTTCAGCTCCACTGTCACCACGTGCCCCGACGCCTCGTGAAGAAGCTTCACTGGTATTCCCAAGCTTCTGCTCATGATTTCCCTTCTCTGCTCTTTCTCGCTGTGCAAAACCCTAAATAAGACCCAACCTCACCGTATTCCTCCCTGGCTCCCTCTCCGTCGTATTTATAGTCTCTAACACGGCGTCGTTCTTATTAGGGACTTTTCTGTCATTTTAAGAGTCAACATAAAAGTACACGAGATGCCGTCCTAATCATGCTTGCATTAGGTGTAAAATTAACTCAAAAGCCCAAATCCTGATTGTTCACCCCAAAAAAACCGATCTGAACTCGGCTCGAACTTGATAAGACTCAAGCCCAATCAAACCTGAAGTACTTTGGACGAGCATTGGGTTTAAGGGCTTTTGCACTGTTTTTAAAATTCTCAAAAACGCTTTTAGATTAATAGAAGCATTTTTTTATAATATTTGATAAAAAAAAATAAAAGTATTTTTGAGTTATAAAAACGCTTTTAAAAAGTTTTTTGAGAAGCACATGACAATTTAAAAACGCTTAAAATTTTTATAAAAATATGTTTGTGCTTTTTAGCAAAAACACTTACAGTAAAAGCACTTAGGTCCGTTTGGCATTGTTTTTATAATTGCCAAAAACGTTTTCAAATTAGTAAAAGCGTTTTTTGTAGCGTTTGGAAAAATTAATAAAAGTACTTATGAATTGTAAAAACGCTTTTAAAAGATTTTTTAAGAAGCATTTTCAAGTGCTTTTGTATGAATAATTTTAGAATTTTATAAAAATTTGTTTGTGTTTCTTAATGGAAGCAGTGTCAAACGAGCTCTAAGTAAAAGTGCTTATAAGAAGCACTGCCAAATCTAAGGAAGTTTCATATGTGCCATCATGTTATTGAGTTCGGATACCAAGGCCCTGTTTGAGATTGCAGTGGAATACCCAAAAGTTGTTATGGATTATAATTCTCAATCACCTACAACAGTTTTAGTGTTTGGTAAAAAAATTAAAAACTGCTTTTCTCAACAATTCTCAACTCACTACAACAAAAACAGAAAGTAGGTTTTTATGTACTTTTGAAAATTGCAGTGAATCACAGCAACAATGAATATTTTATTTTATATATAATACCCTCATTGATTTCTATAATTTTTATTTGTTTATTTTAAATTAAAAAATATGTCTATTGTTAGTTATATTTTATATTGTGATAATTAATTATGATATTTTATTTGTACGTTTAAAATTATAATATACCTAAAAACATAATAGACATACTTATTTAATAATGTTGTTCTTAGAAAAATTAATGTTAATAAGAGTTTGTAGCCAAAAATTTAAAAAATAAGTAAAAAAATATTTTATTTTTACCAAACAAATAAGTGAAAGACACTTTAAACATCATGTTTATTTTAGTAATTATGCACAGTCACAGTACTTTTACATTAACATTTACCAAACATTTTGATAATGTTTTTTGTACTCACAACCCTTTTAAAAACATAGTTTACCAAACACTCAGCTGTTTTACTTTACAGCTGACTTTACTTTTCAGTGATTAATATCCCTTGCATAGAAAAAAAGGTCTATTGATTTTAAATATTAAATTTCAATAATTTTTTAGTTTAGGTACCAAAATTAAATAGTATTGTAGATTAGGTATTAGTTGAAAAGTCAAACAAAATAATAAAGTAAAATGTATTAGAATTAATAAATATTACATCACTATCACTATAATAAAAAAATAAAAATAATATTACATCACAAATATTACATTAATTTATATTATATTGTATTAAAAAAAAATCAATTCAGTTACAACTTAACTGTGACTGTCTTGGTAAATTGAAAGAGACAACTCACCCCACTATACTATATATTATTTTGAGTAAAAATATTATTTTGACCTCTATTTATACTATATTGTAGTATAATTTTTATAAAAAAAATTTAATTAAGTCACAACTTAATTGTGACTGTCTCACAACTTAGATGTGACTGTCGTTCAGTCACAACTAAATTTGAAGTTATGAGTGTCGTACAGTCACAACTGAATGTGAAGTTGAGACTACATTAACAAATTTTCAAGATAATATAAAAGTCACAAGAACAATTTTGTCAAAACCTTATAAATTTTAACTAACACCCATCATATGTGGGTTAAAATACAAAAATATCAAATGAAAAAGGCTCAAATCAAATGAGCTAATATATTTGTGACCTAATCTAAACAACTACATTTAAATTTAGTAGTTTAATTGAATTATTATATAGTTTTCATACTATATCAAAAAATTATTAAAATTTGACATTTAATCCTAATTTTCTAAAGAAAAAACAATCGATCGATTAGCATAAAAAAAAAATCAAATCAAATCAATTCAACGAGGAGAAAAAGCTGGAAACAAGTCAATGATTTGTGCGAATGTGGGTCCCACAGAGTACCAACCGTCGAGATCTTCAGGCTTGTACCGGAGGAGTGTTACTGCGAGAGAATGGCAGCGCGAGTATGAGAGTTGTTGTGCCGCACATGAGGATGAGAGGTTGAGTCGGTTAAGATGTTGGGTTGTTTGGGTCTTCATCCCACTCCTGCTCTTGGGTCTTCATCATTAGATTCCTTAAGCAAGGACTACCTGAGCCTGAGGCCGAGGGTAACTCAACCTCAACCTTTTTCCTACTTTAATTATTTATGCTATTGATCAGTAAATGTTTGCATGAATTTTCTCTATCTTGTATTGTCTATCACTTGAATCAAATTCGTTTCTCTATTATAAATTTGGTCGTCACTGAATTCATAGTTATGTGTTTTTGCTGTACCGCTTTAGTGTTAATGTGTACTGAATCTTATTCGTATCATATTGAATCATTGATACATATGCTTCTAGCCTTCTTCTAGCCTTCCTGGATTGTAATTATGCACTATCCAATTATTCATCAACTTCATTGATATCGTCAACCACCATAAATAATAAGAAACAATTTTTACTTCCATTGCTTGAGTTTTGGATATTGCATAAAATGTGGTTTTTCTCTTTATAGTTCTGTGGCCGATATTATGATCTTGACTCTTAATTAATTATAAGTCTTGCAGGGCATCCATTATCCATACTAGATTTTGTTTTTCTCGAACTTTCAAATCCATCATTTACCATCTCTTCTACTATTACAGGCCTTGAGAAATAACCGACACTTCGGAAAAAGGCAACCACCACTGGTAGCCTTCAGATCTCAAAACTCGGTTGGGTACCACAGAGTTCTGTCCCCGTCAACAAGTTCAAGATGTGGGAAGGTAGGTATGCTTGACATTTTTAGCATGAACTGGTAGGTGAGATGAGAGCCAACGATTTATCTTAAGGGAATTATCATTATAATTATATTAGATTTTAATATTTACTATTGTTGAAATATGTACATTGGTCATTGGGCATAGTCTGGACTCTGGACAATTTTTATCTATTTGGTTTCTACCTGCTGGCTTTGCCAAGTAATAATTTCTTATACACAAGTAAATTGTAATCTTCTCTGCATTGCTTGATGTTCAATACTTATGTAGTAACTGATTTCATGTTTTTTCATGTTCATCTATTTTTTTATTTCTCATTATTGCCTTTGAGTAAATAAGTTGTGATCTGCGCCTTCCTTTGTTAGGTGGAGCATAGTTCAAAAATTACAGCTGTTTTGAAAGACGACAGCTCCACAATGGCAGCAACTGATGAAGAGATGGAAGGTCTTGGTATCTTGAGCATCGATCCAGGATTGGAACCACACAAAGAGCACTTCAAGTACAGAATAAAGAGATATGTGGATCAGAAAAGGCTTATTGAGAAATTTGAAGGAGGTTTAGAGGAATTTGCTCAAGGTGATCTTTATGTCATGTCATGAATGTTGCCTTTTTATCTTTCCTTTTTGGTTTATACATGGATATCTGTGAATTTTCTGGAGTGTGTGTGAGGGATGCTGAATCATATTCATGTTTCCTAAAATGGATTCTTTTTTAGTTTGGAAACCTGTTTGCTTCTTCTGTAGGTTATTTGAAATTTGGATTTAACAAAGAAGAAGGAGGCATTGTGTACCGTGAATGGGCCCCTGCTGCTCAGTGAGTTCATTACCTTTTTGAACTACAATTTGAAAACCTTTTGATGCATGGTACTTGTTTTAATTGCTCACTTAGAAGCTATATTTCTTTTAACTTAGGGAGGCACAACTTATTGGGGACTTTAATGGATGGGATGGCTCCAAACATGAGATGGAGAAGAACCAATTTGGGGTTTGGAGTATCAAGATACCCAATTCTGGTGGACATCCGGCCATTCCTCACAAATCAAGGGTTAAATTCCGGTTCAAGCATGGAAATGGAGTTTGGGTTGATCGCATCCCTGCTTGGATCAAATATGCCACTGTGGACCCAACAAGATTTGCAGCACCATATGATGGTGTGTACTGGGATCCACCACCATCAGAAAGGTGCCAGTTATTCATATTTTCCTCTTCTAAGTTGCATTAGGTGAATATCTTCATAGATAACTGAACAATATGGTCTAATGACAAGCAGAGTTTCTAGTAACTTAACATAGCTGCATCAAAGTCCAAAACCTAGAAACCTGTTTCAGATACAAGAGTCAGGTTGCAAAATACACTTAAATCATCTTTCAGAGCTTCCACCTTGGCTTGGCCCATTTCATCCAAACAAGGGAGTCTTCAATTCAATTTTATGGTAATATGTGGTTTATTAAATTATATTTGACCTTTTGACCATGCAGGTTTCAGTTTAAGTATCCCCATCCTCCAAATCCCAAGGCTCCACGAATATACGAGGCTCATGTTGGAATGAGTAGTTCAGAACCCCGCATTAGTTCATACAGAGAATTTGCTGATGATGTTTTGCCTCGTATCCGAGCAAATAACTATAACACAGTCCAGTTGATGGCCGTGATGGAGCATTCCTATTATGCATCATTTGGTTATCATGTCACAAACTTCTTTGCCGCAAGCAGTAGATCTGGAACACCCGAGGACCTTAAATATCTAATTGATAAAGCCCATTGCCTAGGTTTGCGTGTATTGATGGATGTTGTTCACAGCCATGCAAGTAACAATGTCACCGATGGCCTTAATGGCTTTGAAGTTGGTCAAAGCTCACAAGAGTCCTACTTCCACACAGGAGATAGAGGCTACCATAAGTTATGGGATAGTCGACTTTTCAACTATGCTAATTGGGAAGTTCTCCGCTTCCTTTTATCCAACTTGAGGTGGTGGCTGGAGGAGTTTAAATTTGATGGGTTTCGATTTGATGGAGTAACTTCGATGTTATATCATCACCATGGGATAAACATGCAATTTACAGGGAATTATTATGAGTATTTTAGTGAGGCAACAGATGTCGATGCTGTTGTTTATTTAATGCTTGCCAACTATCTGATTCATAAGATTTTTCCAGCGGCAACTGTAATTGCCGAAGATGTTTCTGGTATGCCTGGACTTGGTCGGCCTGTCTCTGAAGGTGGTATTGGTTTTGACTACCGGCTGGCAATGGCCATCCCTGACAAATGGATTGACTACCTGAAAAACAAGAAAGATGAAGAGTGGTCGATGAAAGAAATTTCACAGAGCTTGACAAATAGGAGATACACTGAGAAGTGTATCTCCTATGCTGAGAGTCATGACCAGGTATGAGATTTTCTTTTTGTGTTTGTGTGTTTCAATAATGGATGAAGAAAGTGACAAAAAGAAGATAAGAGGCTTCAAATTTTATCATATTGAATATGCTTGCCAAAAGTCAAAACTAACTTTATAGTGTCAATGCTCTTGTTTCATTTTCTCATTCATTGTTGCCAAAATTGATCTCTCTCTCTCTCTCTCTCTCTCTCTCTCTCTCTCTATATATATATATATATATATATATATATATATTTCTCATTACAATTTTGGTCGTTATTACTTGCAGGCAATTGTGGGTGATAAGACTGTTGCATTCTTTTTGATGGATAAAGAAATGTATTCTGGCATGTCTTGTTTAGATGATGCTTCTCCTACTATTGAGCGAGGGATCGCACTTCACAAGGTTTGTCCTGTTAGTTCTGTACCAGAAGTAGATGTTTGCATATTGGTTTAGTTCATTGCTGTCTATCTGAACAGTCTCTTTCTTATGCTCTTATTTTGTTTCTCTTTCTTTTTTCTTAAATGTGGCTACATCAACAAGGTCACAACCATCAGATTGCACCAATCATGTTCACTTACTAATTAACTGACAAAGTAGCAAAATTATGTTTTTATAACATTGTTCACCACCTAGATAACTGATAAACTAGAAAATTATTTGTCTCTTTCACAATGTTAGTCGTGATGACTTATTTTGGATATGGAGAACAACTGAACTACTGTCAATTTCATTAGCAGATTCATCTCTTAAATGCTCACTTACTATAAAACTTCAGTTTTTTTTATTTATTTCAGTCTCATTGTTGTCTTCATTTTTGCAGATCATACATTTTTTAACTATGGCATTAGGAGGCGAGAGCTACCTTAATTTTATGGGAAATGAGGTAAGCATGTTGGCCCAAGTTTGATACCTGCCAAACTCTTGGTGTCACTGTGCAGCAGGACTTGGATAAATTTTGATATAATGCATATGGAGGGTGTCATTGTTTTTTTAATTTTTTTTTTTTATTCGGGAGAACATTTAGAACATATGAAAAAGTACTGTTGGCAACCCTATAGAAGTTTGGCTTCTTTATCACTGTTAGATTGTATGTAACACACATAGAATTGAGAATAACAAGTGAGGGATAATGTACTAAATAACTTGCTATGAGTTACCAAGAGAAGGGCTCACTGCCTCTTCTCATCACAATAATGAAAATCCCACTTTTTCTAAAGAGGCAAGTGTGTATATCCCCATAGTTCCCTATGCTGGTTATGCAATGTCAAGATTTCTTTTAAAGGTTTTCATAATGAATGATTTGTATAGTTTGGCCATCCTGAATGGATCGACTTTCCGAGAGAAGGCAATGGGTGGAGTTATGAAAAGTGCAGACGCCAATGGAACCTGGTGGATACAGATCACTTGAGATATAAGGTTTTGGAGACACATTTTCAGTCATTACCATTTGTTAATCTTGGTATTCTTTATTACGCTTTTTGTCAGTTTGTTAATCTTGAGAGATGAGCTGAGAAATGACCACATAGCATCTACATGAAGAATTCAATTACCATGCTTGCATGTGAGGTTTCATGTATGTAAGCATATAAAATTGACACAACTTAGAGAGATAAGTGGACCGGCATAGTATACTGTATATCTATTATCTTTGCCTATATTTAAATGCAGCTCTTGTCAACAAACATTTGTTTTAAGGTCACACATTTTGCTACTGGGGGCCATAATATGGCCTCAACCATGTGATCTGTTACAGATTTGATGTCCTAGATTATCTGTCCTAAGAATCTGGGCATGTTTATGATTGAAAACTTATGGCATGGAACCATGGTGGGGCATGGTTATTGATGGCTTTGCAACTTCCACCCCTGTATCATGCAAAAAGTCACCCATGTAATGGGTCTTAATATATGATGACTTTATGTTGATTGCTGCATAGTTTATTTTTCTACTTTTACTATTAAATAAGGGTGCAGTTATTGGAACTCCAAAAAAGTCATCCTGCACTCCAATTTTAAAAAAACATAAGAGAAAATTTGTACATGTTAGAGTGCAGAATAACCTTTTTGGAGTGCCAATAACAGCACCCTTAAATAAACTTTAATGTCATAGCTTATATCCTTTTTCTTTGAACTTGTCCAGTTTATGAATGCATTTGACAGAGCTATGAACTTGCTTGATGAGAGTTTTTCATTCCTTTCATCAACAAAGCAGATAGTGAGCAGCACAAATGAAGAAGACAAAGTAAGATGTCCCTGGAAATCTTATTTTTAATTACACAAATTGGATTAGCGAAAACAAAAATTAAATTAGAGTGCATATAGTATGTTTTAAGTATGTTTCTGATCAGCAACCCTAGGATTTTAGTAAAGATATTTCTAACAGGCAATGTTTCTCAAATATCATCCATTATTTAGCCCACCAGCCAACGTGGTCCTTTGCCTTTTTATGAATACCAATTTAGGGATAAACCATTTAAGTCAAATGTAAACAAACATGATGGATTACTTTCAACTGACAATTATGTTTGAAACGTTGAGTAATTGTTGGATGTTACAGGTTATTGTCTTTGAGCGTGGAGATCTAGTTTTTGTGTTCAATTTTCATCCAGAAAACACATATGATGGGTATGTTTGTTTTGACTTCTGTAAAAGGACTGCATGCCTGTTTGCTTCTGCATAAATGGCAGACAAAGCAGTTTGGACACTGCTTGGACTATAGGGTAATAACACTGTTGTTTATATGAGTGACTTGTGTTGTGAACATACAGGTATAAAGTTGGATGTGACTTACCTGGGAAGTACAGAGTTGCACTAGATAGTGATGCTTGGGAATTTGGTGGACATGGAAGAGTAAGGAATCCCTTACCTATTTCCAAGGGGTGAATGAGAGTTTTAACTTCTAAGTAAAGAGAGTATTTAAGGATAATGCAATTAAAATAAACAAAAAAGAAAAGGGAATGTATCATGTCTCTTTTTTATCAGATGTTATTGATTTGTTGATTTCACTCTGCTTGCAGGTGAGCCATGATGTAGACCACTTCACATTCCCTGAAGGAATACCAGGGGTTCCTGAAACAAATTTTAACAACCGTCCCAACTCCTTCAAAGTACTCTCACCGGCTCACACATGTGTGGTATGATAATCTTGTATGTCCTTGTGGTTTTATTAATCTTAATGATGACATGTATTAATTTCTTCTTCCAATGCAAATATATCCAAAAGTTATGGGGTGATTTTGTCACGTCCTGTTTAAATTTAGTAATGAAATATCTGTGATTGATCTTACTTGTCTTTTTACAAACTTACAAGGTTTATTATCGAGTGGATGAAAGTCAGGAAGCATCAGATGTGAATGAGACATCAGCAGCAGAAGTTGTGGTGACGCAAGAGAATTTTGAAGAACCGGGTTCTGTGAAAGATGGCAATGCTGGTCAAAAAGCAGAAGAGATTGGTGATGGGTCATCTGATGACTAAATATGTTTCTCTGTGATAGATTGTGGATGTGAATAAAAATAACGGGGTTTTCTTTCAGCAGTAAAAAACTGTAGAGAAATGTATGACTTGCAGATGCATAAGACTTTACAGACTAGAATGTATATGAATAAACCATTACACTTATAATTTTATAAAATGGTACCTCTCACGGTGCTGTTTTTTTTTTTTTTTTCATATAATTTCTAAATTGGGTTTTTTATGAATGGTTTTTTTAGTAATTTTGGATAGGGTAAAATTGCAATTAAAACTCTAATCAAAAGTTGGATATAATGAATTATTTATTTATTTTGGTAGAATCACCCACTGCCAGCTACTCTTCAGGAAGTGTGATCATGAAGAGCAAGCTACAAAGGCTTTGAGAGCAGCAGACACAAGCAACCTTTGGGGTTTTAGTTGGGTTATTCTGGAAATGCATCTAGCATGGCAGATGCATTTCCAACCAAGACCTTGATTAATTGATATTAAGGAGTTAAAGTGATCTTGTAAACTAGTTAAACTTGCAACAGGCAGGATAAAAGAGTGAGAATATATCACAATCGGCAAGAAAAATAAACTAAAATTTTTTATATTTAGTTGAGTTTCAGAAGCAGAGAAAACAGAGGCAAGCAATGTACATTAAGATGATGCATATGATGCCTGTAAAAATTAAATCCTGATTTGACTTGGGAAACTCAGTGAACAACTCTTGGAGCTCCGAATTTGCGTCCCCGGGCAAATGAGACGGGCTGAGCCAGAGGAGGTTTCTTGTTCTCTTTGCTCAAGCTTCTCAGCATATACCTCGGAGTCGGAGTCTCTGGCTCCACCGACGAGAAAGCCGCAGAGACCGATTTCCTCCTGCTTTCAAGCTTCCTAGTACAAGTGTTTCTTTTGGCAGATTCCACATTAACACCTAGACCCAGCTTATACGCGCTCTTGCTCTTACACTCCTTCCCAGTTACACCCTTCTTCCTCTTCAGCCGCTCATTCCTTCTCGCAGAATACTCCTCGTAAAATCTACCCCTTTCAAACAAAGGGTTCGATTTTGCGCTCAACGAATTACCAAAACTAGCCTTACCAGAATCTTCGTTTCCAAATTCGTCCCGAACCATCCTCGCTAAAGCCCTCAATTCGCACGAAATTGAGCGGTATTCAGGTCGAAGCAGCTCCGATTCTTCCATATCCCATGTGCGGTTTGGTTTCTGGGATTTTGTTAAAGACCCTGAAACATAGGAATGCAATAATGTATCAGTAACTAACAAAAAACCAAACCAGTGATTCATATCACACTGCTAAAATTTATTCTGTTCGCTCGGACCCACCTGCTGGGCTTTGCATAGAGTTTGGGTTCGAACGGAGGACCCGACGGGGTCGAAGCCTGATCGGTGATTTAGCCAGCGGAGGCTTATGATGATCCGATTTCATCTTTGACATTGATTGAATTCAAAATTCAGAGCAAATTGCAAAATACAGAGAGAGACAACTGCAAAGCGGTTGTGCTGTCGCTTTGAATATATTATAGGAGAAAAAGGTATCGCCTCCAACGGTCATATTTTTCATCGGACGGTCTAGGATTGTTTAAAATTTAAACAGTGGATACGTTTCCATTAAAAGTTGATATTCTTAATTCTCTTATGCTAATATGGTAACCGTTTTAAATTGAGAATATTGGGCGAGAAGTTGCTTTTTCTTTTTTCAAATCTGTATTGGGCTTGAAACTAAAACGTACATATTGAGTTGGCCTACATTATTTTGGTATACTGGAGGCTAAAAGGCCCAATAGAAAACAAATCAAATTAGGCAGGCCTAGAAACAGCCCTAAGCCAGATCATACCCACATGAGAAGGGAAGGCTCCAAAGTCCAAACAAAGTTCAAACGTCCTAACGTATTGTATGATTTTCTTTAGAGCAAATTACACTTAAAGTATTTCAGATTTATACTATTTTTTAAGTTGGTACTCAAATTAAAAAAAGTTGCAAAGACGAGTCTCAATTACCTCTTTTAGGAAACATTATTGTATGTGTCTGTAACACTATGTGACATGATGATGTGGTGTTATCAATCTACTTAGATTATAACACAAGTAAGATTTTAAGGATATTTTTTAGGATTTAGGATTTTAGAAATTAATTATTATACACGTGTTACAATTTAAGTAGATTGGTAACATCACGTCGTTATGTCAAATGGTGTTACGATTACACACAATAGGATTTTATAAATTAATTATTATACACATGTTACAATTTAAGTAGATTGGTAATACTACGTCGTTATGTCACGTGGTATTATGATTACACACAATAATTTCTCTATTTTTGACACCCACATACCCGTCAAGTTTTCTTGTTAAAAAAAAAAAATCACGTGGATAAATAAAAGGTTAATTATAATTATATACCTCAATTATAAATCACTTTTTAATTTGATACCTTAAGTTCAAAAAATTGTATTAGAGTATCTTAACTATGAAATCGTGTCAACAAGCTACTTTTGTTAGTTTTGCCGTCAAAAAAACTGTTATCTAATGACGTGGCACACGTGGATCTCACCATTTGACTTTTAAAAATTTAAAAAAATATAAAATCTTTAAAAGTAGAGTGTTGCTATTTTTACACTCCCAATTACTTAATTAATGAATTTATCCTAAAAACCCAATGTGAAAAGACACTGAAGGACAACTCAATTACACACCCAATCTCTCTTCTATGTTCTCTCTTCCATCTCCAGGAAGACCCCGCGTCGACCCTCCCCTCTTCTCTCCGGCTTCTCTCTCCCCTTTCCGGCTTCTCTCTCCTCTCTTTGGCTTTTCTCTTCAGCGACAACCCCGGCCCTCCTAGCCCAGCCTCTCCCCACCATGCCCTGCGCCGAGCCCTCCCCTCATCTCTCCGGCTTTGAACAAACCTTGAACAAGGTCGACTCCACATCTACGTCTGCATTTGTGAGGGAATCTCTGAACCTACTGCTCCGGCGGCAGTATCGTCTGTGTTTGTAGATTAATTCTTAGATCTTCTGGGTCGGTCTAGTGGATCGACATTGGTGACAATGGATGAGACGATTTAGGAGAAGGGAGGCGGCATCATTGTCGACCCCAGCCCCCTTACGCTCCCAGCCAAGCCCCCAAACCCCAGCTGGCAATATCAGTCAGGAAAAACAACGACGAAGACGACGGCCCAAGACCCGAAGTCAGCGATCTTGACTGAGCCATTGGAGTCGATCAAGGTGTTGCTTTGATGGCGACAACGACGACAACGACTTTGATGGCGACGATGTTGGGAGCCGAGGTCGAGGTCGATGGCTTTGATGGCAACGATTGTGAAGTTGACGGGAACGCAGATGACCTTGTAGACGACGGAGACGCCGTGGCCGATTTCTTCATGGATGTGGAAGGCGTTTGGGTCCAGAGAGAATTGGGTCTGATTTCGTCTTGATGGATTTCTACTTCCGCTATTGGAGATGAGAAAATGAGGTTGAGTCAGGGATGATGAGGGGTGACTGGGGTTTGGGGGCTTTGTTAGGGGCGTAAAGGGGATGAGCTTGGCTTGGGTGGGTTCTAATTTTGGAGAAGTTTTGACGATTTTGTGTTGAATTGTTATGGAGAAGTTCTAGTTGATGTTTGTTGATGCTGAAAAATGGTAAAGCAGTCAACGTCGAGTCAAACCACGTGGACCTGTTAACCCACCACTGAGTGGATGACACGTCGAAGTGGGGTAGGAACAGGTAGCTGGGTTCGACTGGTGAATAATGGAGAAAGAGTAATATCCAATGCACCATGCGCAAGTACACAAAAGTGAGCGGGAAGGGAACCGGTGCGGTACCGGCCGAAGCTCCTCCGACGCTCAAGTCAGTGTTCGGAGAATCTGTGAGCAGAGTGAATGAATAATATGATAATGATTCAGTTGTCCTTTTGTGACAAAAAAGTACCTCTTTTATAGTACTTTTGGAAGAGTGTCAACCAATCCGGTGATGACACGTGTCCCTTGTAATGACTCGCACTGTAGAAGTGCCACGTGTCACCTGTCTCGTGGATCCGAATGAGTTGACACGGGTCGGGGCCTAGGAGGCTGGAGCTTGAGAGGCCGGAACCTAGGAGGTCATGACCTAGGAGGCCGGAGCCTAGGGGGCCGGAGCCTAAGAGGTCAGGGGCTAGGAGCCCAGGAGCCCAGGAAGGGCTTAGTCTTTGAGCCTAAGAAGTCAGAGCCCAGGAACTTAGGAGGGGCTTATCCTTTGGGCCCAGGCCCAAACGACATGATGTTAAGCCTTATATGACTTGTCGTTATGCTCAGATAATTAGTCATACGAACAGAAGTCCCCCAAGTTTCCGAGCAAAAGATACTTCTTGGTTGGGAACTTTGTACAAAGAAGTTCGAGCAGAACGACAAGTGTCCACATACTTGTTCCTACTTAAGATACTGTCCAGAAGTCCCCCAAGTTCCTGATCAAGAAAAGCTGTACTGTAAGAAAGCTTGGGGGGTAAGATATAAAAGATCAATTTTTTTTTTCTTTGAATTTTGAATTTTGAATTTGATCACTCTGTATTCCGAGCAGTAGACACTTCGCAAAATCCCAGTGAATCCCGTCCAATTTAATGGGGGGATGTTGCCATTTGTAAATGAGAATCTTGAATTAAATGGTAGAGCCCAAATATAAGGATTCCACACCCTCATCTCTCCCCCCCTTTTTTATTATTATTTTTTCTTTGGTGACCATTGTAGGAGAAAGAGAGCTGACCCCCCCTTTTTTTTTTTAGATAACCGAATATAGGCTCGGCTGTTTTGGAAAGGAAGCAGTGCAGAAAAGGGCTCGGCTCGGGTGGGTGGGGGTAGTGCTCGGGTCGGACCGAGGGGGTGGTCGGGTCTGCGGAGCGGAGCGGAGGAGCCGGCGTTCGGATCGGATCGGGCTGCTCGGATCCGAACAGGGGGCTCGGGCCGGAGTTCGAGTGTGCGCGGAGGAGGCTGCTCGTTGGGGCGGGTCAGAGAAGGAGGCTGGGATCGGCAGCGCGGCGCGGGCTGGGCTCGGGCCGGAGGCGTGGTGCACAGGCTGGGCTCGGGCCGGAGGCGTGGTGCACAGGCTGGGCTCGGGCCGGTTGTGTGTGTTGCTGCTCTGGTTGGCGCATGGGGGGTGGCTGCGTGCAGTGGTCGGGTCGGATCGGCGCGCGGGAGCTGGTGAGCAGTGGACAGCTCAGGTTGGCGGCGCGGCACAGAGCAGGGGAGGCCGGGATCTCTCGGATCGGTCTTTGCGGCTACTAGGAGGGCGAGCTCACTTCGGTTCTGGGCGGAGGAGCTCGGCTAGGGGGGTGGTGGCTTTGTCACGGCTCGGGCCGAAGGTGCTTCGCAAGAGAGGGGTCTGTTCTGTCGCGGCTCGAGGGTGGTGGTTGCGCAGGGGGGGCTGCTCGGAAGGCGCTGGGCGGAGGAGCAGGAGGAGCTCTGGTCTGTTGTGGTGCTGCGCGGAGGGGCGTTGCGTGGTGGAGCGGTGCGCGAAGGGCGCGGGTCGAGCTGGAGCTGCTCGGCTCGGGCGTTGGGCAGGTGGGTGGCTGCTCGGAAGTTGTGCATTGGGTGGTTGCGCGGAGGGCACATGGGGGCTGCTCGGGAGCGCGGGGCAGCAGCTCGGGTTGGGCGGGTCGGAAAATTGGAGCTTGTTTCGAGCACTTGAGGTAGTTGAGAATCTTCCTAGCCACTTGAATTGTTGATTTTGCCTTAGAAAATTTAGAATTGTGAGAAATTGTAATTGTGCAACTCGATGCAGACCTTTGAATTGTGATTGTGAAAATTGTGAGTAGGGGCAGACGGGTATGAACCTTGCCGAGCACTGGGTAGGCGACAAGCCTTCATTTTTGAACTTGTAATTTATTGGGTGTTGTTGTGTTTTTTGGCCAGGTACATAGGAAACAAGATAAGTGGGTCGGAACCTGTCTGAGCTGTGGAAGCCGCGGAATACAGGTAAAGCTTGGGTTTTTATTGCTCTTCCTCTTGAATTGATATTGTGAATATTGGCTTTGATAAATGGTTGGTTATGTGAACACGGGAAAGTGATAGGGTGAATGTTGTAAATTTGGGGTTGGAAGAGCACATATGAGGGGTGGGAAACCAGTAGTGATCTGATATGTTCATGGTGTTGTCTTGGTATTCCGAGCACTTCCCATCTTGATTTTTTTTTTTTTGTCTTGGATGGGCAGGTGTGGTGGGGTCAGACATTTCATGGTTTCCTCAGACGATTCGTTAAGGGAGGGCAATTCCATGGATGATGGAGAGTCCGACCAGGCGTCTACAAGTGATGGGACACTGACGAGGCCAAGTGTGCCCCGACCCCGGATGGGGTGTGGAAACATGGGAGTGGGCAAGTGGTCGGGCAGAACAATGCATTGCAGGCCGAGCTACTGCAGGCCAGGAAGGAGGCGGACCAGGCTAGGCAAGAGTTGGAACAGTGCGGGCAGGAGCTGAGCCAAGCTAAGAAGAAGTTGGACAACGAGTATAACAGCGGCTATGCAATGGGCTTTGGCGATTGCAAATTAGAGCTCGAGCAGATGTGCTTTGATTTTGACTGGGACCGCGTGCGTGGTCTGCTAGGGGCTGACAGTAATGATGGGCATGCCAACGTCCCAGAGGGAGGTACCCAGGGGGAAGAGCCCGAGGATGGAGCATACAAGTGTGGAGCATGACATGGGAAAGGATCCCAAATAAATGTTTGAAGCAAACATGGCCCGGGGGCAGGGGTGGGCGGATCATCGTCCTATTTTTGTTTGAGTTATATGGTTGGGTCGGATGTGGCCCGTACCAAATTACAAACTCTTTAGATTATAAAGTTTGTACTTGATGATATTTGGATGATTTGGAGGGTGTCTGATCCGTTATGGGGAGGATGCTCTTCTTTTTAATACATGGTATTGTGGAATTTTCTTGAATGCATGGTACTTAGTTTCCCTTGAATGCATGAAATTTATTTTTCCTTGAATGTATGGTACTTAGTTTCCCTTGAATGCATTCTCCATAACCGCGCCTGAATGCATGGTACTTAGCTTCACTTGAATGCATGGTACAGATATGAGTAGGGTCGGATGTATGATGGCCCGGAGGTCCATACAAACAATCAACACTTGGAATGAAAAGATGTCCGTGGTATGACATTCATTCATTAAAGTGATATAAGATAGATGAAATTGAAAAGGTCCCCGGGGGGTACAACTTGTAAAAGTAACGGAGGTGCTCGGCATATCATGGGTGGCCGAGTTCTTTGCTGGTTGTGGCGCGGAATCCTATATGTGCCCGGACGGATGACCTCAATGATTTTGTAGGGCGTCTGGGGTAGGGCAGGTGTTGGAGACATAAACAGCCATAGAGGGCTTGACCTCTTTTTTCCTCTTGACTGAAGTCATATAGCAGGACCTGGCTGATACCTGATTGTCTTTGACTACCCCCGTTCCCCATGGGGTCGGGAACTTGATCAAAAGCAAGTGAGTGGAGATCATAACCTTCAGTTGATTAAGGGCCGGTCGTCCCAGGATGACGTTGTAAGCTGTAGGGCAGTCGACCACCAAAAACTGAGTGGTTGTGGTAGCGGACGAAGGATATCGTCCGAGGGTGAGTGAGAGGTAGATCCCGCCAAGAGGAGTGACCATGTCACCCGAAAAGCTGAGTAAAGGAGCGACCAACCGGTCAAGCCTCTTCTGGTGAATTCCAAGAGCTGTGAAGGCTGGGGCGAAGAGGATGTTGACAGAGCTACCGCAATCGACAAGCATCCAAGCCACGTCGAAGTTAGCTATGGTGGCCTCAATGACCAAAGGGTCATCGTGTGGGAAGATTAAATCACGTTCCTCTTCCTCAGTAAAGGAAATGGGCGACCACCCGAGCTTATGAGTCTTTTTGCCACGGTGGAAGTCAACAGCCATAATGCCGGAGCATTGCTGAGCACTTCGGGCGTATTCCTTCCTAGCCCTGTTGGAGTTGCCAGCGAGGGTCGGGCCCCCACAGATGGTATTGACTCGCCCCCGTCGTTGTCCTTCGGTCTTAGCCTTCTCAGTGGCTTCCTTGTCTACAAAACCATCCAACTTTCCTGCATGTACCAAAGTTTTTATGGCCTCCTTAAAGGCTCTGCATACTTCGGTGTCATGGCCATGGTCGTCATGGTAAAGGCAAAAAAAGTTCTTGTTAGCCCGGTACCGTGTTTGTGGTGGGCGGGGTGGGAGCTTAGGAAGTATGTCCTTGATCTCGGGATACAATTCCGTATAAGTAACAGTGAGAATTGTATAGACTTGGAACCTGGAGGCATAGGATGTCTAACAAGTTTCCTCCCTTCGTTATCCTCCACCTCTACCATCACCAAATTGTTTCTTGGTGAATTTATTGAACTCTTTCCCGGACCCCCCATACTGGTTACCCGAGTAGGGCTTGAGCTGGGGTGGCACTATGATGGCCTGGTCGGTACTTGGACGATCTATGGTAGGTGGCTTCTTCCCATATGTTTTGAATTCAGCAGTAGCATAGGCAATGACCTCTTGCATGAGTTCCTTGTAGGTGCGCAGATTGCGGCGGTTGATTTCAAACAAGAAGTCCCCCTCTAGGAGACCACCCTTGAAAGCAGCGAAGGCTACCTTCTCATCACAGTCGCGACACCGAGATCGCTCTAGCTGAAATCGGGTGATATATTCCCGAAGAGATTCTCTGCTGCCATGGCGGACTCGCGTCAGGTCATCCGTGGTGTAAATCCTATCGGTCTGGATGATATACTGGCTTAGGAAGAGCTCTCGGAGCTTGTTGAAACAATCAACCGAGCCGGGAGGAAGTTGATAGAACCAATTCATTGCACTGCCAAAGAGGGTAGAAGGGAAGATCCGACACTTTGTAACGTCATCGGCACCTTTAGACTCCAGAGCTGACCGGAAACTCATGAGGTGGTCATATGAGTCTTCCTTCCCTGTGTATGGAGTGATTTTGGGAGGTCGGACATCGCCAACCGGGGGAATGGACATGATGCGGGCTGTGAAAGGTCCAGGTAGCTCCCTTGTTTCCAAAGATGGGTGTCCACCACGACTTCCCCCCTCCATTCTCCTCAGGCGCTCACTGATGTCCATGAGGAGTTGTTGGAGCTGGTCTGGTGGAAGAGATCCGCTGTTACCGGAGTCAGCGATTTGCTCGCCTGTGAAAGCATCATCTCCTGCACGACGTCCAGTCGAAAAAGCCTGCTCTTCTCCTCGTCGTCGCTTGGGACGAATAGCCTCCTCTTCCTCAAAGTCTTGGGGACGTGGGTTGGATTCACCCTGGGTCGCCCGCTGCTTATCTCGTCTAGAACGGTTGTCGTCGAGCAGATGGCGGCAGTCCCCATAAATGTGGAACTCTTCAGAGCGGGTAGGATGCTCGTCAGATCGGGCCCGGCTGACCGGGTGGACAAGTTTCTTTTGGAAACCTGGTGGTGGGCGGCTAGCTTGCCCTATGTCCAGTTGATGCAGAACATTTCGGTCCCTTCAGGGGGGGGTTCCTCCTCTCACCACTCCAGAGAGGTATGTTCTTCCATGTCGTGGGGGTTCCTCCTCTCACCACTCCGGAGAGTGGTATGTTCTTCCCTGTCGTGGAGAAGTCGTTCGTACAGCTGTGTCGTGTCCTTTTGGAGGTCGAGCTGTTCCTGGGTTCGTTGGAGTTGAGCTTCCAACCGTTGGATGTATGCCTCCTGATCAAGTTCGACAATCTTCTTGCCTCGTTTGTCACCCAGTGGGGTGTTGTCGACTTGGTCGAGAATAGGACCTCCGTCAGACATTGTGGGGGTCGGAAGGTCGGAAGGTTTTCACACCTCAACTGAGGGTAGAGAATCAAATGGGGAAAAGTTGTAATTTTCCCACAGACGGCGCCAAACTGTTGATGTTGAAAAATGGTAAAACAGTCAACGTCGAGTCAAACCACGTGGACTTGTTGACCCACCACTGAGTGAATGACACGTCGAAGTGGGGTAGGAACAGGTAGCTGGGTTCGACTGGTGAATAATGGAGAAAGAGTAATATCCAATGCACCCTGCGCAAGTACACAAAAGTGAGCGGGAGGGGCACCGGTGTGGTACCGACCGAAGCTCCTCCGACGCTCAAGTCAGTGTTCAGAGAATCTGTGAGCAGAGTGAGTGAATAATATGATAATGATTCAGTTGTCCTTTTGTGACAAGAAAGTACCTCTTTTATAGTACTTTTGGAAAAGTGTCAACCAATCCGGTGATGACACGTGTCCCTTGTAATGACTCGCACTGCAGGAGTGCCACATGTCACCTGTCTCGTGGATCCGAATGAGTTGACACGGGTCGGGGCCTAGGAGACTGGAGCTTGAGAGGCCGGAACCTAGGAGGTCAGGACCTAGGAGGCTGGAGCCTATGAGGCCGGAGCCTGAGAGGCTGGAGCCTAGGGAGCCGGAGCCTAAGAGGTCGGGGGCTAGGAGCCCAAGAGCCCAGGAAAGGCTTAGTCTTTGGGCCTAAGAAGTCGGAGCCCAGGAACTTAGGAGGGGCTTATCCTTTGGGCCCAGGCCTAAATGACATGATGTTAAGCCTTATGTGACTTGTCGTTATACCCAGATGATTAGTCATACGAACAATGTTTTTTTTGATGATTTGTGTTGATTTTCTGATTTTTTTTTTTTTTTGTTGAATTGTTCTGGTTGATGATTTTTGTTGATTTTGTGTAAGGGGGATGATTTTGTTTTTTGTTTTTTTATTTTTTAAATTGAATTATTGGGTTTTTTGTTTATAATTATTTTATTTTTAAAAGTTTATTTTATTTTCAAAATTTTTTTTTTTGTCCACGTGTCTATTTTCTAAAATCATGTCAATATGTCAGTATGTCACATTGACACTTTTAATGGCTTTGTAGATAAAACACTTGACAAAAATATGTGCATGAGTGTCAATAAATAATAGTTAAGGCACGTATTTGCAATTTTTTTTAACTGAAGTACCAACTTGAAAAAATGATGTAAAATCAAGATAGTTGGGTGCAATTTACTCATTTTTTTTAATTAATTAATTATCGTTTAAAAGATTTGAATTTGATTTTTTTATTATTTTTAATTGAATATCATTTACTAGAGAAAATGATTATTAACACTTATATTGAATGGTCAATGCATACAATATGTAGTAGTTAATTGCTCGATGGTTAGGGTCCTTAGGGATCACTTAATTAGGACAGGCAAGCCGGCTGCGGTTGGCATGCATGTTACATCATCATATATTTTAATCATATATGCACGAATGAGATGAGAGATCAGCTTATATATCATTAATTTAGAGAGGCATATATATATGATTCATAAGAGAGCTAGCTGGCTTCATTTTGCGAGGCGATCGAGGACAAAGACGACCCTACATGATGTCAAAGGTTCTTATGATCCAATTTTGAACAAGAGTGAGTGCGTACTGAGTAGCTAGGTGTCAAGATACATTAATTAATTAGACTATAACAAGTTTGTAATTGAAAAAATGAAAAGGTTTCTCTACATGCATCTATATGCTACTCAATTATGTGTAGTCTTAGATACAGTATTTTTTTTATCACATGCAAATATATCTAAAAATCTATATCCTAATAATAAAAAGGTAAACTTGTTAACAACTTAACATCTAATAGTACAAAAAAGTCACATACCATGTAGTGATTGCTATATATGATTATTAATGATTTAAATGTTGTGAATTAAAAAGTAAAAATTTATGTTTTAACGGTGATTTACCTCTTAATGTAATAAATCATGGCGGCCATCAATTAAGTGCTAAATTCATAATTTGAAAAATGTTGAAAGTCTAAACTTGTAATTAAACATATATATATATATAAACTCGATCAGATGCATATGTTCACACAGTGTTCAGCCTACATACATCAAGTTCTCAGTATCAAACATTTACACCTGAATAAAGTTATATATATATATATATATACATGCTTCTCTGTATGTCATACAACCACCGTACTCATGCAACCACTATACTCTAAGTTAATTAAAGAGTAAAAAAAATACCCATCATAATATGACAATCAAAGCTGGAGCCGCACCTCATGGAGAAAGATTCCTTTAATTTCCCAATAAAAAACTAGTGATTAATTAATTAGCTAGCTAGCTAGGTCAATTTAGTTTCCTCCTATTATAATATTTTTGCGCTTGTTTAATATTCAATGTCAATTCCTCCCCCTCCCCTCCAATAATTAATATCAATCAACTTGAACGTCTCGCACCATATGTATATACGTACTGAAAGAAATAAAGAAAGAAAGAAAGAAAGCAAGCAAGCCAAACAATGAAAATGGAAGTAGAAATCATTTCCAAAGAGAAAATTAAACCGTCTTCCCCAACACCTTCTCACCTCAGGATTTTCAAGCTTTCTCTTCTTGATCAGCTAATTCCAGCTCCATATGCTCCAATTATCCTCTTTTATGATCATCCACCTCCTATAAATAATGGCAGCACTACTACTAGTAGTAGTAGCCATGATCAATACGATGATCTTGATAATGATCATGTCATCAGAAATAGGTTAGATTTGCTAAAGACATCTTTATCAGAGACCTTAAGTAGTGGGTTTTACCCACTTGCTGGGAAGATCAAAGATGACCTCTCCATTGAGTGCAACGATGAAGGAGCTAACTATGTGGAAGCCCGAGTTAAGTACTGTAATTCTCTGCATGAATTTCTTAATCGACCAGACCTGTTGTTGCTAAATCGATTCCTCCCTTGTGAATTTATCGTTGTGAAAGATGAATCAAATAATATTGATGCTGCAGGATCAGGTAGTAGTAGTAGTAGTAATTGTAATATTAATTCATGTACTAGAACTGTCACCAATATTCAAGTAAATGTATTTAATTGTGGTGGCATTGCCATTGGCATATGCATCTCGCACAAAATCCTTGATGGTGCTGCTTTGTGCACCTTTCTCAAAGCCTGGACTGCTATTGCACGAGGACGACATCGTCCTCGTTCTCTTGGTGGCTGCTGCAGTACTACTAGTAGTACAAATATTACTACATCAGCAGCAGCAGCGCCTGCATTAATATACCCCAATTTATTTGCTGCAGCTTCTCTATTCCCCACAAATAATGAATTATGGCTTAGAGATTCATCACTTCTTATGTGGGGTTCCTTGTTCATAAAAGGCAAGACATCATCATGTGTCACAAAAAGATTTGTATTCGATGCCGCAGCTATTGCTGCTCTCAAAAAGATTTGTACGAGCTCATTATCATCATCATCATCATCATCATCAATTGCGCAAGGACGACGGCCCACTGCCACTGCCACGGCCACGCGTGTTGAAGTGGTTTCAGCTTTGATATGGAAATGCGCCATGGCTGCCTCTAAGGAAAAGTATGGTTTCCAAAGGCCTTCGCTAGTGACCCACACTGTGAACCTACTGTTTGTGGGAAAATCCACATCAATCCGAACAGCCAGTCACAGCTCGACACGTGGCTGGTCAAACATCCACCTCGGAGTCAATTCTCAGTGGTCAAACTTTGACTTCCACGTCATCATTGATCAGCACTTCCTCTATCAGCTCAGACCGGATCTCCACACCGCCCCTCCTTGTTCGGTCCGAACCGAACCGATGATCTTCCATGGGATCGAGTGTCCATCTTCCCACGATCATCCCGGCTCGGCTCGGCTCGGCACAAGAGATGGCTTCCTTCCGAGTTCTGGCGTCGACCAGTTAGGGCTCGGAAAGACTCCAATCTATGGACCGGCTCGGCCTGGAATCCCATGTCCGATCCGACCACATATGGACTTCGTGTCTTCGCATGGGAACATGTGTTCGTATCGGCTCGGCTCGGCTCTCCGCCGCCATTCCCAGGAAGATCTCAACCAGTATCCACTTCATCATCCAGCGAAGCACCTGATCAGCCAGGTCATCTTATCTAAGTTGTTGCATCTACCCTACGAGAATTTGCATCAACAGATTGGCGCCGTCTGTGGGAAGATCGACTTCAGCCGTTGTGCTCATCACTGCAAGCGCTGAGCTCTTCCTTCAAACAAGTCATCATGGCTACCGTCTATCGGGACACCAGTTCTTCTTCAGGAGCGTCTCAGAATGATGAACAACATCAGCCTGAGACACCTGAGAAAACGAGGGGAGCACAACTCCCCAGAACACCAAAGTCCAAAGGCTCCTCCAAAATCCGAGCCGCTCACAAACTCCTTAAGGAGAGTCAGCGACACCTGGCCGCTGAGAATGCACTCCTGAAGCAGAATAACGAGCTGCTCGCAAAACAGGCCGAGCTGGCCGGGGAACTTGCACGCCATCGTGCTCAGCTCGAGAACAGTGGGGGATCGGGTTTCCGATCGCGCCGGACCCGAACCGAGCAGGAGGTCCTTTCACCGTCTCCTTCTCGGCAAAGCATTCCTGCCGAGCCGAACGACCAGACCGATCGGCAGGATTCTGATTACGTCTTCCCGGGCTTCGGAGACATGCCCCCGGCCGAACAGGCCGAATGCCTGAACGCCCACCGTCTTCTTCAGCAAAAACAGGCGGCTTTCGGGAAGCATGCCCCCAGGAACTCGGGCGGAAACCGTGCCGACCCGAATACAAACCGACGACCCCCGGCCCAATCAAGATTGGGGGCCAACAGTCCGGCCGGTTCAACTGAAACCAGGGGCCCGATTCGGGATAGACTCGGCCCTATCGCCAACCAGGATCCTTCCCCATCAGGAGCTCACTCGGGGAGGCGATCAGTGAGCGACCGACTGGGATCTACCATGATCATGTCCGATCGGCAACCGGCGAGCGAAAGGCTCACTCGTCAGCCGGTGAGTGAGAGACTCGGCAACCGGGCCGAGTGCTCAGGAGAGAATGTGGCCGAGCCGACCCCACCCAATGTGGAAAATCTTGTTCGGACTTTGGTCCAGGACCAAATCCGAAGCGTCCACGATCGGCTCGGACATGTCGAGGTCTCCAGGGGGTACACTGGTAGGGCCGACCACGGAGAGGAACTCCCCCTCCCGTACACCAGCAGAATTATGGATGCTGAGGTCTCTCGTGACACCAAGCCCCCCAAGATGGACCAGTATGACGGGACCAAGGATCCCTACGACCATCTTGACAGCTTCAGATACGCCATGGAGGCCCGCCAGGCATCTGAAGCCACGAAGTGCAGAATCTTCCCTTCGACCTTGAAGGGCTCGGCTCGGAGTTGGTTCCGAACCCTCCAACCGAACTCCATCGACTCTTTCCCCGACCTCCGGAGAGCCTTCCTGGCGAGATATCGGGTTGTATCCGAACGACTCTACAACTTGAACGATATGTCGCTCATCAAACAGCAGGAAGGGGAGAGCCTCAAGGCCTATCTAATCCGCTTCAACATCGAATACACGAAGTGCGACGATTGCGACGATAGGTCAGCTAAGAATGCCCTCATGCAGGGTCTGCACGCCGGGGGACTCCGCTCCCACCTAATGAGGAATCCTCCCTACACTTACGATGAGCTTTCTGCCGAAGCCACTAAGTGGGCGCGGGCTGAGGAGTGGGATGCCCAGGTGGAGGCCCTGAATCCCAGGCCGACCTCGGCCAAGAGGAAGGAGGGAGAGGTCGCAAGTCCCAAACCCCAGGTCCAACCCAAGAAGACCAGGACCGAGGAGCCACGCCAACTTCTGGGCAAGGGACCCAAGTTTGTCCAGTACACGGAGTACACTCCCCTCAACGCCGGTCTGGAGACAATCTACTCCAAGGTCAAGGATCAACTCCCAGTCGCGAGGGAGATAAAGGGACCACCCCCGGACAAAATCAAGGAGGGCGTCTTCTGCAAATACCATTCCAATCACGGCCACGTCACAGGTGATTGCTACGCCCTCCGCGACGGGATTGAGACTCTTGCCCGGGCGGGTAAGATCAATCAATTCCTGGCCGGTGGGCCTAGGGTGCCCAAGGCCGCGCCGAAGAAGCCCACCAACACCATCGAGGTCCAGGATGCTGCCATCGGATCAATCGGCGGGGGACCGACCTTCGTGGGAAGCTCTAACCGATCCCAGAAGGAGTATGTCAGACAGGCGGCTCAAGCTCACGAGTCCCTGTCGATCCAGGCAGATCAGCCCAACACTTCAAAAAGACAGCGGAAGGACTGGGCGCCGGTCACCTTTGAGCCGAACGAGGCAAACGAGATCATCTTCCCCCACTATGATCCGGTCGTCATAGTGGCTGAGGTGGCCGGAACAACCGTCGCGCGTTCCTTCGTCGATGGAGGGAGCTCAGTCAACATCCTCTACCACTCTGCGTTCGCGCAGATGGGCATCGGCGAGGATAAGCTGGAGACCGATACACCTGCCTTGGTCGGGTTCGGGGGAGAAGTGGTTCAACCCCTCGGACACATCTACCTTCCCCTTTCGCTCGGGAAGGGGCCGATCAAGAAGACCTGCATGACGTACTTCATTGTCGTCAAGCGGCCGTCAGCCTACAACATCATTCTGGGCAGACCGGCTCTGGTCGACCTTGACTGCATCGTCCATTACGCCAACCTCCTCATCAAATGTCCGGTGGGCGACGACTGCATTGTCATTCAGGGAGACCAGTGCTCGG
The DNA here is from genome assembly GCF_963921425.1 of Dryas octopetala. Taxonomy (NCBI): domain Eukaryota; kingdom Viridiplantae; phylum Streptophyta; class Magnoliopsida; order Rosales; family Rosaceae; genus Dryas; species Dryas octopetala. Next base: position 106,390 of record NC_141372.1, read on the forward strand.
CTCGGTCATGCTACGCCGCTTCGATCAAGCAGAAGGGTCAGCTGCCGAACTCGCAGGAGCTTGACTCCATCGCCGATTCGGGCAGGTGGCCGAGGGCGGAGACATTCGACTTCACTTCCGAGCCGAGCTCAGATTCTCGGCCCCTCCCCGCCGAAGCTTGGGAAGAAGTGCCGATCTCGGCCGAGACACCGGATCGGCTCGTCCGAGTGGGGACTCAGATCAGCCCCGAGCAGCGCTCCGCCATAATTGACTTCCTCCGTGCCAACGCGGAAGTGTTCGCCTGGTCTTACGATGACATGCCAGGCATATCGTCTGACGTGATCACCCACAGGCTGAATACTGACCCGGGATGCAAACCAGTCCGTCAGAAGAGGAGGTCATACGATCCGGTTCGATACGCCGCCATGGCTGAAGAGGTAACCAAGTTGCAAAACAACGGGTTCATCCGGGAGGTCAACTACCCCGACTGGCTCGCCAACGTGGTCATGGTGAAAAAGAACAACGGAAAGTGGAGGATGTGCGTGGACTTCACCGATCTGAACAGGGCTTGTCCCAAGGATAGTTTTCCCTTGCCCAGAATAGATCAGCTCGTCGATGCAACAGCAGGACATCAGCTCCTCAGTTTCATGGACGCCTACTCTGGATACAACCAGATCCTGATGCACAAGTCCGACCAGGAAGGCACATCTTTCATAACTGATCGCGGCATGTACTGCTACAAGGTCATGCCCTTCGGCCTCAAAAACGCCGGAGCCACCTATCAAAGGCTGGTCAACCACATGTTCCGTTCTTCCATCGGCAAATCCGTAGAGGTTTACGTGGATGACATGCTGGTCAAGAGCATCAAGGCGGACGATCACGTCAAGGACCTCTCAGACATGTTCGGAGTCCTGAAGGAGTATCAGATGCGGCTGAACCCAGCCAAATGTGTCTTTGGGGTTCGGTCAGGAAAGTTCCTGGGCTACCTGGTCAGCCAACGGGGGATTGAAGCCAATCCGGAGAAGATCCAGGCTTTGATCAACATGAAGCCCCCAAGGACACGCAAGGAAATCCAGAGTCTGACTGGAAGAGTTGCCGCCCTGAACCGGTTCATCTCAAAATCTACTGACCGGTGCCTCCCTTTCTTCAAAGCCTTAAGGGGAGCAGGGAAGAGCATAGAATGGACCCCCCAATGCGAGCAGGCCTTTCAAGATTTGAAAAGGCACATGGGGGAACCTCCCATCTTATCCAAACCAGAGGAAGGTGAAGAACTTTTTCTCTACCTCTCTGTCTCTGACTCGGCTCTCAGCTCAGTTCTAGTGAGAGAGGTCGGCGGTGTACAACACCCCGTCTTCTATACGAGCCGAGCCCTCGCCGATGCCGAGACCAGGTATCCAAAATTCGAGAAAATGGCTCTCGCCCTGGTTAGCTCGGCTCGGAAATTAAGGCCCTACTTCCAGGCTCATTCCATCGTTGTCTTGACGGACCAGCCGCTCAGACAAATCCTGGCAAAACCAGAGACTTCGGGTCGGCTCATCAAATGGTCAATCGAGCTCGGCGAGTTTGACATCATCTACCGTCCCAGGACGGCCATCAAAGGTCAGGCCATGTCGGACTTCATCTGTGAGTCGACCACCTCGACGGAGGATCCACCACGCACCGACGCTATGACAACAGCAGCCGATCCGAACACAATCGGCGAACGCGGCCAGGTTGATCTCCTCACCTGGACCCTCTATGTGGACGGATCTTCCAACGCCATGGGAAGCGGAGCCGGGCTTGTTCTGATCTCCCCAGAACAAGTTGTGATGGAGTATGCTCTTCGCTTCAGATTTCAAGCATCAAACAATGAAGCAGAGTATGAGGCACTCATCGCCGGGCTCAGATTGGCAAAGGAGCTCGGCGCGACCAAACTAAACATCTTCAGCGACTCTCAGCTAATCGTCAATCAGATTCTGGGAGAGTATGAGACTCGAGAGCCCAGCATGACTGCTTACCTCGAGAAGACTCGTCTGCTACTTGGGAACTTCCACGAATACAAAATATCCCAAATCCCGAGGGCAGAAAATTGCAGGGCCGACGCCTTGGCACGCCTGGCCTCGGCCACAGACACCGGATCCGCCAGGCATGTTCCAGTCGAAATCCTGGACAGACCTAGCACCGCCGAAACCGAGGCCGCAATTATGCAGACCGAGGCCGAGCCGAACTGGATGACGCCGATCATCAGCTACTTGGTCTCCGGGATCCTTCCCCCGGAGAGGGATAAAGCACGTCTCATCAAAACGAGGTCGGCTCGGTTCAGCATGATCGATGGTCAGCTCTACAAGAGGAGTTTCTCCCTGCCTTACTTACGGTGTGTCACTCCCCAAGAAGGTCAGGATGTGCTGAGAGAAATCCACGAGGGGATATGCGGAAACCACTCTGGAGGAAGAGCCCTCGCCTACAAGACGATCAGACAGGGTTACTTCTGGCCAACACTGAACAAGGACGCAGATCATCTGTCTCGCGCTTGTATCAAATGCTAGCAATTTGCCGCGGTTCCCCATCAACCTCCCCAGTTGCTGACCTCCATATCCAGCCCCTGGCCGTTCGCGCAGTGGGGACTCGATCTGATCGGCCCTATGCCGAAGGCAAAAGGGCAAGTCACCATGGCAGTGGTAGCAGTCGACTACTTCACCAAGTGGGCCGAGGCCGAGCCCCTAGCCACAACCACAGCCGAACGGATGGAGACCTTCGTCTGGAAGAACATCATTTGCCGGTTCGGCATGCCGCACACCATCATTGCGGACAATGGCAAGCAGTTCGACTGCAAGAAATTCAGGAGTTTTTGTTCACGTCTGAACATCAACTTGCGCTTCACCGCGCCTTACCATCCGCAGTCGAACGGACAGGTCGAGGCCATCAACAAGATCATCAAGAAAACCCTCAAGACTAAACTAGATAATGGTAAGGGAAATTGGCCTGAACTCCTGCCAGAGGTGCTTTGGTCTTATCGAACTTCCTATCGCAACTCGACGAAGGAAACACCCTATGCATTGGCGTTCGGAACTGACGCCGTCGTCCCGGTCGAAATGGGGACTCCTTCATTCCGGACCGGCACATACAATCCCGAGACCAATGACACCGGACTTCGGCTCGGCCTGGACATGGTCGAGGAGAGGCGAACCGACGCCAATCTCTGCCGAGCCGCCTACCAACAGAGGGTAGCCAAGTACTACAATCAAAGGGTCAGACCCAGAAGCTTCGGATTGGGCAATCTCGTCATGAAAAAGAATCCCCTTGCCATCAAAGAGAGCTCATTCGATCCGAACTGGACCGGACCATACAGAATCACGGGCATAGTCAAGCCCGGCACTTACAACTTGGCCACTCTGGCTGGTAAGCCTCTCAAGCATAGCTGGAACGCTGAACACTTGAAGACTTATTACCAGTAAAAATGTAGTTAGGGTCGGGGACTGTCCGACCTAACACCCATTCCAATCAATGAAAGGATAAACACATTTCTACTCATTTTCCTACTTATTTTTCGAAGCAAACACTGGGGACTCCACTCCTATACACTTCTAACAAAGAGGAAAGATCTAAGTGTTTCCTTCGAAAAAAATAGTAAACCCATGTGCCGAGCCGAAGTGCCATTTTCGGCCCGACGCTCGGTGCATTACAGACTCATCAGGTCTATAAACTCATGTGTCGAGCGGGCGCGCCATTTCCGGCCCGATGCTCGGCATATTACAGACTCATCAGGTCTATAAACTCATGTGTCGAGCGGGCGCGCCATTTCCGGCCCGATGCTCGGCATATTACAGACTCATCAGGTCTATAAACTCATGTGTCGAGCGGGCGCGCCATTTCCGGCCCGATGCTCGGCATATTACAGACTCATCAGGTCTATAAACTCATGTGTCGAGCGGGCGCGCCATTTCCGGCCCGATGCTCGGCATATTACAGACTCATCAGGTCTATAAACTCATGTGTCGAGCGGGCGCGCCATTTCCGGCCCGATGCTCGGCATATTACAGACTCATCAGGTCTATAAACTCCCGTGCCGAGCTAGCGCGCCACTTTCGGCCCAATGCTCGGCATGGTACAGACTTATCAGGTCTATAAAAATCCCTGTCTGAGCCGAAGTGACTTCCTACAGTCCTAACGTTCAACAGGATATTTCTAAAAGAAAAATATACACTCCAACCAAAACTTTCATCGTGCATACCGAGCCGATCTGAAAGTAGGTTTGAATATTTTTCTCAAAAAACTGCATTCCTAAATATCTCAATGGGTATGCCGAGCCCATCCGAGATGACTAGGGTCTTTAAATTTTTACTTATCTTGGTTATGCTTATCAAGCTGATCCGAAGACAAGTTCTAATTTATCATTACCATTCATTTTCATCACGATCGACATGCCGAGCCGATCTCCAAGTTCTAATTTATTATGTTTTTCATTTTTATCATTTTCTTGTCCATGTGTTATTAGTTTTGTCTTTAGCTTAATTTCCGAGCCGAACTGACAACAACTTGTATCATAAAAAGAAAATACTGATAAAATTAAACGAGATAAATCCAAAATATAATCTGTTCCAAAATTAGTCAAACCCGAGCCACACCTCGGCTCGGGGAGAAATATAAAAAAAACATAAACTTTACAATTAAGCAAAATAAGCCATCATGCAGATCGCTCGGCAGGGCCTTCCTGGATCGGCTCAGTTGACTCCTCGGGCGTCTCCTCGCCGAGCTGCACCACCTCAACCCCGCCGATCTGCATCTCAGCGTTGGGATCGGATTCGGGGACCGGGGGGATCGGGGTCGGCTCGTACGCAGGCAGTGGAGGGTCTTCCGGAGTCGGCTCGGCTTCTGCGGGGACTTGGCGATCGAGAGGAGGAAGCTCATCCTGATAACTCCCCTGGGTATCTTCCCCCTCGTCATCGGACTCGCCGAGGAATGAGACATCCCAGTCCGGCCTCTTCGCTTTGATCGCCTCCAAGAGCTCCTGATACCCATCAAAGTGGGCATCAGCCAGTGCTTGGGCGCTTGGAAGCCCAGCTCGACGCCGAGACTCGGCCGCCCTTCGTTCAGCCTCATCAACATCCCGCTGGAGCTGGTCAGCAAGTTGCCCCAGGTCGGCCACCTTTTGCTCTGAAGAGGCAAGCTCCTTGCCGAGCCGAGCGACCTCCTCCTCCTTCCCGGCCAGCCTGGACCGCAGACCCTCCGACCGTTCACGCTCGGCATTGACCGTCCGCTCGGCCTCGGCTAGCTTTTCTTTTAGCTCCAGGATTCGTGCCCGAAACCTCTCCAATTTCGCCTCGGCATCGACGGCGGCCTTGGCAGCTTCGAACTGCCTCATGGCGAGCTGCAAAAAAAAAAAAAAACAACAAACAAAACAAAACAAATTCATTACTAATCCGAGCCGAGCGAATAGACGAAATCCGAAGTAAAAGAGACTTACCAACATGGCCTGGCGGGATGCGATCAGAGCCTGGTGGCTGAAGCCCGGCTCGCCATGATCGGCCCACAGCCCCTCCTGCACCCTCGCGGTCATCACGCGCTTAAGGCCCGTGACGAACGGCTCGAGGCCGGGGTCTACCTCCACCGCCTTGAGGGGCGCCGAACCAGACGCTCCGACACCAGAACCGCCGGGCTCGGCCCGAGCCCTCTTCTCCACCGGGGCCTCGGCCTGGGGAGCCTTCCTCTTCTCCGCTTGCCGAACCGGTCTCGGCGCAGGAGATCTAGGCTGAGCTGCCGCTGGGGCAGGAACCTGGACCGGCTCGGCGGGGGCCCGTCCTGCGGCCCTCCTCTGGACGCTCCGAGCAGCCTTCCTCCTTAGGCGAGCCTCCAGTTCGGTGGGCGCCATTCCCCTTTCTGCCCGAGGATTCCACCTGGGTACAAACCAGGAGATCCCGCTCTGTCTGATCTGGGTTTCCCCGAGCAGAAACTTGGTTGACAAGTATTCTGCTGGTGAGTCCCTGATCGCGGCGATCTGGTCCTTGAGCTCGCCTCGGAGCTTGTACTTGCCCCAGCTGACTGCAAAGACGAAACCAAAAAGAGTTAGGAAAAATACAATTATTACAAGACATATACAAATTGTCCTCGGACCGGCCCCAAACTCCCAATGCCCACCTGGAATTCTAAAAGCTCTGGGGACCCGAGCCGAGGTGATTCTGTTCGGATCGGCGAACTCCCAATCCCTAGAGACAAAGAAGTATCTTTTCTTCCATGTCTTCTGGGAGGAGGGATTCCCACCGAAGAGTGGTCCCGAGTACGCCTGGAGGTTATAAAATCCGAGCTCGCTCTGCTTCGACCTCAGCGCGTAATTGCAGAACAGGATATCCTTGTGTGGCACACACTTGTGCACTTTGTGCCACAAGATGTGCATGGACAGGATGATCCTGTATACGTTCGGGTTCAGCTGGTGCGGCGCCGCGCCGATCGTCGCGAGCCAGTCCTGCAGGAAGGGATGCAGGGGAAGCCGGACCCCATTTTCAAACATCTCGGGGTACATTGTCACCCATCCAATTGGGGGTCGGCTCGGCTTCTCCCCCTCATTCGGCAACCTCATCAGCACGGAGTCAGGGACTGAGTACCTATCCCTCAAATCCCTGAGATGATACTCTGTCATCTCATTGGGGATTTGATCGGCCTTCCACGCCAATTCTTCGTAGAAGTCCGGGTCGATCGGACTCCCCGTCACCCCCTGAGCCGAGGTCGACGCCTCGTGACCCCTGTCCCTTTCATCCGAGCCTGAGGTGAGTCTGCTCGGGATGGTGGCGATCGGCTCAACGTCGAGAGGCTCTTCGTCGCCCCCTTCGGCCGTTCCTTGTTCCCAGTCGGAACTCAGTATCTCGGGATTTTCTTGGTCCCCTCGGGCTCGGCGCTCTCCGCCTGGATTGCGATTTAGTGCCGAGCCGGCCTCGTCCAATTCTTCGGACAACCCGTCCCAACTCGCCTCACCCGCAGGTGGGCCTCGGCTCGGCTCGGCCTCACCCACCGATGGACTTCGGCTCATCTCGGCCTCACTGTCTCCTTCAAAGGCTTCTCCCGAGCCGAGCCGGCCACTCGAGTCAGTCTCAGACATTACAAACACTTTCTCACTTTTCTCTCTCTTGCTTTTTGGATCAAAAGACAGTCTCTCTCAAGAACACCAAGAACACACACCCACAAACCCGAAAATACAAAAAACTCAAAAGTGAGGAGAATCACTTACTGGTTTTCCTCCGCCCAAAGTCTCCACCCCTCACACACTCAGACCAACCTCGCCTACGGCCACGCTCGGTCGGAACTGCGGCCGGACTGCTGCACTGACGACGGAGATAGCAGAGGACTCGCGGTGGAGGAGAGGATTCGCAGAGAGAGAGAGTGGAGATTTCTGGAAAAGCTGGAAAGTGAACAGGAAGAGAGAGAGGGGGGGCCTTTTATACCCCATGCAAATCAAATCTCAGCCCTTCGTTTCTGGCGCTTCGCATGCCACATCTTGACACCTGTCAAGCATTCAAAAATACCCATAACGAGGTGACCCTTACGTTCCCCCATGCAGAAAACCAAACGTCCCTTCACATGTCCCTGAGATATTTTGGCCAATCACAAGTCGTCTTGTGTTCGGATCTTCGGGAATATGGGCTCGCAGGGTTCGGCTCGGATCGAGCAACCTGCTATCTTTGGGGTAGCCCTTACACTTCAACTTCCAATCCACGACTGCCCGCTCGGATCGGAAGTTGGGGGACTCCTGTTTGTGGGAAAATCCACATCAATCCGAACAGCCAGTCACAGCTCGACACGTGGCTGGTCAAACATCCACCTCGGAGTCAATTCTCAGTGGTCAAACTTTGACTTCCACGTCATCATTGATCAGCACTTCCTCTATCAGCTCAGACCGGATCTCCACACCGCCCCTCCTTGTTCGGTCCGAACCGAACCGATGATCTTCCATGGGATCGAGTGTCCATCTTCCCACGATCATCCCGGCTCGGCTCGGCTCGGCACAAGAGATGGCTTCCTTCCGAGTTCTGGCGTCGACCAGTTAGGGCTCGGAAAGACTCCAATCTATGGACCGGCTCGGCCTGGAATCCCATGTCCGATCCGACCACATATGGACTTCGTGTCTTCGCATGGGAACATGTGTTCGTATCGGCTCGGCTCGGCTCTCCGCCGCCATTCCCAGGAAGATCTCAACCAGTATCCACTTCATCATCCAGCGAAGCACCTGATCAGCCAGGTCATCTTATCTAAGTTGTTGCATCTACCCTACGAGAATTTGCATCAACACCTACGCACAAGAATATTAATGCATCAGACTCATGAGTGTGACCAGCCTGCACCTGCGGTAGTAGGACGATTGGATAATCTGGAGTATTCTATTGGAAACCTCCTTTGGATTGCGCCTGCAGCAGCTGGAACGTCATTTCCAGGAAATGATGATGATGATGATCAGCTGCTGCATGGGTTGGTGAGTGAGTTGAGGAATGCTTTGTCAAAAATTGATGGTGATTTTGTTAAGAAAATAATAATGCCATATAGATCTAGATCACCTGATGATGATGCAAGGAAAACTCTCATGCTTGAGTGTCTTAAGGAAATTACTAATATAGGGATGCGGATAGATGGGGAAGATTATTATGGTTTTAGCAGTTGGTGTAAGTTGGGGTTCTACGAAGCAGCAGATTTTGGGTGGGGAAATCCCTTGTGGGTTAGCAGCATTGCTTTAACTGCTCCTGTCTTCATGAATCTTATCATTTTGGTAGACACAAAGTTTGGCGACGGAATAGAAGCATGGGTCACCTTGGATCAACATCACATGGCTCGTCTCCTGTCCAACTCCCACCTCCAAAAATTTGCTTCATTCGATCCCAGTCCTTTAAATATTTAACCGGCCGGCCTCCTTTAATTAATTATATATATGCATGCATGTTTTCATATTAATCATCTTGATAATTAAGTTTGTGATATATATATGTATATATATATATATATATAAGAACTGAACGAAGAAGAAAAGGAAATTCTAGCAATCTGGCATATTTTTCTGGTCTACTCTCTTCTCTTTCTAGATTAATTGACAAATGGCCGGAAATGGTGTCTTGTTCAGTGATCATATATTCATATGCAGTATGTGTACATCCAAAGTATAACTATCCAACGAAAAAAATGAGAAAGAAAGTCAAAGGAAAAACGAGGAAATCAATAAAAAGCAACTGGATATAAATTTCTAGCGAATTGGACTGGGCTCAACTAAGTGGTTCTGATGTCATTCCGATGCACAGTGGATTGAATCCCATTTAGATTGGGCTGGGCTGGGCTGGTAATGTATCAAAAAAAATGTAACTGGTTCAGAAAGTGAAGTTGCGGACACCAATCTATTAATCTGTTGCTAGTTTGCTACCGTGTACTGTGGCCAGTGGTGTGATTGTGTGAATGTGATGGATGATGGAACCATATTTTGTAAATAATTTAAAGGAAGGGAAGATTGGCCAAAAAAAATAAAAAGGAAGGGAAGAATATACGGAGCCATCAAGACCGTTGAACGTGGAAGTTGGAACAATCAGGACAAACTGACAACGGACAGCTTCAAGGATGGAAAGGAAAACGACAAGAATCCAAAAAAAGAAATTAACATCAAGAAAGAAAAAAAGAGAAACTTTCTTCTTCTTCTTTGCCTTGTTCTGGTTCTTCTTCTTGGTTTTTGTCTAACTGGCATGGCTCATCTCCTTCATCATCACCTTTTTTCTCCCTTATCCATCAGTTTATGTTTCTTTGCTTGGTTGCACGGTTTCTTGGTCGTCCATGGAAATACTAATCTCACCCACTCTTCTTTCACGCCCATTAACCGCGATCTCTACCATTCCAGGTTAGGTCTACTCTCTTTATCCAACATTTTTCTTTTCCTTATTGTTTCCCAATCTTTTTGCACTCACCATATCTTTTTATTAATGAATTGTGCTGAATTTGGTAGTAACAGATTCATCGGTTTTTCTTTGAATCTTGACATGGGTTTTCTGTTTATTTCTTTAATTTTGTTTTCTTGGTGGAAAGAATTAAGGCTGATAAGTGACTGACTCTATGGTTGGTTGCTTGAAAATTGTAGGGAACTGAAAGCCTGAATCTTGGCTATTCACTAACTTTTCAATCAATTAATTGGCTTACTTGATGTGAACTTTTGAATTTCTCTGGTAATTTAACCTTGAACACCATATATAACTATCCAATTTTTCCTTTTCTTCATCTGCAGTGGGGATTTGATGAAAGAAATAAAAGCTTTGGTCCTTCGTCACCCAGACAAGCTCACAGTAGGTTCCCTTTGCCGGTCGCTCATTTTTCTCAAATTCATTTGATGTCCTAAAACTTTGATTTTAATGACAGTTGGATACAATTAAATCTCGAAACAAGGGCTACTCTGCTGAGATCGCAGTAGTTACTTATTGCCGGAGAAGGCAAGAAGCTGATGACAGGCCAAAGTTTCGGATCCTTCTTGTAAGTTTTCTAGTATTTTGATGTGTTAACACATGATTCCTTTTAATCAGATTTTGCATTGTGGGTTGACTGTTTGTATGCCTTGGGATTTTTTTGATTTCTGAAGTTATAGAAAGGACGGAATTTCTGTTACTTTAACATTACATTAAAATGTAGTAACGAGTTGCAAAATATTTATCATCTGATATTTAGTGTGTAGATAATCTCAGATTGGTAATGGCTGGTGTTTTTGACAGATGATTCCTTGTCTTCCAGAGTTTTGGGCAGCACGGGAGGGAGCTCATTACATCTGAGCTTGCATTGCGAATCCTTTCAATCTTGAGTAAAGAAAAGTTTCTACCCAACCTGGACCCAGCCTCCTTAGAACGTACCCTTGACAAGCTTGTGATTAAGGTAACTTTTTATTAATATGTTGGAAGACTCTTTCTCTAATGGTTAGTATTGATGTAGCTGCAATTTGCTTTACCAAGTGTTGTAAATTGTTTATGCAAACATTTTTGCATTTTGATTTATCCATCTAAGCAGCACCCCACTGTAGGAGCTAGCAATAATAGGGCTAGACTAGAACTTGAAAACAATAGATAATCACCTCCTCTTATCCTCATTTTCTCCCACTTCAAGTCTTTGGCTTTCATTTCAATCTATCTTGCATTCTCCAGAAATTAAAGGATTATTGGTGTGGCCTCTGCTGTTTACTCTAGTGTGAGTACATGAGATCAAACTTACACATTGGCAACTCTTACATGGGGATGATTTCTGTCCATGTTGCTCATGGATCCATTTGCATACATTACTGATGAGAATTTTGTAGTATTCTTACTTTTTAGCGGTTTCCAAAATTGTTTTTAGTTGGAAAGGTGTTGTTGAGCTATATTAATCATCATTAGAACCCCATCCCCCAGGAATTGAAATATTTTCTTCCTGAAGACTTAGCTGTTTATTTGGAGATACTTCAAGAACTTTGGTATTTTTTGAGTTCTGATATATAAGTTTTATGTCAGGTGGTCCCAATGGAAAACTTAAATGGCCGCAGACTTGTTGAAGCAGGAGACCTTTGTGAAAGGAGAAATGGTAATGCAGTTGATTTTTTTAACTTTAAATGATACACACACACACTATTATAAACAGAACCCTCTCTGTCTACCAGAATATATGAAATCTTAAATATACTCTTGTTATTTAAAAGGGTAGTAATAATAGATTTTAAAAGTAAGTTTAGTATAGTAATTGTAAATTACACCACTTTCCATCATATATATGTATGTGTATTTAAATGCTTAAGTTTGTATTTTGCGACAGGAAGAGGAGTTGATCTCAACCGTAATTGGAGCGTAGATTGGGGCAAAAAGGAGAAGGTTAATATGCCTGTTCATTTTATGCTCTCAAGTCCTATTTTCTTATTCGTGCTATACCACATTTATTTTGTTGCTTGCTTATATCATTTTTCAAGTGTATTGGTCAAGATGCCTTCTTGAGGTGGACCTTCTTTAAGATTATATAGTAGTACGCTTAATGTATAAATTCATTACTATTGAAATAGTTATGTATAACGCACCATTAAATGAGGCTGTAGTCTTATCCATTGGTGTTCCTGCTTCCTTTCTTTTACTTAAATATTCAATTGTCATTTCATTTCTTCTGCTATTCTGTGCTTAAGACTCTTCTTTCTATTTGATGTTGTTTTTCTATCACAGGATTACGATCCATATGAGGAAAATCCTGGAACTGCTCCTTTCAGTGAGCCTGAAACTCAAATTATGCGGAAAGTTGCATTGTCATTTGATCCACACGTATGGGTTAATATACACTCCGGGATGGAGGTGGGTCAAACTAACTTCCAATTCATATTTCCTCCTGTTGCAATACCATTTCATCACTTACAATCTATTCAGTTTTATATTCTTTTACCAATTACCAGTCAAGTTTCATGGTGCTCCTTAATTTGTGTTTCATTTCAATTTAGGGTTTCGGTTCTGTACTCTGCATATAGCACATTTCTTACATAGCTTCTGGTTTGTTCAGGCTCTCTTTATGCCGTATGACCATAAGAACACAACCCCTGATGGAGTTTCCTCGCACCAGATGAAGTCATTGCTTAAAGAACTGAACCATCTGCATTGCCAAAAGCGTTGCATGATTGGGTCTGGTGGAGGTTCTGTTGGGTTAGTATTACTGATACCAAGACCCAACCTTGGGTCTCGTACCAGTTTTAGTTGTTCATTGTTACTATTGATGTCATAAATACTTGATTTTCAAAATTGTTATCATTTTGTGATGAGAAATAACTATGGGCAGCCATAGTTCTACTAATCTACTTAGGTCAAGCAAAGACAATGTTTACTTAGTGCCCATCATAATAAATCAGCGTTTTCGTACCAAACAAGATGGTCATGGGTAGAGCATTCTTAGGAAGAGTGGAGCTTGAAAGGAAGGTTCAGGGAGAAGATTGATGGTGCAATGGCATTTTTTCAATTTGGTGGGTATAGAGCATGTTGGTCTCAAATCCATTGAATGATGCCAGAGGTTGAGGTTTAGTGGGCTTTACAGAAGAAACTTGGCACTCCTAAGGACATGCTGGTAGTGGGGCTGCAAGGCTAAAGCCATGCTGGGTCTGCAATTTTAAGTGGCTTAATTGATTCATTAACCTTTACCCCTCCCCATCTTTTCAGCTCATGAGCCAAAGTTCAAAGGATTCAATGTTTGCTGTTTCAAAATGCTTATTGTAAGTTTTTCCAACAAGGTTATTATTGCTCAATTCTAGGTATCTGGCTCATGGGACAGCAACTGATTTTATGTTCGACATTGTAAGGGTGCCAATGGCTTTCACCTTTGAGGTTTGTCAAATCATCCCGCTTTTCCCTTCAAATTTCTAATCTCACAGCAAATTTGACTCATAAAAACTGTATCCTTTTTCATTGTGACGCAGATATATGGAGATGGAGCAGCCTCATCAAGAGATTGCTTCAAAATGTTCAATCCCACTGACTTTGGTACCTTCAATGTATGTTACTTTGGTTCATCTTTTAAGTTCCAGCATATAGAGAACCAACATTGGTGAAATTAACAGTGTAAATGTTATTCGTTGTCAGAGAGTTCTCAATGAATGGTCTGCTGCTTTTTTCACAATTTTTAAATTGGGGCCAGACCAGCTTGGTGAAAATTATTCAAAGGCCTCTGTGCTCACCTTAGACAAGTGGGTATCAATAGATGAGTATCTTGATGGGTACTTAGTCGAGAGGAGTAGTAGATATGGAAAGAAGATGGAGGTGCTTGAGCTAGGAATGCAGGAGATAAGAACATATTTCAGGCTCTTCTTGCTATCCTCAGTTCTGTTAATGTTCATGTTCTGTTCCAGAATTTCAAAAAGCAAGTGTGCTAGACCAATTGTTTCTGCTATTGCACTCTGACATTGAGATATAAAGGGTGTATGCCAAAATTTTGAGGAAGGATATCTCTAAAAAAAATATTTGTACAAGTACACACAATTACAAACATTTTTGTAACTCATAGTGTAATTTTTCTCTGTAAAACTTATAATATTCTTTTTAAGTGAAGCATCAATGTATTTGCTTGGATTGAATGCATGCGACTAGACTGAATCCGCATCTTACTTTAAAGAATTAATCCTCGTACACCCCCTCAATAGCCAAGAGAATGCATCAAGCATTTTACTCTATGATATACAAACTTCAGTTAAATATATATATATATTGCATTTAGCTAATGGTGCACTGACATTTCTCTTAATAATGTTGGAGAGGTCCTTAATTCAAAATACCATCCCCAAAGAAAAAAAAAAAAAATTGTCTGAAACGAAATCCCTTTTTTGTGTGCATATCACAAAACAAGACAAACATAATGCACACCTCTTTGCCGACAGAAGAAATGTGGAAACAGAAAATGTTGTGATTAACATGCCCTTCCCTTAAAAAAAATGACGAAAAAATAATTCAATTTAGTGTTATAGTTACATTCCACTTCATGATATAAAAATAATCGGCAATTATTTACAAGATACAAGCAACAAATCATGTTTTATCTGGTGTTTATAGAAAAAGAATTACAACAGGGGGTGTTTCTTCAACTGTTCTTGTTTTGTCATTAAGGTGTGGTTTTAAAATCCAGTCTCTTAGACTCAATTCCTGGTTCCCAGTCCCTTAGCTCTCAATTTCTTGTTCCCAAAATCTGGGACATGATTGCCGTTGAAGTTGAATTCCCTTGCATGATGGCCAGCCTAAATCATCATTCCCACAAAATCATCAGACCAGAGAAAAAGTTGTTTGATGTGGTAGCTGGTGATCTTGTTACAACCTTTAGCATAAATTCAGGCTTATATAATATCCTTGTATATAGTATATATAAATAAATATATATATACACGATTCGGATCGACACAAAACGACTCGTGTGAGCCCCAATAGGGTATACCTCAACATAAATAAGTTGAGGTATACCTCAATAGAAGGAGTCTGCATATATATATATATATATTTATAGACATGCCGCTTCCGTTGAGGTATACCTCATCTTAAATATGATGAGATATGGCTTGTGAGACCTATTCCGCATTGTAATGTATTTATACATATGTTAAACTGCTGATGATAAGCAAGAAAAAAAGTGTAAATATAACGTGAGAGTTTTGGCCTACCTTCAAAATAGACCTGACTAGATCAGACATAGTAGAAGAACACATGTAACTTTGGCTGTATGACTCAATCATATCATTTATGATCTCAGTGTCTGTTTCATATATTTCAGAGCAGACCGTAGCATTGCCCTGGCCTTCCTATCTGGAGTGCACCTAGATTGAATCATTTCTTCATACACAGCTGGAACCTGAAACCAAACCAGCAACTAATATATTTCAATATATAAAACATCACACAGATGCTGAAATTATCTAACATATAAAGAAGTGAAACGGTAATATATACAATAAAAACTTTTATATTATTGCAAAAGGTAATGGAGGCACCACAAAAGCTGAAGGCCTATTATGCATACAAAAAGATGCAGAAGTCATCTATGATAAAGGACATTACATAAGATTCATACCTTATAAAATTTATCGACACGGATAAGGGCTTTCATAAGTGTAGTATATGTAACTACATCTGGTTTCAAGTCCTGCAGTTATAAGGAAACAAGTGTAGTTGTAGTAAAATGGCAAGCTCAATTTTACCATTTGTGTAGTAAACTAGTAATCGTAGTGGTGAACAACATTAGAAGAACTTACATTTTCCTTCATGAACTGCAACACAGAAAAGGCCTCAGCATCCCTTCTATCTTCACCAAATGCATTGATTAACGAATTGAGAGCTAAGAGACTGGGTTTTAAGCCATCTGCTCTCATGACCCTAAATGCATTCAGTGCTTGCTCAGACAAACCCTGTCAAGCATTAACATGGAAGATGAAATGAATGCTCAACCATCACACTTACAATAAGACTATCCAATTCATTCTCAGAGATCCAAATAGAAAGATAAAAATGGTAGAGTAAGATGAAAGCTTTCTGGTGGACAATTCATCAGCATATCCATCTAAAGCTTCAGCAGTCCAAGATACATAAATAAATACACACAGACACATAACAGCTTGACCCTACAACTTCGAACAGACCATTAAGTTTAATAATTCAGGAAGAAGAACATGGTATATTAAGCATTTTTTTGAACCTCGCCACTGGTAATATTGATGACAAGTTTGAGATTGTACTGAGGTTAAAAAATGAGGCAGTGCAGCTATCTCAAATGGTACAGTATCCACTCAATGATGGTCATGTCAATACAAGTGGACAGGACAGTGAAGAAAAAATTAGCCATATCATGGTTTGAATTCATAGAATAGTGCAATGAAAAAGTGCAGGTAAGATCACCTAAGATAAGATGGCATGCAAGGTAACCATTATGGAAATTAGAGAAGGTGTGGAGAAGTCTAGAGAAGAAAACTTACTCTTTGTGCATAGGCATTAATTAAGGCATTATACATTGTCGGGGATGGTTTCAAGCCTGCAGACTTCATCACCTCCAAGCACTCTATTGCATCGTTAAATCTCCCCGACTTTCCATATATGTCAACTAGCGTGGTATATGTAACTATATTGGGCAGTAGACCCTGACTCTGCATCTTCCCCAACAAGCCTTTCACTTCATCCCACCTTTCCTGCTCCCCAAATGAATTAATCATGATGTTATAGGTGGTGGCACAAGGCGCGCACCCACTTTCCTGCATTTCCTCAAACAACTCCTCTGCCCTTCCATGGTGGCCTGACTTACAATGACAATCTATAAGCGTATTCCAGGTGACAGTGTCGGGATGAATCCCCTCCGATAGCATCCTTTCAAAGGCAGCCATAGCATGATCAAGACAATTAGACTTTCCAAAAGTATCAATCATCACATTGTAAAAATGCCTATCGGGTTTCACCCCACTGCTCTTCATCTCCCTCAAAACTTGGAATGACTTTTGCCACTCCCCTCTATCACGGTAGCTGGCTAAAATCCGACTGAAAACATAGGAATTAGGCTGCACATTGCTAGCTTCCATCTCTTTCAACACAATTCTTGCACTTTCCCACCTACCCGCATTTGCATAAGCATCAATGAGAAGGCTGTAAGTGTGCTCATCAGGTGAAATGCCACTCTTCTCCATCTGGGAGACGATGGATTCCGCGTCTTTCAAAGAAGCTGCCTTTACATACCCTTTTAGAAGGGCATTGTAAGCCCGAGTCCTGGGTTGCAATCCACCTTCTTTCATTTCTTCGAAAATAGCTTCGGCTTCAACCACCCTACCGGAATTCCCCAAAGCCGAAATAAGTGCAACCAGAGTGGCGGTCTTGGGGTTCAACCCACTGGCCTGGACCATGGCTAGAAAATGCATAGCCTGGCTCGGCTCACCGGCTTTTGCGAAACCAGCAATTATATCATTGAAGAGCTGCCCGTCAATCTCAATCTTCTCGGACTCAATCTCCCTATAAAGCTTGAGCATAATTGGGGAATCAATCTTGTTTGCGCGGGTGAGGGACTGAATGATCAAGCTGTAATTGATGAAATCCGATCGGTAACCGTCTTGGCGCATCCTAGACATCAAATTGAGGGCCTTTTCGAGGTCACCGTTGCGAGCACAAGCGCCGATTAGAGCATTGTAGGTTAATGGAGTTAAGGTTTGTCTCTGGGAGAGCAGGAAGGCCTCGTAGAGCTTCTCGGAGCGGCCGAGCGCGTGGATGAGGATGGAGTAGAGCAGTTCGTAAGAGAAGCAGAGGTTGTGTTTTTGGAGCCATGAAACGACGGCGTATGCTAGTCCAATGGAGGAGGAGGAGGAGGAGGAGCAGAGAGATTTGAGGAGGGAGTGCCAGAGAGTGGCCGGCACCGCTCGGTAGGACTCGGCCAGCTGGAACTCGGTTGGGTCGAGTGAGGTTGGTGAGGCGGAATCAGGAGTGGTGGTGGTGTTGGTGGATGAGTTGGAGAGGAAGTTGAGGAGGGGGGTGAAGTCATAGCGGGAAGCGGTTTGGTCGTCAAAGCGTCGTCTTGAGGATGGGAGATGGGCTTCGATGGAAGAGTTGGCAACGGCAGTGACTGTTGTGGCGGCGAGAGGCACGTGGAATATATGGTGCTGGTGGTGCTGGTGGTGCTGGTGGCGGAGGATGAGTATTGGAGAAGCTAATTGATTCCAAGGGAAGTGGGTGGAACCTGGTAGTGGCAGAGGTACAAGAAGCATGTTGATTGTTGGTCTTATTATTCCAGACTTCAATTCACTCTTCACTCTTCAGTGAGTGCAGACAGTGTATGTGTGTCTGTGGGTTAGGGGGGATCGGCTGTTAAGCCACGAGTAATATTTTATCGGTTTCGTTTCCTGGGATAGTTTTTGTGGAGAGGAGAAAAGGTTATAAATAATAGTATGCTGGACATCTCACATTTTTATATTAGATAATAAAAGTGTAAAATAGATGGAGAGCTTATCCTCTGTCTTGCGAAACAGGAATTTGCTTTCCCAGATAAATCTTTGAGGCGCCACATAAGCTTATTACATTTTTTTTTTGTAGTCGGCTAGTCGCGGAACCACCTGATACTTTGAATTGGATGTATGCAGAATACAGAATAATCGCGGTCGGCATTATAAAAATGCATCGCTTTAAAGTTAAACCCTTGCTTGCCCACCGGCTACTGGTAGGGTTTCTCTGCAACAGTCAACAGTGGCCATGGGAGGTTCGCGAGTTCAACTGAACAAGCCCCATAAATCGCTCTTTTCCTCAAATTCTACGCGTCACCTCCACAAAACTTCAAGTATTTTTCTTTTCTTTGTTTGCTCAAACTCAAAGCAAGTGAGCAACTTCAGGTTTTAAATTTGAGGTTTTTGGTGCTTCAGATAAGGGTATGATTGCTAAATCGGAGCGCAATGATGCCAAGGGAGCTCGGGCGGCTCGAATTCAACGTAACAAGATGGTAACTGATTTTCAAATCTCCTTTTTGTCGAAGAGCTGTTCTCTGACTTGGTCTCTTTGTAACCGTTCCTTACTCTAGCTAGTGTTGTGGTTCTATTTGAATTATGTGTTATCTCTTTTGTTTACTAAGTATCTGCAAAGTCGTTTAGGTATTCCTCCTTTTAAGGAGTATTAGTTTTGTTTGATCTGTATAAATGTATCCGTTTAATAATATTCAAGTCAGTCTTCAAGCATATCTGTTCTCAGCTCTACATGGTATCAGAGCCTCTTTATTTTTTTTTTTCCTGAAAAACCACCATGTCCGCACAAGCAGCTCCTCTCAATGTTCCTGTTTCCTCAAACACTAACCTCATTACCATAAATGTAACAGTCCAAGCCCCCCTCAAGCTCACAAGCTCCAACTACATATCCTGGAAATTTCAATTTCAAACACTATTCACTGGTTATGACCTTCAAGGATTCATTGATGGATCCAGGCCTTGTCCTCTTGAGACAATCACCACAGACACCACAACCACTCCCAACCCAGCGTACCACACCTGGGTTCGTCAGGATCAATTAATCCTCAACGCCATTGTTGGATCTCTGTCCCCAACAATAATTCCATTCATTGCTCGAACCAAGACCTCCAAAGAAGCATGGAATGTCCTCGCCACCACCTATGCAACTCCTTCCAGGGGCCGCATCAAGCAAGTCAAGGCTCAGTTCAAAGCTCTCACTAAGGGTACTCTTAGTATCACTGATTTCTTGCAAGCTGTCAAAGCCCGCGCAGACGAGCTTGGCATTTTAGGCGCTGCAGTTGATGATGAAGATCTCACTGAAAAGATCCTTGAAGAACTTGGCGATGATTACAAGGAGCTCGTGCGTGCTGTTCAAGCCCGGGACACACCAATTCGGTTTGACGAATTGCATGAGAAGCTTCTAACATTTGAAGCCTCCCTCAGCATCATCAACAAGTCCACAATATCATTCCCGCCCACTGCTCATCCCACCACACGTTCCTTCAACCAGTCTCGTTCCAACACTCAGCGCCCATCCTTCAATCATCACCAAAACTGGCCACAGTACAATAATCAGTCTCGACCTCACTATCCTACCTTTCCTGCTGCTTCAAATCGTCCACCTCCGAGACCCTACCTTGGCCACTGCCAAATCTGTGGCGTTCAAGGGCACACAGCCAAACGGTGTTCCTCATTTCGGTTTACACCTATTGGCTCTCTGAATCAGAGTTCCAACGCCAACTCAAGTCCTTGGCAACCCAGAGCAAATTTTGCAGCTGCTACTCCATCCGAAAGCTCCCCTTGGCTACTTGACAGTGGTGCATCTCACCACGTCACGTCTGATCTCCGAAACTTGTCACTTCATTCTCCATACACTGGTGGGGATGATGTGATGATTGGTGATGGTACTGGTCTCCGAATAACGCACACAGGCTCTACGTCACTTAAAACCCCAACTCATTCATTTACTCTCACTGATTTCTATTTATCAATTCTGTGTTGCTAACAATGTGTCTATAGAATTCTTACCTTGGTGTTTTCTTGTGAAGGACCTTCTCACGGGGGCAGTTCGAGCAAAGGGTGAACCAAAGGATGGAGTGTATGAATGGCCGGGCTTCTCCATGTTGTCCACCTCTCCTCTTGCTATTTCAAGTGTCAAAATAGCACCCATAAACTAGCATTATAGACTAGGACATCCTACTCTTCCAGTTTTAAATAACATTTTGTCACGTTTTCATTTAGAGTCATCTCCTTCAACTCAAAAAAATTTTGTATGTAATGCCTGTCAATGTAATAAAAGCCACAAGCTTCCTTTCTCAGTTTCAACGTTACAATCTGACCATCCCCTTCAAATAATTTACTCTGATGTGTGGACATCACCAGTATATTCTTTAGATGGGTTCAAGTATTATGTTATTTTTGTTGATCACTTCACAAAATACATCTGGTTCTACCCGTTAAAACATAAATCTGATGTCAAATCCACTTTTTTGCGTTTCAAACCCATTGTTGAAAATCATTTTAAACCAAAAATTGTCACCTTTTATTCAGATAACGGAGGAGAATTTATTGCACTTAAGGACTATTTTGCTCTCCATGACATCTCCCATATGACTTCACCCCCTTATACTCCTGAACACAATGGGTTCTCGGAGCGTAGGCACATGCACATAGTTGAAACAGGACTCTCTCTTCTCTCCCATGCATCACTCCCACAAAAATTTTGGTCCTATGCTTTCTCCACTGCAGTGTATTTAATCAATAGAATGCCTACCCCAACGTTGAATTTTTCTTCCCCTTATGAACTCATTTTTCAACAAACCCCAAACTATGCAAAGCTTAGGATTTTTGGCTGCTTATGTTACCCATGGCTCCGGCCGTATATCACTCACAAGCTACAACAAAAATCCCAACCTTGCATATTCTTGGGATATTCTTTATCTCAAAATGCCTATCTTTGTTTTGAAAAAGAATCCTCCAAAATTTTTGTTTCACGTCATGTGTCCTTTTTTGAGTCAATTTTTCCTTCAATAACTCCTCTATCACAAGAGTCTTCCTCCACCACCAACACCTCTGACATGTGGATTCCTCCCACCATTCCAATCCCAACGTGTTCAACTTGCCCTCCTACACTTCAGCCTGCTGAACGCTCTTTGCCTCCCCCCGTGAGCATCACTTCGCAAGATACACCACAGGTAACGACTTCTTATTCTCCTACCACATCTTTTCCCCCTTCTTCACCCCCATCTTCCCCTCCTACAAGTTCCTCCTCGGTTCCTCCAAATCCACCATTATTGCCCCACCCTCCACCACAACCCACACATCCTATGACCACTCGTTCAAAAATTAATATTCATAAACCTACTCAAAAACTCACCCTAAACACTCACCTTCGAACACTAAACACCTCTAAGCCCTCCACCGTCAATCAAGCCCTCCAACACCATCATTGGCGTCAAGCAATGTCCGAAGAATTTGATGCTCTTGTCCGAAATGGGACTTGGGACTTAGTTCCTTCACATCTTGCTTCCAATGTTGTAGGTTGCAAGTGGATTTTTCGGACCAAGAGGAATTCTGATGGTACAGTGGCACGCTATAAAGCTCGGCTTGTGGCAAAGGGGTTCAATCAACGACCTAGTCTTGATTATCACGAGACATTTAGCCCTGTCGTCAAGCCTACGACGGTTCGAATAGTTCTCAGCCTTGCCGTGAGTCATGGGTGGCCATTACGCCAGCTTGATGTCAATAATGCCTTCTTGCAAGGCCATCTCACTGAGGATGTATACATGGATCAACCTCAGGGTTTTATTGATGGAGACAAGCCCACACATGTTTGCAAGCTTAGAAAAGCAATCTATGGTCTCAAGCAAGCGCCACGCGCCTGGTATTATGAGCTACGCCATTTTTTGATCTCCATTGGGTTTCAAAATTCATTGGCTGATACCTCTCTGTTCATCTTCTGCTATGGTTCTCGTTTGATTTATCTCTTGGTATATGTTGATGATATCATTGTCACAGGGGATAATAAAGCTGCTGTAGCTCAATTTGTGCAGGACCTAGCACAACGTTTTTCACTCAAAGACTTGGGTTCTCTGTCTTACTTCTTAGGGGTTGAAGTTCAACCGCACTCTCAGGGCTTGCTTCTCACTCAATCACGCTACATTTTGGATCTCTTGCAGCGCACCAACATGACTGGAGCGAAGCCCACTTCCATGCCATTGCCATCCGGCGCTCCACCGTGTCTTTCCATGGGCCAGCAACTCCTTGATCCCACTCAATACCGGGCTGTGGTTGGGAGCTTGCAATATCTCTCCCTTACTTGCTCGGACATCTCATATGATGTTAACAAGTTGTCGTAGTTCATGCACAAGCCCACTGACGTGCATTGGTAGCTGGCTAAAAGACTACTTCGTTATTTGAGTGGTACTGTAAGTGATGGTATTGTCATATATAGGCATTCCCCTTCCCTTCTTCATGCTTTTTCTGATGCGGATTGGGGAGGCAACAAAGATGATTTCTCCTCCACTGGTGCATATATACTTTATCTTGGCCGGACACCCATTTCTTGGTCCTCTCGCAAACAGCACACGGTTGCTCGATCGTCGACTGAAGCTGAGTATCGCTCTGTTGCTGACACAGCAGCTGAAATTAGTTGGGTTTGCTCTCTCCTCACTGATCTTCAGTTCCCACTTCCTGCTGCACCTGTTATTTACTGTGATAATGTTGGAGCAACTCACTTGTTTGCCAATCCAGTTTTCCATTCCAAAATGAAGCATGTTGCCATTGATTTTCACTTCATTCGTGGATTGGTTTACTCAGGTGCCTTATGTGTTGCCCATGTCTCTTCTCACGACCAACTAGCTGATGCTCTTACTAAGCCTTTAGCTTCTCACAGGTTCAGTCAGTTAAAGACCAAGATTGGGCTGCACAGCAGCGGCCAATCTTGAGGGGGCATGTCGAAGAGCTGTTCTCTGACTTGGTCTCTTTGTAACCGTTCCTTACTCTAGCTAGTGTTGTGGTTCTATTTGAATTCTATGTTATTTCTTTTGTTTACTAAGTATCTGCAAAGTCGTTTAGGTGTTCCTCCTTTTAAGGAGTATTAGTTTTGTTTGATCTGTATAAATGTATCCTTTTAATAATATTCAAGTCAGTCTTCAAGCATATCTGTTCTCAGCTCTACACTTTTCTCTCTTCGGTGCCAATGTTGCCAACCTGAATGCTCTCTACTTCACACTCTGTAGGTACGGGAACAGAAACGAGCAGCCCTTTTGAAAGAGAAGAGGGCTTCAAGTGGATCATCAAGTCCTCCCCGTGTGTTGTTTCTTGGACTACTTGAAATAAAAATTTTCATTATGTTCATTTTGTTTCTATATGATATATATCATTGAAAACTATATTTAAAGCATCTTGGGCATTAGTCTCTGTAGTGTTTTTTTTTCTCCCATCTCTTTTCATGGTTTCACAAAATAAGATATTAGCTTGTTGGACTTTTGACAAACCTAATTTGACACTAGGCTTATTGTAATCAATTTACTGCTACTGCTGCATCATCTAGCTGTTTGTTAATGGTTTATTGGTTATGTTTCAGAATTTCCAGATGAAGTGGATACCCCCGCTAGACATTCCAGCAAGAAAACGTTTTGCAAAGTATAGAGGCCTCAAGTCCTTTAGGACCTCTTCATGGGATCCCAAAGTAATATTTTTGTACTTGTATAATAGAAGTTCACGCTATTCTGAACATAAATGTTCAACTGACATAAGCTTCTAATGTATTTCAGGAGTCTCTACCTCCAGAGTATGCCAGAATCTTTGCATTCGATAATTTCAACCGAACACAGAAACACGTTCTTGCCAAAGCTTTAGATTTAGAGCAAGAAAACAGGGATGACTGCGTAGCAGCTAGCTCATATGCAAGGCTGCATATCAAAGAAGTGCCAACTACTGTTGCTTCTAAGTTATGTATGCATGCAAAGGCAATGCCTGTTATAGCATGTGGCCTTTTGCAGCATGAGTCCAAGATGTCTGTACTCCATTTCAGGTATCTTGTATATGCGCAAAACTTGCAGTTTTGTGATCTTCTTAAGAGGAGGTCTCATGAGTTTAGATTATCTATGTTTGCAGCATAAAAAAGCATGACACAAACAGTACTCCTATCAAAGCCAAAGAAGAATTTTTATTTCATGTTGGTTTTCGCCAATTTGTTGCTAGGTAGTTTTCTAACAAAAAAAGTTCTTATTGATTTTATTGATTTTTCAAAGCATACCTTTAACTGTAGTTTTTATCAGTGTTTTCAAAGGCGTTCTTCAGGCGCGCCTCAAGGCGCGAGTCATGGCGAGGCGGCGGCCGATTGCGCACGACGTCGCCGGAATTTGTAAAAGGACTGAAAGGCGACGGCAAGGCGTTGAAGGTATACGCCTCGCAACGGCAAGGCGTTGAAGGCGGACGCCCCGCGACCACCTCTGCGGGATTTTTTTTTTCAAAAACTCAGTCCCAAAACTTTCCGATCCGGTAACGGTCTCAGCAGCAACTCCTCTGAGAAGTCTTCGTCGGCGACCGGTGACCCCAAGGCAACTTTGGACAAGATGATTGGGCCGAAAAGCAAGAGAGAGAGTAAGAGGATCGGTCTAAGATGTAGAAAAAGAAGGGCCATGAGTGACCTTGAATTAGAGTGTGGGTTGCGACTTGCGAGCAGTGTTTTCAAAAGCTGAATAGCTGGAAGTTTGGTTCAGTGAAAGACTAGTGAAGTGACTAGTTATGTTGGTCTGGGCTTGGGCCTTTTAGAAATATTAATGGGCTTTTCAGTTTTTTGCTCAGATTAAGGCCCAATGCTTGTGGATGAAAATGATGAAGTAGAACTAGAAGCTCCTCTTCAATTTGATAATGTGCTTCCTCATTCCCACATCGATTCCTTCGACAAGGATGATAGTGATATTAGTTTGAATGATATTGATGATAATGAGTGGGATGAATGAAGTGGTTGTTTTTACTATGTTTTTGTGAATGAACTTATTAGATCAATATGCTTGTTTGGATTTCTATTTAATTTGGACAATATTATTGAATTTGATATGTAATATGGATGATTTTTATTTATGAATGACAATTAATACTATTTTTTAGCTATATAATTATTTTTATAATTTTTTTATTATTATATTTTTTTATGCCCGAAAGGCTTACGCTATACGCGTCAAGGCTTACGCCTCGCCTTGCGAGACTGCAAACGCCTCGCGTGACGCTTTTGCGTCTGAAAACACTGGTTTTTATTGATTTTTAATAAAGTTCTTTTCACAAAAAAAGTTGATTTGTAATGAAGTTTTTTATGTTTTTGCTCATCTCTTTGCAGACCAATATATTCTACTGACAACATTAATTCTGACAAGCACAAAATGGAGAGGTTTCTTCATGCAGGACGTTTTTCCATAGCTTCCATTTATGCTCCGATCTCATTTCCCCCTCTTCCATTGATAGCTTTGAAAAGGGCTGAAGGAGTGGCAAGTGCACCTACAGTTGCTGCTGTTGGTTCACTGAGAAGCATTGAGCCCGACAGGATTATACTAAAGAAGATCATTTTAACTGGGTATGATTTATGCTCGACCATTGATTGAGGCTTAAGGTTATGGTGATTTTACAGCCCTTCTCCCCTCTCTTCCCTCCCTTCCCAAGCATACAATGTGTATGTACCAAAGGTAATAGTAATGACCATGAAGGAAAAGGGTTTTGTGGTGGAATGTTTCAGCACGTGCTTAACAACATAGAGAAAATCCCATCAATGAATTTTGCCAAATATTATGCCATCTTTGCAAAAATGTATATTGTTACTAATCATTACACCCTTTAGTTACAACCAAACCATATTTGAAAATCCTATTTCTGAAGAGCTTTCATTACATTGTTGTTTTGACAACCATACTTCCAATTCTATAATACACATTCCTGACTATCTTTCCAACAGTTTAGTTTTAGTTTTTAATGGTTAAACTTGCATGACATGTGAATGGTTCTTGTATAAAACATGATAGATATGAACCAAAGCTCAGACAGATGTCCAACATGGTGATCACGTATTTGGTATATTTTAGTATTTTCCAAACACCCAAGCTCCACTTGTAGACTGAAAAATTCTCTAACTTGAAACCTTTGTAATGTAAGGCTCAGGATGAATTATATGCTTATACTTGTTGGCAGAGCTAGTACATGCTTTTTGAGATTTCCTTAATTTTTAGTGTATGCAGCACTAGGAGATACACCATTGGATGTTTGCCTTTGAAAGTTTTGATTTCTTGTACCTTAACTCCATAAGCATATTTTGATGCAGTACCCTCAACGAGTATCAAAACTAAAAGCTTCTGTAAGGTATATGTTCATAACCCAGAGGATGTGAGGTGGTTTAAGGTGAGAATCTCATAGAAGATACCTAATATCTCTCTCTCTCTCTCTCTAAATTTATGGTGTACCATATCAGAAGAATGCTCTTCAACCATTATGAATAACTTTATTGATGTGCATGGTGATGGCAGCCTGTGGAGGTGTGGACCAAATGTGGTCATCGTGGTTGCATCAAGGAACCTGTTGGTACGCATCAAGGAACCTGTTGGTAAGATAATTATATTCTCAAGATAGATTGTAAGAGAAATCTATCCCAGTGTGAAAATGTTTTTCCATAGAAACTTTTCTTTGTTGTATTGGCCTTTATCCACTTGTAATAATCTGTTGCTATTAATTTAGGAAAGATTATTGGGGGCCAGCAAATGTAACAAAGTTAAGATCTGTTGCTATTATTTACTTCTTCTTTTTTTTTTTTTTAAATAAAAGAAAGGGTAAAATTTAGAAAGGAAATTGACCAGCTTTGTGAGAGATCTCTTGAAGAAAATAAGACATAATAAAACATTTTGCTCGTAGAAATTATGTGGTGATTATCCAGACTTTCAATTAGTTTCAAGTTTACTGTAAATGGTAGTTTGAATTGTTTCTTAGGTTTCATTCTGGGTGCATTTAGAACTTGCTTGTGGATGTCCTGAACCAAGACCCTTGAAGAATCTTAACAATAATCGGAATATTTTCAGTAGGCGAGTTGTTGATTTATCCATCCTTTTTCTTTTGTTCTTTATAACATTCAGTCATGTAGCATAGTTTGTGATTATGACTTTCATCTTGGGTGATTTGTTTGAGAAGCTGTCTATGTGAAACATATTGACAGTATTCAGGATCGCTGGAATTGCAAACAATGCCCAAATAGTTTAAAATTAAGGGGTATCAAGATGCTAATCAAGTAGTTATTATATTGTGTTTGTACCTTTTTTTTTTGGTAAATTACACGCAGGTACTTCAAGTATACACTCTTGTTCACTTGAGTACCCAAATTAAAAAAAATTTGTCAGAGGTACCTTAACTACTGATTTTGCACACCTAAGTACCTCCGTTAACTATTCCGTCAGGAAGGCCATTAAGTGCCTACGTGGCACAGTCACATACTTTTAAAAAAATGACATGTGGACAAAAAAATAATAAAAAATGAAATAAATTTAAAAAATTTTAAAAAAATGAACTAATTATTTAAAAAAACTAAAAAAATGGAGTTGCAGGGGCTAGCTGGCAGCCTCCCTCCGAGACCCACCCAACCCAGCCACCAACTCCTTCGACCCCAGCCACCTTGCCGCCGACCCACCCCCTCTCTTTGCATGCCCCTTTCCTCTCTCTCTCTCTAACTCTCTCTCTCTCTCCCCGAAACCCCAGCCCAAGCCCAGCCCCGAGCCCTCCTCCCTCCGCCTCCCCCAGTGACCCACCCACCTCCCTCCCCTCTCCGGCCACCAGCTTCATCTCTTTCTTTCTGTCACTCTCTCTTCCTCTGTCTCTCTCAGATCTAAACGAAGGTGGAGCTCGGGTCGGGGCTGGGGTTTTAGGGAAAGAGAGAGAGAGTGAGGCAGAGAGAGAGAAGAGGGGAGGGGAGAGAGAGAGGGTGGGTGGCTCGATCGGGGAGAGAGATAGAGTGAGTGAGGCAGAGAGAGGAGAGGGGATGGGTGGCCGAGTGAGTCGGTGGCAGGGTAGCTGGGGTCGGAGGGGTGGATGGCTGGGTTGGGTAGGTCTCGGAGGGAGGGGTGGGAGGCGAAGGGAGGCTGGGAGCTAGCCCCTGCAACTCCATTTTTTTTTTTAAAATAATTAATTCATTTTTTAAAATTTATTTCATTTTTTATTATTTTTTTGTCCACGTGTCATGTTTCTAAGGGTATGTTAGTGTGCCACGTAGGCACTTAACGGCCTCTCCGACGAACTAGTTAACGGAGGTACTTGAGTGTGCAAAATCAGTAGTTAAGGTAATTCTAAGCAACTTTTTTTAATTGGGGTACTCAAGTGAACAAGAGTGCATACTTGAGGTACCTGCGTGTAATTTGCCTTTTTTTTTTTTTTAATACTTTTAGGTTCTTATTAAACTTTTTTAATTTTTCTCCTCAGGGGCATTCAAATGCATCCTTAATGGGGTCCTTCAGCAGCATGACACGGTGTGCATAAGCTTGTAGAAACGAGCATATCCTAAGTGGCCGGACCATCGCTTCCCAGTTCTTGATGCTTGATAAGATAGTGTTTGGACGTCAACACTCTTATCTTATAGTGATTTGTTTCAACCTTTCTCGGCCTTTTGGCTAAGATCAGATTTGTTTCATGAACAGAAGAAATCCATGATGGGAATGAAGCTTTGGTTCATATTATTATTCCAATTTCAATTTTGCTGGTAGGATAGGAACATGGTTGAGAGAGAGAGAGAGAGAGAGAGAGAGAGAGAGAGAGAGAGAGAGAGAGAGAGAGAGAGAGAGAGAGCCTGACCATGAGTTTTGCTTTTGTTTATAGCTGCATGTATCTTTTGTAGCTCGGGTATTGAATATCTTTTTGATTTATTCAGTAGCATTTTTGTCAATCATGATTGGCATGTAAACTGGCCTCTGGTATCCCAACATATAAGGGAGATTTTTCTTTTTTGTCAACTCAATTTGGGCACATCTTCAAGAACGTACCATTGCAATTTGCAGGGATGAACACGTACGCGAGTAACGCGACTTAATATTAATTAATTATTTCAATTTCAATACAACCGTCCCGGACTGCATTTGGGCTCTTGTTGATGGGCTTATTTTACAAGTTACAAGTAAAGCAGAAAGCCGAAAGAAAAACAGAAAGCCAAAAGTAAAACAGAAACAACAGGGAACCAATTGAAGGCTCACGCCTAGACCCAGAACAAGAAGCTCGATCAGCCCACAACAGACAACGTACAGATTAAAACCCTAATTTACACCATAGTGAATTGGTGATTTTGGTTTTTAAGTGATGATGATGGATCATAAATGAGATGGTTGCAGAGGACTAGGATTGAGAGAAGCGAAAGCAAGCAAGTCCTGATCGCGTTCTAAAAAAGCCATTTCATCTTGACCTAAAGAAATCCAAGCTTCAAATCCATTGCCCCCGCCTGTATCCATTAAACGGACGACGTTGACGAAAAAGGGCTCGTGGTAGATCTCATGAACAGGAATGACCCACTTAGGCTTTCCCCAACCAAAATCGGCATCATACACACCAGAATAGGCAATGCTGGTATACCCAATAAAATCCATCTCGGATGAGATAGCCTCGCCCATCTCTTGGAAAACATTAACAATATTGGCCACCCCTCCTTGCCCTTGTAGCTTTCCCACCAGCTCCCCATTGAATTTTGTAGTTGCTTCCCTCATCTTGCTCACCAACCTTGACAACTCCAACTCCTCCTCCTCATCTCCGACTCCGTGATGATCAGCTCTAGTCCACAGTGCCGCTGCCAAACAAACGAAATTTCCAATACAATTTTCTGTTAAGGGTGGCGCCGCTCTTCGACGCAAATTGACTGCATGGGTTATCAAACTTGGTCGACTAGTACTAGTGGCCTTGGCGGTCTTATTCCAAGCAGCCATAGCGCATTTCCAGATGAATGCTGAAATCGCCTCCACGCGACTTGGATTTTGCATACTTGAGCTGCTGGCTCTCTCTTTAAGCTTGGCTACAGCTGAGGCATCGAATACAAATCTGGTTGTCACGCACCTTCCTTTCTTGGCAAAGCGCCTGTACAAAGCCCTCATGCTTGCTTCTTTTGGGTGTGCGCCATATGCATTCGGCGGAAACATTGTTGGACCAGCATCAAAATTAGGCATTATTAATTCACCATCATCACCATCCTTGCGGAGTTTACATGTGGCAGCCCAAGCTTTAAGAAAGGTGCTGATGGCAATTCCATCCACTATCATGTGAGAAACTAAGGCACCAATCACAAAACCGCCGCACCCAAAGTTTGTCAACTGTATCATAACCACCTCAGCTCCTGTCCCATATTCAAGGGAACTGGCAACAGGGGGTACAAATTTTGGGATTATTGACAAATCAGGATGCTCCAGAAATTCTGAAAGATTAGAGTTGACTTTTGCCTCTATGAAATATGCACCCTCGTCGTTACAATCAATGCAAACATTGTCTTTAATTCTTCCAGCAAGCGGGTAAAACCGACTTAACGTTTCTGACAGAGATTGTTTCAGAGTTTGTGATCTTTGGGATGATGACAATGATCGTATCACACTCACTGGATATAACAAGATCATGGGAACATAGACGGGAGGCATCAAGTGGTCCAAGAAGGAAAACTTGTGAGTCTTTAAGTGTGGAGGTGTTTGGGAAGAGGGCTTGATGTACTCTTTCGACACTATTTCGACATCCATACTCATCATCACCCTTGAGCTTTCCATCCGAGCTACCTTCAACAATTAATATATATCAATTAAGATTTCTTGAGAGTGCCTAGCTTGATCATCTTCCTTTTACTTACTACATTATATATCTAGCTACTTTCTCATCTTCTTTCTTTAATTATTGGATCCCCCATTATTTTCAAATAAATATTTGACCTTATCAAAGTCAATAAATGGATAATCAGCCAATGTATAATATATAAAGAGGAAATTACAGATTTAGTCCAGTTATTTTATACCTAGTTCAATTTTGGTCCACAATCTTTTTTAAGTTCTGTTTTGGTCCACTAAATGTTTCAATTGTTCAGTAAAGGTCCATATTTGTTTTCTCAAATTTGGCATGCTTTTTATCCTATCAAATCTCACCCAAATTCAGCGAACATATACTTGTTTTAAAGCTATGTATTTCTTCTTTACAACCATATAAAAATCATTCAAATTGGAATTCTAAAACTCAAGATAATTGACCCCAAAGTAGGGTACCCGAAACTGTCAATTTTTCAAACTTCACCCAATCTCAATTCTTTTAGATTATAATACTCCAAATTTGTTTTTATGCCTAAGAAATGATGAAATATAACTTATAGTTCAATTATAATTGAAGAAAACACAACCCAAAGGATTTAAAGTCACAAATCTAGACCTTTACTGAACAAATGAAACAATTAGTGGACCAAAACAGAACTTAAAAAAGATTATGGACCAAAATTGAACTAGGTATAAAATAAGTGGACCAAATCTGTAATTTCCTCAATATATAAATCTCCAATACAACTGTAATATATATATATGTAATATGATATGATTCATATGGATCACATGATATATATATATATATATATTTCTTGAGAGTTCCTTGATCATCTTCCTTTTACGTACTACATTATCTATCTAGCTACTTTCTCATCTTCTTTCTTTAATTATCGGATCCCCCATCATTTTCAAATAAATAATTGACCTTATCAAAGTCAATAATTTGTTTAATCAGCCAATGTATAATATATAAATCTCCAATAACGTAGTGTTAGCGCAACTGTAAAATGATATGATTCATATGGATCACATGATATATATATATATATACTACATTATATATCTAGCCACGTACTTTCTCATCTTCTTTCTTTAATTATTGGATCCCCCATCATTTTTAAATAAATTATTGACTTTGATATTTATTTAATCAGCCAATGTATAATATATACATCTCCAATAACGTAGTGTTAACGCAACTGTAATATGATATGATTCATATGAATCACATGATATATATATATTTATATAAATTCTTCAAATTTCACTTTTAGTGCTTTTAATTTGGGTTAAGTTTTATTTTAATTTTTATAGTTTCAATTGTTATGATTCTAGTCATGTATTTTACAAATTGTTGCGATTTAATAACATATTAGTATTTACGTTCATTATGTTTTTTGTCATGCACTTTATAAATCTTGTGATTTTTATCATATACTTTACAAACGATTAACAATTCAATAAGAATAATGTTATTCTTACAATTATACAAAGAACAATGTTATACTTATTGAAGCTTTTTCGTTGGGTCATAATATGTATTTATGACAATGAAGGGTCTAACTTCAAGTGTTATTTTTAATTTTAAAACTAGAGGTATTGACTAAAAAATACTACAGGAAAAGTCAAACAAAAAAGAGTGGCAAAGTTAAACAAAAAAACTACAAACTTAAAAAATGAACAAATATTACATAGACAGTCCTCTTAGGCAGCTGTAACAATTATATATATATAGTGTTCATTCACATAACACCTACCTACATAAAATAAAATTATGTATAGTAATGTAATATTACAATGTGATATAAACAATTTATGTGTTACAATATGATTGAGTGGATGATATGTAGTTGTTGGGATAGCCAAGTTGAATGGGCTGTAGAATTTGTTTCTTTGTACCCTAGTTCAATATGTCATTATTTTGAATAAATATGAATAAATATTATTAATATTATATTCTACAAATATAAATCCGTTGTCTACCCATTTTATAACATATGAATTGATTGCACATTTGCACCATATATCTCAATGTAATAATTATACATAATAATTATAACATATGAATTGATTGCACATTTGCACCATATATCTCAATGTAATAATTATACATAATAATTTTTGACACCTGCATACAGTCATACATACTCTGTAATTACGTTATCAATGACGTCGACATGTCAAAACAATTGTAAAGTAACAGCATTGCGGCGGGTAGTCTAGGGTGAACAATAGATAATTGAATAAGAAAGAAGTCTAATTGCGAAACTTGCATTGGTGAGAAAATGACAATTAGATCAAGTCAAAACCTATGAATATGGAGTTCCGTACTTGCGTTGGTGAGAAAATGACAATTAGATCAAGTCAAAACCTATGAATATGGAGTTCCGTACTTGCATTGAGAAAATGACAATTAGATCAGGTCAAAACCTATGAATATGGAGTTCCGTATATTATCAAGACATTTCTGGTAGATCCGATGAGATATAGATTAATTATGACCAAAGTTCATAGCTTGAGTTCTCAATGACTTTATCTTTGAAGAAGAAATGGAAGCTGAATCACAAATAGTACAGCCTTTTAAAGATTGTAAAGAAAACCTTGCTGTTGTCCTTATGAATTTAAGATGGTGCCCATGGCAAGGGATAGCACTTAATATTCTGTCAATTTCCTCTATATAATTCTTAGCTCGGTGGGGGCAGCGCCATGCCCTTATAGTTATTGGTTTCATTTTGTTAATTTGTAAGTTATTGCTTGTAGCCTTGTATATTTAAAAAGTGAAATCATGCGGTAAACAAGATTAACTGGGCCTATGAGGCATGCTTTCGTTTTCGGCAATGGAAAAAAGCATTGATGGACATTATTCTTATGTTTTTATTCTCTCTTACTGCTATTTTTTGTTTGTCATTCTGGTTTTGTTAGCTAGGGTTCTAACTAGTAATACACGTGCCGAATAATCCACTGATGATAAGCATAGCAAAAAAAATGGCCTCTTTTCTCTTGTTCTTTTTGTCCCTGAACTGGGAAACCTGACCTATCTTTACCTGAAACAAACTTTTCTTCTTTTTTAAAATCGGTTAGAAGACCCTGACAACTATATTTCTAATCTGATGGCCAATGGTACAGCAGATTTAGAAGCACAGATAAGACAAGGAATTAATCAGTAAATTTTGAAACGATAAAAAGGGTCTAACTGTGGCTGCCAAACAAAAGCTTAGTCCCTCTACATGTTGGGCATCTGTCTTCCCGACTTCCCACCTCCGTTCATGTGTCTATTTTACCCTCAGCTACTCCAGATTAGAAAGGCATGCATACTGATACTAGTAGCTCCACTATGACGACCATCAGCATACTTGAGCCCTCTCCCATGAACTTGCAGTATTTGCAATTCCACGCAGGGTGGTTAAACATTTTCTCCCGGAGGCAATTCTGCGAGCTTTGGAGGACTCCCAAGTACTCGTTCCATATCAAAACGGACTTCAATGTTGCGAATGCTGTATCCAACCACCATCAGCCAATACAGCAGCTTGGCAAGTTCCGGTGCACTTGTCTCCGTTACACGTGTCTGTAGCAACACAAAGACACCAGAGTTCAACAATTATTCAAGAGAATTTTGGTAAGAACAAGTCACGTTGCCATCACTAAATTTAAGAATAATTTCAGATATGGGGCTCCAATTCATAAAATGACTTTGCTCCAGAATGCAGATAAAACAGTCACTCTAGTTTTCAGGATATTCCCCTTCAACAGTCCAACCCCACCGCCCCCACAGCAACTCTATTAGGTAAAAATATATAGATTAAGTAATGTAACCCTTCGTTCTGGGACTGCCTCAATAGATAACCCAACTTTTTTATGTTTACCATTATTTAATACAGATTATGATTTATGGAATCTTTTAAAGATACTTCATTACAGGAAGGATCCACTGAAACTTATAAATCAGAGGCTAAATACAGCTCAATGCAAAGGCAAACCTTTATTTGACCGGGATCTGAAACAGCCAAAAGCCGCTTGATGAATGTATTCATTGCAACCACAACATCGTCTCCAGCACTACTTGTCAACTCCTACAAATTTGAAGACATTTAATCAGAGGCCAAAAAGAGATTTATGGCCCCTTATAATTAAATATTTATATAGAAGCAATAATATTGGCTGATTCATGATGAACAAGTATGAGGTTTTTCTTTTTCTTTTTTTAAATGTAAAATAATAAAAAAATTCACATATTTTAGCTGCCATATCCTGGGAATGATGACCCAGCTGACTAGTAGGATCTTCCCAACCAAAAACTTTACCTCAAACATTAGTAATAGACTAATAGTAATAATAATAGTTGGTCTTTTGATTCCAGAATGGATATCTAGCAGAAACCTCAACCGCCAGCCATGCACCAAGTATTTAGCCAACAAAAATGTATTTCGGATGAGCAAAAGGGAAGTTCTTCACCTGTAAATTTTGGGGCTCAAGAGACTTGAGATATTCCAACAATTCATTTTGTCCACTGACAGATTTCCTACCAACTTGATGATTCAGTTCCTCAATCTCTGCTTCAAGTAACTCAATGTACTTCTTAGCATCTATTCTCTCAGGGCCAGAAACATTATTCCACCTAATAACTTCACCTGACACATTCTTCTGCATACCAGGTGCATAATCTAGTGCATCCTGTAATAGTCACAGAATCAAGTTAATGCACCATCTAAAGATTTTATAAAGGAGCCTCTCAAAGAATAATATGGAATGATTAAAAAAAAGCTTATGAATGACTACAAAATATGTGCCAGAAGTACCTCAATGAGTGAGTGAACAACATAACTAAACTAAACAAATTTTGTTGTTTACAGAATAACCAATTTTCTACAATGAAGCAGCCTTGATTAAAATCAGTAGCTAAAAGTGCACATATTTGAATATTACATGCCCATCAACAATCACTGGAATGTCACAAGCCCTGCATATTACTTAGGATACAGGTGTGCAGGAGTTTGCACATTAGTAATATGGGGGTCAGATCATTGACTATGATATCATGGCCTACTATCAATGCCATCAGAAAAATACAATAAGGATTAAGACAAAGCCTCCTCAAAGCACACAGGTTGGAGGGTAATGTCTAAGACTGTTGTCACCATAAGGTTTTTCTTCAGAAAGTGGTGATATAGCAAATAATTTCCTCAATGACAAACAGATAACTACGTTCATATATAGAAATTGAAAAAGGAAAAAAAAAAAAAAGATACCTTTTTATCTTGCGCATCAGGAAGGGCAACTGGCTCTAAACCTTGCTGCAGTTCCAACCTGTACTGTGCATTCTGAAACATATATCCAGTCATCATGATGCTGTACATGAGTTGTGCAAGATTTTCAGCTACCTGAAATGGAAGTCAGCAAATCCCACTGAATATAAAGTTTTAAATGCAAAAATTATGAAAACATGCACGCAAAATTTGCTTCAGTTGGCCACCCATATAGGGAACCCATCAGATCATATCAACTCACGCTGCTATGGCTATGAAAAGAAAGATTAATAGTTATATACTTACGGTGGTGACTGTCACTGCAAAAAATTGTGGGGGTAGTGTTCCAATCATGTTTGTCACTGTTTGGCGCATTGCATCAACCACCTACACGAGTAACCGTGAAAAATGTTTTCATTTCTGCAGAGAAGGCATGGAAATAGAAATAGATAGCCTCTATCCTTTCATCAACATTAAAATCGTATGCATTTGTACCAAAGACATATAAATTACCTGCTGGGGTGCTCTTTTTACAAACAGCTCCATGAATTCTGGCTGCACATTTTTGACATACTCCAGGAGAATTTCTCTCCTGCTCTTTGGCTGTTGAATCCAAGAAAGCAGCTAAGAAATTTAATCAACCATATGAGCTAGCAAGGGCAATCATATATTTGTTTCAAATAGACATTGCCAAAAAGAAAGCAGACACCTTGAATCAAAGCCTAAATTTGATGGCCTTGGGCTTCATGATTAAGCAGTGAATGAAACCCATTAACCATAACGAAGTCGTATTGTTACTATCTAAGGATACCATCATCCATATCATTTGTTTCATGACATAGAAACAAAATAAGATTTTTTGTTTTGGATAAACAATGGCCCTCCTCTCCCATGACGCATAATGATAGTGGCTAGTAAATAGCAACTAGAATAACAATGACCAATGTTGCACCAACAAAATAAAATTAATAGAGCCATAGACAATAGACATTATAATAGAGGGAGAGAGAGGCATCAAAACGCCACCAATTGTGAATTGTGGGAGAGAAAAGAGTACCAGAGTGCCGTTGGGAGGCTTCGAATCACTAGAGGTATTGGGACTATCGCTCTTTGAAGACTCGTAAGCGTGAAGTCTCAAAGAAAACCTGTTTTCTTTATTTTTCGTCTTTACTGGGAAGCTGACCGAAGAAGAACACGAACCAGCGCAACAATGCAAAGGGGAAGAAGAAGAAGACGAAGAGGACGAAGAAAATTTTGGTACAATAAAAAAGGGTTTCACCGCCAAGGAATACATCTCACTCAGCTGCCTCGCCTCCACAGAATCCAATCCAATCCAATAAACTTGGAAATCTTAATACTTACTTTGGCGGACACCCTTATTTCCTAAAATCTTTCCTATACTGTTGCCATTAACCAGAAACAACGACAACCCACAAAAACAGAAACAAAAAACACACAAGGAGAGTGTAGGGATGAGGGTTTGCACGTGTGCATAAAATGTTAAATGTGTGTAGACTATGGTCCATGGAAAGCACCATGCGGCTGCGGTATTGGATAATGCATTGAGAGATGTCCGTATTGAGTTATTGACTATTGATCGGATTCTGATGGTTGTGAACGTGTGGTGTGATATCCTTCATCGCTTTGGTTATGTGGTTTTGGGCCACCGTCCATCAAGAATTGAATAGGGTCATTTTCAATCATAACCATTGATTCATTGCGTGTCCCAATTCAAGTTGTACATGCTTAAATGCTCAATTGGGTGTGGTACCAAATTACAACACATAAGTAATAAGTTGTAGATGTTGTGGTGGCCAATTCATGGGCCATTAGGCATTTGGTAAGCATTTGGAAGGGTCCATGTTGAATGATAATCTTGAAGATGTTTAAAAATTGGGGCCATGAACTGAGCTTTGAAGAAAGACACAAGGAACCTCCCATCTCTGTTTTTGTTGTTTTGAAGGAAAAAAAAGTTGATGAAATTGAAATGGATGAAGCACGTGCAGAAAAGAGTGATATTTGATTAATTAGGAAAGACACGAGAGCAGAGTGGCTGCCAGGCTGCCAGGCTGCCAGGCCACGCCTTCCGAACCCCAACTGGATGGAAGAAACCAGTGGGCGGGGTCGAAAGGCCAGAAACAAAAGTAGCTCTTCTTGGCACTGACTGACTGACTGACTGACTGACTGGCTTGACCACCCAATTTCATGTTGGAATCACTTGGTAACTTGGTAACTTGGTAGCAGCAGCAGCAGCACTTTATACCTCATTCATATTCATAGCTCTCTTCTCTATCTCTTTTCTTTCTTTGCTCTCTCCAATCCAATCCAATGGCTTTTCAGCGCCGCCGCTCCCACCACTCCTACCACCGCTTTCGCTTTCTTATTCCCCTCATTTCCGCAATCTTCTTAGTGCTTTTCATCCTCTTCGCTATTCTCTCCTTTCTTGCTCCTCCCATCCCTCTCCATCAACCACCTCACCAACACTCTCAGGTACTCTCTCTCTCTCTCTCTCTCTCTCTCTCTCTCTCGCATTCATGTGACTGGATTTTAGCTTCATTTCATATTCTGCTTGCATTGCAGTTCAATGTTGGCGTGGACGATGCCGTTCGAGTTTCGGTGTTTCGCGTGCCGGTTAGGGCTTTTTTTCTTTCCAATTTGTACTTGTTTTCAATTTCAAGCCAATGCTAGCTTTAGTTAGATTTTTACGCTTTTCAATTACTTGTTCAAAATCAGAGCGGTGGTGGACGCAGATCGGATCGTAATCTCTGGAGTTCCAGGAATTCCAACTTGTACTATGGATGCAGCAATGCCAGCAACAAGTTTCCAAGTGCGTATATTATTCCACTTTCTTTTTGACCTTTATTACAATTCCCTTTCGGTTTGATATTTGGAAACCGTAGCTTCCATTTTCAGTATACCAAGATCTAGGGTTTTGGAATTCACTCTTTCAACTAACTAAATCTTGTTTCAATCATTCTTCTACTATTATATAGTTATTTCATATGCTTTGTAAAATGGCACTTCTGTTTGTTTGTGTTCATAATAACAATAGTATTTTAACTTGACCCAAAATAACTGTTATGCTCATATTTGCAGAAGTTGAAGCAGTTACGCATCCTCATAGGTACTTGGCGATTGCAACCAGTGGAGGCTTGAATCAACAAAGAACTGGGGTACCTTTCTTTACTTTTGTTTCTCTTCTGCAGTATTCTGATCATAATTAGTTCATTGATGTTTTTCTTAGCATGTTGGAGAAGATGTTGGATTCCAGCCAAACTCCAATTCTTAAACTGATGGCATAAGCGAGAGGGTGAAAATTTTAGGCAGTATAATGTAGAGTAGGAGTTTGCATGATGTTGATTAAGATATTGATGCTTGGATGTATGAATTTCTAATCATTTTTCTTTCCTTGCATTGGTGAGAACTCTGTAGACACAATGCTTTTATCTTATTTGTTGATATCCATGGTTTTCTATATCTGATATTATAATTAGTGACAGGTCGGTTGGCTTTGATTCAGTTGATTTTTCACTGGAATTAGTTTAGCTGCCTCTTATATTGGGCATCCAGTGAATATATTTTCGGTGATTATCTTGTGCCCTACAATGATCATACTTCTATCTCATCACATTTGTGCTCCTTGGTTACAGAGTATTGGTATAAATTTTTTACTTCTGGTGTGGAGCTTACTGCACCTATACCTTTCGCAGATTACAGATTCCGTTGTTGCTGCTCGTATACTGAATGCTAGTCTTCTTGTTCCCAAGTTGGACCAGAAGTCTTTCTGGAAGGATGTGAGGTTAGTCATTACTGATATATGTATGCTATCCTCTTATTTGCACTAGGATTTTCGAATTACATTAACCTGTTCAGATGTTATAAGTGTAAACATATAAATGCCTTTACTTGTTAAAAGTTTATATGACAAATCTATTGCTTTTCTTGTGCAGTAACTTTTCAGAGATCTTTGATGTTGATTGGTTTATATCGTTTCTGTCAAAAGATGTTAAAATTGTCAAGCAGCTACCAAGAAAGGGAGGTAAAACATGGACTCCATATACTATGCGTGTCCCAAGGAAGTGTAATGAAAGATGTTATCAGAAGCGTGTATTACCTGTTCTTTTGAAGAAGCATGTAAGCTTTCAGTTGTCTTAAGCTTCTAATGTCTTATATATGGTATTAACTTCTTTTTTTATTATTACCCTTAAGTTGTAGTAGTACTTACTTCTCCTTTTTTTTTTTCAAATTTTGTATCTTAGTATTCACTTTGCTTGTCAGTTGTTACTTTGAATACATCATATTTCCAAAAATTTATCGAGTGCCCAATCTTGTGGACAAAATGATGGGAATGTTTCATTTTTCTTTTGGGTGAAAATCCAAAAATTTCATAACTGCAATGAATCCTACATGAAGTAAACATGAAAGGCATAACTGACCTTTATTTGATGAATTGCTTGACCAGAAGTTTGGTTTTTCCTAAGGAAAATATTTGCAAAATATCAAACCTGTTCATTTAATAGGTTAATCAAAATCCATTTTCTTACACTATGCTCTAATTCTTAATTCATGAAGGTTCCTTTATGTAATAAAAACGTTTTAACTTCTCAATTTACATTTATATATCAGAAAATATGCTAAAAAGTATGATCGTGTAATATTTCTGATTCTCTACCTTTTAGAAATCATATCATTTCACTTCCTTATAGCTTACCCAATTCTTTTTGGTTCCCCCCTCCCCCCGGAAGGAAAAAGAAAAAACCACTTAACCAATCTTTGAGGCCAACATGAACCTAATGTTCAATAGAAACTGAAGCTCGGGTTATTTATTTTGACTAGTCTGTAAACAAGTCAAGGTCAAGCTAAAATTTATAGTAATATAGATAAAACTATTTTGTTAGAAAAGAAATAGTATATTCTTCCTATAAAAAAATTCATAGTATTTCTTACTATAAAAAATAATAAGATTTATAATATATAACAAGCTCACAGCCAAGCCCGAGTAAGCTCAGGCTTGAACTTGTCTAGTTTAGCGAGTGAGTTGAGCCTTTAATGAGCAGCTCTGCTTGTTTGCAGCTTGAGATATGTCTTCTGGAATTATCTTTGTACAAGTATCCAAATATTCTAGAAAAGGCACTTATTTGTTTTCATTCTGTGACAGGCTGTTCAGCTCACCAAGTTTGATTACAGAGTTGCAAACAGGTTGGATACAGATTTGCAAAAATTAAGATGTAGAGTCAACTACCATGCTTTAAAGTTTACTGACCCAATACGGAAAATGGCTGAAAATTTGGTTCATCGAATGAGGATGAGAAGCAAGCATTATATTGCATTGCACCTGAGGTAAATCTGTCTGTCTTTTTATTTCTGTGATTACCATTATCAATTAATTAGAGAACTAGATAAATTTGTCAAGTTGTTACATTTTAATGGTCTAGTATTGTTTCCCTGTCTTGAACAATTTTTAGACTGAACTGTAACTTTACATGCTGAGCCTGTGGTTCCAACCATCTATTTGTACATACATTTGTACACATGCATTTTCAAATCTATTGGATACATATACAGAGACACACATGCATGTATATGTTCATAAGTAGACTAAAACAACTCCTCAAATTTCTTCACACAGTTAAGCAAGTAGCAGTTTGTATCCCCACTTTTACATTTAATATTCTGCAAATTTTAAGGGTTACTTGTGAGATAGTTTCTTGATACAACTAAATGTTTCTTGTTACAGGTATGAACCTGATATGCTTGCATTCTCAGGATGCTATTTTGGTGGAGGAGATAAGGAAAGGAAAGAACTGGGTGCAATACGTAAGAGGTGGAAGACTTTACATGTAAGGCTTAAGCGATGTTCTTTTGGATTTATATGATCTTATTCTTACCCTGAATCAAATATTTAAAACTAAAATGACTAAAACCAGTTTTTTTCTTTTAATGAAAATGTGCAAGACAGTGCAAGTTGTGGGTGTGTATAGTTTAGGTTTATATAGTGAAGACAAATGAAAATAAATATTATTGAATAGGCAAATGAGAAGAAAATTTATGACCCGTGCAAATGTCAAGAATGCATTGGCCCCTGTTGGTTCCAAACTTTAGTCTTCTGATTATGATTATGATGTCTGTATTGGGTCGATTTCTATCCCATTGGGTCTAAGTCCAGATCTATAGAATATATGCATGAGACGTATTTGGGATTGAGCTGCAGATAAGCAATCCTGATAAGCCAAGGAGGCATGGGAAATGTCCACTTACTCCAGAAGAAGTTGGTCTGATGTTGAGAGCACTGGGTTATGGCAGTGATGTTCATATCTATGTGGCATCAGGGGAAGTGTATGGAGGGGATGAAACATTGGCACCCCTTAAGGCACTATTCCCCAACTTCTATTCAAAAGAGACAATAGCAACCAAGGAGGAGTTGGAACCATTTTATTCATTTTCTTCTCGCATGGCTGCACTTGACTTTATAGTTTGTGATGAAAGTGATGTCTTTGTCACCAACAACAATGGTAATATGGCCAGAATATTAGCTGGGCGAAGGTAGGTTGCCTTTTTTTTTTCCCCCTTTTCATTCCTCTTTTCATCTTATTATTTTTTCCCCTCTCTGTGCCTGGTTTTTTTTTTTTTTTTTTTTTGAGATAACTCTCTGTCTGCTAAATTTTCACAGCTTTTATTTATTTGCAGGAGATATTTTGGCCATAAGCCTACTATTCGTCCAAATGGTAAAAAACTCTATCGGTTGTTCTTAAGCAAAGAGAACATGACCTGGGAAGCTTTTGCTGCTAACGTTCGTACATACCAGAGAGGCTTTATGGGTGAGCCAAAGGAAGTGAGGCCAGGCAGGGGTGAGTTTCATGAGAACCCATCCACTTGCATATGTGAAGATTCTCAGGCCAAGGGCAAGAGAAATGTGGAACCTAGAAAATATGGTAAGGGTAATAATGAAACAAGAAAAGATGAAGTAGAAGTTGATGTCCAAAACTTGGAAGATGATCCAGAATGGCCTGATACTGATGGGGATGAATATCAAAGTGGCCCTCTGGACAATGATCTGTTTGACAATAGAACAGGTGCCGATTATGATGCAGTCAACTCTGAGGAACCTGAACTGGAGGAGATGCTTTCAGACTAGAGAAATCGATCACCCTTGACCCTTGTTAAGAGTTATCAGATGCACGTAACTGACTCTTATGTGCAATTTCTTCCCCTTGTTTCCAGCGCTAGCCTAAAGTTTTGACCATGGTCCCTCTCTCTATGTCAACTGTAAATACTGATTATGTGAAACCTACTCTTTGTAAATACTGACTGGCACAAGGCTCCCTTCATGACAGTATACTGATTTTCGACTTTCAACTTGAGAAACATCCTTCGCAATGTGAGGGCATTTAAGGGTCTCTAGCTGAAGATGGATCATTCATAGAGCTATGCCGAGAGCCACGCCGAGTCTTTGCAGTGAGGGGGAATGGATGGGGTATGTGGGCAGAAGTGAGCAGTCAGAAAATGGGTGTTGGGACCAAGGTTCGCTTGATGCTTATACTTGGATTATTTGGACTTTTTCTGGATTTACAGTTTAGGTTTCTTTCTAATCACTTGAGAAAAAGGAAAAAAAGCGAGTTGTAGTAAAAATTTGTTCCCCAAATCCCGTTAATTTGGTGTCCTTTTTGGCAGGTCACAACTATTCTTGGATTTTTACAAAAAATTGAGTGACAAATTGCAGCTGTAAATTAAATCTGAACTTGACCAGACTAAATTAAAATTTATTAGAGCATGTTTGTATAAGACAGTGATTTTTATGAATTTACTGTTTAGGTTTCTTTCTATTCATCCGGGAAATTATATAAAAGGGAAACAGAGTTGTAGTGAAAATTAGTCTCCCACTCCCTTTTATTTTGTGTCCTTTTGGCAGGCCAGTCCGATCCTTGGATGTTTAACAGAATTGTGTGGACATTGGTTAAAAAATCCAAGTCAAGTTCAAGTTCGATATATTTTAAACAAGTCATGCTTGAGCATGGTGGTATGCTCATTTACACCCCTAGCCAAAAATGACACATCCTAAAATTATCCAATTCAATCTTTGAAGCCTAAAGTTTTCAGAGCTCTAAATTTCTTTAAATTCGTTTTCATTATTGAATGGTTTAACTGCAATTTGTACTGGGCTGGCCCTACTCGGACCTCGGAACCAAAACGAAAATTCAACCTTTATTCCAGCCTCAGCAGACTTTTCTAAGAATTCTGATAAAGTTTAAACAGGGCTTGCTCTAGCGATGGCCCGTTGTTACCAC
This sequence comes from Dryas octopetala, assembly GCF_963921425.1. Classification (NCBI taxonomy): domain Eukaryota; kingdom Viridiplantae; phylum Streptophyta; class Magnoliopsida; order Rosales; family Rosaceae; genus Dryas; species Dryas octopetala. Next base: position 151,094 of record NC_141372.1, read on the forward strand.
AAGTGACAAGACCATTAACATTCAATCCAACAGTTGCCTAATCAAAACTACAAAAACCAGAATGTCCCATGATTATCAAATGAAATCCTTAAACAATTTCACAACTTCAAATAAAATTAATCCTAATATGTGGATTGCTAACAGGATCCTCAGTTGTCGTCGCCCCCAAAATGGGAAGAGCAACGATTGAAAGAATGAATCAATTAAGACTAAAATTTCCGTTACATGAGAGTAGTTTCAACCAATATAATTGGACTTCGAACAATTTTCTAAACAGCCTAGCATTAATCACCTTTTAATTGCGGAGGAAATTCCTCTGGCGGTTCATCTGCCGGAGGTGACGATGAACCAAAGTCAAGGCTAGGGTAGACGCCAGGTGGCCTTTCACGAGGTTTGATTGATAGCAATTGGCTAGAATCACCTACAACATCTGCCCATCCGTAATGCGGCTCAGCCCTTCATCACAAAGTGACCACCAAAATTACTTACATTAACAGAAGACTTGCAAATCTAAATTTTGTGTGTGAGAGAGCAACTCTTACTCGTAATAGGTCTCCTCATCCACAACAATATCCCAGCTTTCACCTGTTGTGCTCTTCCCATATTTGTGCACCTTACTGGCAAAGAGAAAAGGCATGTTAATTTCTAAATACCATGCAAAACAAGCTTATACACAGCTGAGAGCTGATTCTAATAAATAAGTTCGGCAAGCTTATCCCTTTTGCATACCCATTTCCAAAGTGTTCTTCTCCCCATGTCCTTGACCAACCTAGACATGAGAGAACAAAAATATGAGTTACACCAAGGTTCATAAATGAAAAACAGTACGAAAAACATGAAGGTCTAAATAAGGGATTCAAGATATTTTAAAATGTTAGGCAATAAACAACTGAGAAAAGCTCACTCCTCTCCATCAGAAAATTATCAACTCAATTTTATGGAAGTAGTAATATAGATATTCCTTTGGAAACGAGGAACAACCAATCAGGCCTGTCAACTTAGTGCCAATTGAAATGGATGCAAATAAGGAGTGCCTTGGTGTATAAAGGATACATTCTTTGGACCTCCAAGGAACAAAATGAGGAGGCCGGGGTTGCAATGTTAAGTAAACATGTAACCTGTAATCAATGGCTGAATATTTTTTGGACTGGCAACTAGAGGTTTCAGCAAGGGAGATGTTTGTATGCACAGTGATTATGAAATAATTTCTTCACCCAGTAATACTAAGCCTACACTTGTAGTCGAATACATACTCTCATGTCTTTCACCTGGACTCTGAATATGCTTTCAGAGAGATGCAAAACATTATTCCAGAATATAATATTCTCTTAAGACATTTCTCAGGTTTTGTTGACATATACCTTTGATGGCACATTCAGACCCACCAGACACAAGACGTGACCTTTCATAGCTAATGTAGTGGGAAAGATTTGTATTCTAAATAGCAATATGCTAGAAATTTAAGAGTTGAGTCCAAAGTATCAATGGAATGACAATATGGATAATGTTCACTACACAAGGAAATTCATAAATATTGATACAAGTAATCTGCACACCATGATAGTTATGGAAGGGGAAAAAAGCAGATAAATTTTGTAACTTAAATATCATAATTCAATATTCTTGCACATACGTTCACCACTGGGAGATACATGCCATGTTTCCCCTTGTCGTGAACCTATGCCAGCAAAGAACTTCTCTTCCCACTTGTCTCCCCATTTGGTTCCTAGTTCAGTCTCAGCCCATTTATCTGTCCTGATATTTGAGAAAACAAAAAAGGAATTTAGACAGGACAGTTTTTCCCCCCTTCCAGAAAAATAAAAAATTAAAACCTCTTTCAACTGAGAAATCCTGACTAGAACAAAGATATATCACAAGTACAAAATAAAGATATCAAGGTAGGGTATTCTGATATAAGAGAAGTTGAAACAAAAAAATTTGTCATCCATCAACATTTAAGCATATAATATGTTCAGGTATAATAACTATACTCTACATACAATTGAACGGAAAAAAAAAATTAAAAAAAAATAATAAAATAAAATCAACCTCCTGTCAATAAAGGCTGCATATATCAATGACTAGATACTTTGAGCTGCCAGTATTAGGCCACATTCTTTCAAATGTAAATGATCATGTTATTAAACCAGATGACAAAAAACTTTGCGAAGTTCATAGAGAAACAATTAGCACAATGAAGAATTAAATAAAGTTGGTTAGGAAAGATTATTAGAGAAAACCATTTGAGAACAGATCCCCTTCCATCATAATGCTCTCCCCACTTCTCCCACCATGACTGTTCATTAAGTCTACCATATTTGTGTGCTCCTTTCTCAGTCCAGCCTTTAGCGTCATATTTCTCCCACCTGTATCAAAATTATGAACCATACTATCATCCATATTTCATTATTTTTTTAATTCACTATAATGTGTATAAAATATCGTTTAGCATTCATATATTAGCTTACCATTTCTCATACCATCCAGCATTTTCAGTGCCTGATTTTGCTTGTTTCTGTGCACTTCTTTCAATCCGTGCTAGGTTACTGCACTTTCAAAATTGCAGCATTTATTGTATTGAAAAAAAGAAGAAAATGAAACGAGGCTAAAAACTAAAAACTAAAGAGAATCTAGAACTATATCTCATTTAGTATGTTAGAAATATCTAAAAAAATTATCAAAAAGAAAAAAAAAATAATAATAAAGACCTCCATTCATCTTGATGAAGAACTTCTTGCCATGTTTCCCACCAAGAATCCCCTTCAGCATTTCTCCCAGATTTCTCCACACCTATAAAAAGATAATAGATGTGAATAATGCCTACCTATATATACCCATGATGGATAATAGTGATTTTTTTTAATGGACCCATGATTAGATAATAGAGAAACTGGCTGAAAGATTAATTGCATTTCACTGTGTTTTTTTCTATAAGTATTTTTTGCCACAGAGTTTTTCCTGTATAAAAAAATGAATCTGTTACTTTGTTTATGTGGAATTACCAGAAGATTTCACTCTAAAAATAGTGGAATTATTTACCAAACATATCTAAAATCATTGAAATTTCATACTGATCATAGTGATAGCCAGAAAGTTTCTAATATTGATTCATGGTGATAGCCAGCATTTGAAGATAGACACAGGGAAGAAATATACCTAGCTCTTTGTATCCTGTCCAGTCACTTTTCTCCCACCACTGTCAATGAGATCAACAAATCCAATTAAATGCATCCACCTGGGATGATACTTAATGTGGTTATAAAAATATTGCCAATGTAGCAGAGAGTTAGAAATATCATGATAGTTGAGCTGACAGGTAGCAGGCTGTCCAGAATCCAAATCCCCCTCTACTTGTTTTGAACTCTGAATATGAAATAAAAGGAACTAGACTACAAACGTAGAACATAGTTTTAACTATTATTAAAGAAATGACAGATGCCTAATAAACTATCTGGTGCGTGAATTGGTTGAGTCCCAAAAGAAGTGAAGAAGGATAGTATCATAGTCATACTCATACATCCAAAAAGTAGAAAGTAAAAACGATCGAAAATGATTTGATTTGATTTGATACCGTTTCTTTCCATTGTGAAGAAGCGTCATGGGAGGCACCACCCATCCTTGTCCACCTACATCTATATCCATTGTTGCCAAGGTCCTCCCCACTTTCTCGATACCAAGTACTGCCATCTTCGTTGGTACCAGACTCGTTCACATTTTCGTTTAACAAGCTGATGCCCCAGTCCTTCTCATTGGCAATACCAGTATCTAGAGAGAGCCAACATACACAACACACACACACACATAAGATGCTTCATCAGTTGCCGTCAGTAGTCAATCCTCAATCAAACATCATGAACAAAACCTCCATCAATAGCAAACTAGAAATCAAATCAGCAATCCAAACTAAATTGATTGATTGATTGATTGATTGATTAAAATACCTCGTTTCGGGGGACTGTCACGTGATTGTGGACCAGAATTTCTTGGGGTACAGCGTGGGTAAAATTTGTCTTGTTTGGAAACAAAATTAGATCTGCAGCAACCGCAATTCATTTAACAGCAACTCGCAATTATAAACATCAATCAAAATCCAGCCACAAAACAAAACCAGAATGAGTGAATGAATCAAGTTTAATAAGGGAGGAACGGAGCCTAACGTACGGAGCAGAAGAAAAAGGCAATGCAGCAGCGGCTTGTACTCCAACTCCAACTCGGTGAGTCCTTTTCTTGGAATCGAAGCGCCACTCTTCGACCTTCTCCACGCTCTTCACAGACCGAATCGGAACGACCGAGTCAGAGCAGCAGCAAGTGATTCGACTCACTGCGAGTCTGTCGGCCCGAAGAGGAACGCTGACTCTGCTCCGCTTCCGCAAGTCTTCCAAGGCATTGTTATGGTGCGGGTGCGGAGGATGATGGAAAGCGAGGCATCTGAGCTTGAAATCGAGCTGAGTCGCGAAACCTCTAGAAGTGGCGGCCATTGGCAATTACGAAAATGCCATCCCAATTCCCAAGCGGAGGTTGAGAGAGAGTCACTCTGGAGGGCTTGGGACTTGAGACAGATTTGAGATTTGAGAGACAAGTGACTAAGTGAGTAGGAAGGAGACTGACTGACTCACTCCCTCACTCACTGACTCACTAGTAAAGTAGCGGTGACTAGAAGTGTGTTGTTGATTGTTCAAGTCCAAGGAGACCTTGGTTTGTGGTATTTTTTGGTGATTAATAAATAATCAAGGATCCTGGCCAAAATAAAAAATAAATAATGAAGGATTTGCTTCTTCTGAATTCTGATATACAGATAGACATCGAAAGATAGATAGATGATCAAAGTGATGAGAATAAATTTATTTATTTAATTAAAGAAGAGAAAGGGGCAAGGGGCAAGGGGGGCCAGGCCAATCAGAGCAATGGAGAGAATTTCGGGCGAATCTTTGTTAGGCGACATTTGACGATTGACCGACTCTCACAGTCTCACTCTCCTCCTCTCCACTCCTCGCACACCCACCCAGAGACACAGACAGAGAGCTTGGAGAGTGAGAGAGATGGACGGTGGGTATGAGTCTGTGAGATGATGAGAAATTCATTGAGCCTCAGATCGGTGGCTGCTGCGCAATCTCCCATGCTTCCGAATCCCGAGATTTCATCTTACACCGTTACACGTGAGCAGCAGCCTAAACCCACTTTTGTCATCAAATTACATTCGTATCCTTTTGTGTTGTGCCTCAGCCTCCCTGACTTTGCCACGTGTTAACTGTCACTTCGCTCCTTTTCTCTATGTGTTTTTCAAATACTATTACTCTCTACTTCTCTAGAGGCCAGAGATAATACTGGGCTTTTTTCACACTTAGAATTTTGAGTTTCGTCTTATTTTGTCATCTAAAAAAAATTGCGTCAAGTCAATCTACCGTATTAATTTAAAATTTTTTACATTGTCCAAAACCAAGTTTATAACAATTTTTCGCTAAAAATAATCATGTATCGTCGCATATGACCCACTTTTAAGGAGTTTTTTAGTTTTTTTATGTCAAATTAAAAGTATATTTGAAAGATTCTTATTGTATTTAAGGGTATTGGAACTGCAATAGCTATAAGGATAAGGCTTATTTGCGCCAATGCCCCCTGAAAGTAACTTCGACTTTCAATTTGCCCCCTGAAACTTTATTTCTCCCACTTTGCCCCCCGAATTTTACAAAAAACCATATTCCGTCAAGTCCGTTTATTCGTCCGTCAAAAATCCTACGTGGCGCTTACGTGGAAGGGGTAATTAGGTCTTTTACTCGACGCAAACCTGAATCACCCTGACATGTTGCCAACTCGGCTCCACATCAGCATTTAGTGGGACCCCCAACTGTAATTGAACCCATTTCCCTCCTAATTGGGGTTAAGTTGTAAACAGAGAAAATAAAGAAAATACAGAAATCGAAAGGGTTTGTGCAAATCAAAAGCAAAAGGGTTTGTGCAGATCGAAAAGGAAGAAAGGGGAAGAAAGGGGTTTGTGCAGATCGAAAAGGAAGAAAGGGGTTTGTGCAGATCGAAAAGGAAAGGTAAATCTCTGTAGAAGCTTCGATTCTACTGGAAGGAAAAGGGTGTTTCACAGTATTCTTGGGTGGAACATGACGGTGCTCAGGGAATACGGATCTGCTGGACCGATGGAAAGTAAGTGGGCATATATGGTTTTACTTTAGGGTTACACTTTGTTTGTATCGATGATAATGGTCCCAAACTTTTGGGTTTTTTTATTGCTCATCTCCATTATTGAGGCTGTGTTAGGGTTCCTTTAGTCTTTTTTTGTCGGTGGTCACATGTGCTCTTGTCTTTTAGGGCGATACTGTTTTCCTTTTGTCATTGACTGTTAGGTTGAAATTAATTTTGAAATTGATTAATAACCCAAAAAACATGTTTTTAATTGGACAAATTTCACTTTAATATGTCTTTTGCAGTTTAATATTTTGAAAACAACATCGACCTATTATATCATAATTTGTCATATTTGTTAGAATTCAAAAATGTGTTAACTTGGATTGTGTTGTTGAATGAAGTGGTACTTGGTTTGTGAAATTTATTTGTGTGGATTTATGAAGGTAGTTACTTACAGTAATGAGGTTTTGTCTTTTTGTGTTATTTGTAGTTGGTCCAGAAGAGGTAACATTTAAAGTCTTTCATGGGGGTAAACTAGTGTGTATTGATGGCAACCTGAGCTATGTTGGTGGCAGTGTAAGTTGGTTTGACCACTGTTGTGTGGATTTTGTGTCATTGTTGGAGCTAAATGGCATGGCCAAACTGTTAGGCCATACCGATGTTGGTTTCTACATTAGGGCTGAGAATTCCATGGTTGAGATTAAAACTGACAAAATGATATTGGATTGAATTGAGGCAATACCATCTGGTAACCGTAGGGAGATTAGCCTATATTTGACAGGAAATGAAAGGATACAAAGTGTGACACTAGATGAGTTATTGACAGATGTAATTGCCATTGTGGATGTTGAAGGTGCAGATATAGAAGATAATCATGGTGATGGGCCTGGTGAGGATGAAGATACTGATGGGCCTGGTGAGGATGAAGATACTGATGGGCCTGGTGAGGATGAGGATATTGGTGAGCCTGTGGTGGATGAGGATACTGGTGAGCCTGGGGTGGATGAGGATACTGGTGAGCCTGTGGTGGATGAGGATACTGGTGAGCCTGGGGTAGATGAGGATACTGGTGAGCCTGGGGTGGATGAGGATGATGCAAGTGATTCAGATTGGTATGATAGTGATTATATGGATAGTGGCTCAGAGCTGAATATTTTGAAAGAGGATGAGACACTGTATGAGAGTTATGTGGATCACACTGCACCTGACAGACCTGATTTGGAAGAGGATGAGCAAGTTTCAGATAGTACTCATTCTGATGGGATTGGCAACTATGAAGGGTCTTCTTCTGAATGTGATGATGTTGACAGCAGATCCAGGGGCAAACTCCCAAAGTTTGATATATCTAAATGTGTAGTCTTTAGACCTGAAGTTGATATGAAGAATGTGCAGTTCTGTTTGGGGCAAAGATATGCTACTGCAGCTATATTTAGGGCTGCAGTAAGACAATATTCTATTCAGACTGAGAGAGAGTTAAAATTTTACAAGAATGACCCAGATGCTGTGAGAGCCATATGTGTCCATAAGAAGTGTCCCTTTGTGGTGTTTGCATCAGCTATTAATGGGAGTGTTGATCTGATTGTGAAAACTTTAAAAGTGGAGCACAAATGCAGCAAGTCTACAAAAAATAGGGCTGTTAGTTGCAATTGGTTGGCAACTAAGTATGCTTATCAACTTAGCTGCAATCCCAATTGGAATTTGCAAGGCTTCAAAGAGCAAGTGAGGGTTGAATGTAAGGTTAATGTTAGTGATTCACAGGTATATAGAGCTAAAGAGAAAGCAGCAAAAATTCTAGAGGGCACCTATACTGAACAATATGCAAACTTGTGGGATTATGCTGCAGAGTTGAGGAAGCAAAATGTGGGGACCACAGTTGTTATTAAATCAGAGCTAGAAGGTGAGAGTCCAAGATTTGAAAGGATTTACATATGTCTAGGAGCACTTAAGCAAGGGTTCCTTGATGGATGTAGACCATTCATAGGTCTTGATGGTTGTCATATCAAGGGTCCACACCCTGGTCAGATCTTGTCTGCTGTTGGGGTTGATGCCAATAATGGCATGTTCCCCATTGCTTATGCCGTGGTCGAGGTTGAAAATTATTCCACTTGGAGATGGTTTTTAGAGTTGTTAGCAGTGGACTTGTGTATTGAGAACTCTCATGCATATATCTTTATGACAGATAAGCAGAAGGGGTTGATAGATGCAGTTGGTGAGTTGTTCCCACATGCAGAGCATAGACACTGTCTGAAACATCTCTATGCTAACTTTAATACTCAACACAAGGGGTTAGCCTTGAAGCATCAGATGGAGAATATAGCAAGGGCAACCACACTGCAATGGTTTGATGCTGAGATGAAAAAGATGCTTGATATGGATGATGCAGCATTCAAGTGGCTCTGCGATAGACCTGCAAAACATTGGGCTAAGTCCCATTTCAGCACAAATATCAAGTGTGACAAGCTCCACAATAACAACTGCGAAGCCTTTAACAAGGCTATACTAGAGGCAAGAGACAAGCCTATTCTGACTATGTTAGAGAGAATTAGGCTATATCTGATGTTGTTGACAGCAGGTAGGAGAGCACAAGTTGATAGGTGGAGGCATTCTGTAGGACCAAGAATCCATAAAATCATTGAGGATTACAAGAAAGAGGCATTCTGGTGCATTCCTAAATTGGCAGGGGAGAAAAAATACCAAGTGATGGACCACAACCAGAAGTCACACAGAGTGGACTTGGACAAAAAAACATGCAGTTGCAGGGTATGGGATCTTAGTGGCCTGCCATGTGTACATGCATGTGCTGCCATTAGTAACTTTCATGGTGAGCCTGAAGACTTTGTCACTGACTGTTATAAGAAGGAGAATTATGAGAGAACCTACAAGCCAATGATTGAGCCTATGACAAGCCATGACTTGTGGGTGAAGACTGGGGAGACCCCATTGATGCCACCAAGGTTTCACAAGCAACCTGGAAGGCCTAAGAAGGCTAGGATCAGAGCTCCAAATGAGCCCCCAAGACCTCCAAGTCAAGCTCATAAGCTGAGAAGGTTTAATATAAAGATAAGATGTAGCAGATGTGGGGATGAAGGCCACAACATCAGGTCCTGTCCTAAGATGAAGACTAGAGGCAGCAGTCAGGTAACCTATCTTGACTATGTTAAAGAATAATTGCGTAGCTGGTTAGCCTATTTACACAGTGATATTGGTATTTTGTTGTAGAGCACATCACAGGACGCATCCCAACAGGAAGGGCAAGCCACACAAAATCAGACTAGATCTTCAAAATTGACAGTGAGTTACGAATATTATCTATACTAGTTAATCCCATGCTTACTTGACAATAACAACTGTGGTATTTTGCTTGTGATGGTTACTTATACAGGTTAAGAGGGGTGAAGGTCAGACAAGACCTACACAACAGAGGACCACAAGGCAGGCTGCAAGGTCATCACAAGCCCAATCACAATCTCAATCTCAAGCCCAACCTTCACAACCTCTTTCAAGCACTGCCCAACCTCCACAGTCCCAATCCAAGCAACCATCTACATCACAGCAAGAAAGTGGTCACAAGAGATACAAGTCTCCTGCAAAAAGGGTGGATTCAGAAGCTCATAAGAAGAAGTGCAAGAAGTTGTACATGAAGAAGAAGCCCTTCTGACTTTGGCATTTTTTATCCATGACTGACTTTTGCATTATGACATTTGGAAAATATTTTGGAAAGACAGTTTGTGAACAATTAAGGTTTTGGAAAGACAATTAGATATGTTTAGGGTGAGAGAGTATTTTGGAAACACAGAGCATAGCTCATTTATTTTGTGTATTTTGAGCTTGATGAAAAGTCAGTTTGTATTCAATCTAATTTGTGGCAGATACATATCTAAACCCATGCAGTTTGATGATGTTCAATTATGCTCATACAATCACATTTACAAAACAATGAGGTAAGGAAATACATATACTAAATTTCAACTTCATTGCCAAATAGAACATTACAAGGTTGAACCACTGCCAAGAAATGCAGCATTACATTACAAGGTTCAAATATAGGGGTTTTCTTTGACAAAATTTACAAGGTTCAAGATGAAGCTAGGACAAAAACTACATAGTACATTAAACCCCTAAAACTACCCAACAAACGTTGCAAATCCAAAAACCAGTTCCACATACACACTCTACCCCATCTGCCACACCAGACCAAAACAAATACACACAATGAAAAAACCCCACGACAAAATCAACCCAAACCACAGACATTTCTCCCTTGCTTTCCCCCTTGAAATTTGAGTTTCCAACCCTCCAATTTTTTTCAATAGCCCAGGTATGATAGTCTTCGCACGGTCGCAGATTTGAGGATCAAACCACTCAAAGAACCCACAGCCTTTGGACCTCTGCACCAACACCAACAATAAATCAAACCCATTTTCCATTTTGTATACACAAAAATTAGAAATTTTAAAGCTCAAATACCTACCACCGAAGATAGTGGACAACAATGAAACCTTCTTCCTGGGTGGCGGTCAGTCCAAGAAGTTGAAAATCGAGCGGCCCTGTCACAATAGCAGCGAATCTGTTCTCCCCTAGCACCCACAGCACGCTGCCTACTGCTTTGGTGGCTCAAGTTGCTCATGGCGGTGTAGAGGTTTTGAGAAAGATGAAGAGAAGTGTACAGGATAAAAGAAAGAGCAGATTTTTAGGGCTTAGATTAAGGAACTGGAGGGAAAGGTGGCTAAATTAGGAGGGAAATGGGTTCAATTACAGTTGGGGGTCCCACTAAATGCTGATGTGGAGCCGAGTTGGCAACATGTCAGGGTGATTCAGGTTTGCGTCGAGTAAAAGACCTAATTACCCCTTCCACGTAAGCGCCACGTAGGATTTTTGACGGACGAATAAACGGACTTGACGGAATATGGTTTTTTGTAAAATTCGGGGGGCAAAGTGGGAGAAATAAAGTTTCAGGGGGCAAATTGAAAGTCGAAGTTACTTTCAGGGGGCATTGGCGCAAATAAGCCTAAGGATAATTTGCTTCTTCTACATACAACATTTGTATTACAATGTGAATCTTTCAAATACACTTCTAATTAGACATAAAAAGACCAAAAACACTCCTTAAAAATAAGATCGACACCAAAATTAAACATATTTATTTTTAATGAAAAGTGTGACGAAACCCACTCGAGATCTAATATTGTTAATAAGTTGACACAAATTTTTTATTTGGTTGTAATATAAAATCGACTCAAAAATTTAAGTGAATAAAGTACAATAAAACCCTAATATATGCAAACTTCATTTCATCAACTTGTAATTTGTGTTTTTTATTTGGTGGTAATATAAGATCAATTCAAAAATTTAGGTGAATAAAATACAATAAAACCATAATCTATGCAAACTTCATTTCATCAACTTGTAATTTGTGTTTTTTATTTGGTGGTAATATAAGATCAATTCAAAAATTTAGGTGAATAAAATACAATAAAACCATAATTTATGCAAACTTCATTTCATCAACTTGTAATTTGTGAATTTTATTTCATCCATGTTAATTAATTTATTTGAATTTATTTACATTGTGCAGTGGGCTCAATAGGGTGGTTAGTTTTGTATTAACTTACTAACTAATTAATTTTAGAGCATCCTTGTATATATATATGATTAACGCACTGTTTTTCAACTTTAAAGAAATTAATTGAATTAAAACTCTAGCCATTTGAAAACGGATCTTTTCCAACGATATTTGTTTATATATACTTTCTAGACTCAAACCTAAACTGATCCTATCAAAACTAACTGATCCAATCCATTTGAACCATGCCTACCTACACCACTTCCCCACACCCAATTTTTCTTTTACTTTTTCTCTCTTTTTACTCTTCCCTAAAAAAGGTGTTAAATTCTCCGGTTTCAAAATTGTAGGCCAAAATAAATAAAGAATATGAAGGTGTGTCTATGGCATATATGGCTAGCTAAGCTCTTGATTATTAAGGCAAGGGAAAATGAGAGAGAGATCACGTGGCATGGCTTAGAAGCACCAAGTTGTATGAATGAATATGACTGTAGTGAAAGAAATTATTATATATAATCAATACATTAGTACGTAGTATAATTAATTTAACGTGTCATAATATGAGTAAATATTATTAATATTATATTTTATTAATATAAATATATTAGCTAATAATATTTTTATATATTAAATTTATTACACCCTATAATAATATATGAATTACACCCAATAATTTGTTCCCAAGCAGTGAGAATTGTAAAAGCAAGAGATTTTCTCTTCCCATCATATATCCGATAGTGGCTGTAGCCGCCGAAACGACAGGGATCAGAATTCAGAAGCAAGTAAGCAAGCAGCTTCTCTTAGTGGTTTGAGATTTCACCACGTGTCACTGCTCAGTAGCTTGCTTGCATCATAATGACATGGATGGCCGGGCCACCTGTTGACCATGGCCTTCTTTTTTATTTTTTGGCCAAGGACCATGGCCTTCTTCTCTTCTATGGATAAGCTAAAAGCCTCAAACGATGCCAGCTTACGTGTAAAGCACAACGTGGCAGAATGAAAATAGAAAAATTCATGATCAAATGGATGCCACGTGTCGAGCTTATAAAACGTGTAGGAGTACTTGGATCTCTGCTGTTGGACGAGGAAACCAAACCTATTTTTCTTGCTCCTCAATCCTCATATATTCGATTCTTCTAGGTGCATGTCCATTGTCCCCCGTGTTTGGATAAGCTTAATGTCATCTCTGGGAAGAATATTTAGGCGCTAACAAATCTATCTATATCATCATATCTCCCTCTCTCTCTACTCTCAACAAAATTATATAAAAAAAAAATAATTGAAATTGAATGGATATCTGGAAGAGGGTTGTGACTTGAGAGCCACATCTGGATTTTGACATTTGAATGCCTACTCATAAACTTTTAGAATTTACCATTCAATAGCATGCGCGTTTGAGGGTACACGGTCTCCCTCAACTGCTTAGCAATCAATTGCTCTACATGAAGAGCTGATTTATTTTTCTAAAATTTCCTTCCAATCGATATGAAAAACCTTAAATAAAAAAAAAATGATACTGGTGGAAGTTTGAGAATATGGGATGGCAAAAGCATGTGGAGGAAGAAGGAAACCAGAAAAGAACACGATTAGCACACAACTGAATATTTTTAATTTCCAAATGCCATGCTGCCATTTTTATTAATGGGGACCCATCCCAAAGCACTCCACACAGACGCGAGCTTAAATCAGAATTAGTTCTATTCGCACTTGTTAAAACAACAAATTCGTTCATACATGTCTTACACCTTGGAAAAACAATAAATAACCAGATTATACTCTCTTTTTCTTTTGCTTTCTTCGATTATTTAGTCTCTTACGGAAAATTACGAGCCAGCTGCCAGCCAAATTGTTTCAAGATCGATAATGGAATCAGCTCTCAACCAGTTATGATCTATAAATCCAGGTCAGACTCTTTAAGTAAACATATATACTCAACTCGTAAGGGGTAAAATATATATATACAGAGGAGTGCTCTAAAACTAACTAGTTAGCAAGTTAATACGAAGCTAATCATACTTTGAGACTACCACGTAACTAATCTCATAATCCGAACCGTCAATTATTTAGACCATACTTCAAAAATCATCTTTGCAAAAAATCAACTAAATCGGAAATCATTTAGTCATCTAATTGAGATCAAACAAATAGACAATTAGTGTTTTCGATAAAAGCATATAAATAGTTGTTGTTATAATCAAATGACTTCCGATTTTGGAGATTTTTTACAAGAATGATCTTGAAAGTAGAGCCTAAAAAATAGACGGTTCGGATTTTGAGATCACATTGTGCGGTGTACCCAACAGGATGGTTAGCTTTGTATTAACTTACTAACCAGTTAGTTTTAGAGCATTCTTGTATATATATATATATATATAATACGAAAGTCATTCAATAAAGACCAAGTCTAGATGAACTTTACTCAACATATACATGCCAGTCCATATCTCAACATTATCCATTCCTGTTTAAGCAGCATTGTATTCACAAGTAGTAATACACCCAAAATTCTGTGGATGTTTGAATCAGGATAACATATATTTCCATATGAGGCATGTAAACACAGAACATAATACATCCAAAAATCTGAACTAGAATCTAATCATCCGGAAGAGTACACTTTGTGGTCTTTTTTACTGACCTACCAGAGATGAGGGGCAAACAAAGATGTTTAGAACTACGAGCACCAAGTAGACCAATCATAGCAATGGAGCAGTTTGTGTCAAACCTTATTTCCTGGAGAGAAATGGTTTCACTGATTCTACAACCACCTGTTTTTCATGGAAAAGCAAAAGTTCAAATAATTAGACTGCCAAAATGTCGAATAATTTCATCATGACATTATACGGTCCACATCAGACAATTTCTTGAGTTACCAAGCACAGTTCTTCACTAACACAGACAATACATGCCTGTTCAAACCTTGTGACAGTATGACCCATTAAAAATATATATATACATATATATATATATATGTATATATAACTTGGTGCTTCATACTGTTTTTTCCAGACTGCAGATTACTAGTGTTCTTACCCTCCCATCATAGGATAATGATGCAAAGATCCAAGGCTCACGGGAGCTCCAAGCAAGGCCTACAATTTCAAGTAAAAACAGTTAGTTTCAAATTAAAATTAAGGTGTATGCCCAGGGAGTTGCGGAATTTACCATAAATACTGTCTTCATAATCACTGTAAGAGTTGAGCAATGGATCAATCTGCCTAGTTGGTGAATCAACCAGGCTGCAATAAAAACATGAGAAGAACCATAATAAAGAATGTAATTATTCAGCATGTAACTATTTCTGGAACATCGGAAGCAAGAAAACTACCTTTCAGACATTGTCTCATCATTGCTAGATGGAGAAGCCAACCACAGGTTGACAGTTGAGTCTGTACCAGAACTCTGCAATAACATAATTTTATTGCAAAAGCTTCGATATTAAAAACATGTAAAGCACAGTTTTTGGTCTCCTCAACAAAGTCAACATATGTCCACAGAAGGAGAAGGGGGGGGGGTATCACTGCGGAGTATGCTGGTGCCATGGTTTGAGGCTTAAATGACAAAGATAAAGGAAGGTTATCAATGTAACACATCCAATCACTGAGACCTGAGATCTCTAATGATCCAGGGAATTTAAAAAACCCACTTACGTGACATATGTGCAGCACACTAATCCAAAAATTTGCATGTGTATGCACAAATGTGAGTGTGTGTGTGTGTGTGTGTGTGAGAGAGAGAGAGAGAGAGAGAGAGAGAGAGAGAGAGAGAGAGAGAGAGAGAGCCAACCAAAATCAGACCATCATACTCAGGGTTACACCTGACAGCCCATGTCCTGGAAACAAATTCAACATGTAACAATCAGACAGCTTGCAAATAATAAAACTTCTTACACACAACTGACACTCAATTATGAAGACCTCAAAAATGTTACAAAAAACAAGAATTCATTAGGGAAAAAGATTATTTAATAGATCAAAATCGATAGTGCACAAAATAGTTACCAGTGTGTGTGTCCAGGAAGCTCCTGGATAGGAACCTTTGGCTTCCTAAGATCCCATATGCGTATCCCGGATTCATCTTCTGCAGTCATCTGTAAAAATATTAACAATTTGTGGTATGGTAAGAGGAGCAAAAGGTAGTGATATACTGTCTACATGAGAAATTTAAATAAGGAAAAAGAAAAAAACCACTATATGAACATCTTAAACTCAGTTAGAAGATAAAAATATATCATGCCATTTTTGTTTTTGGTGAATTAAGTCAATTTACTAATATGATAAATGATGCCATATAAAGTTGAAAGTAGACAGATTTCTTGTGAGATGACAGGTACTGTAACTCATTTTCAATGCAATCCAACAGTTACTACATGTCTCTCTGTGTGTGCATGTGCACAGGCATGTAAGTTATGCAACACACCCTTCAATTTCAATGGCATAGATATACATATATGGAGAGAAGGAATAAAATATAGATATAGAATGGCACAATCACACTCAGAGGAACAGAAACTACATTCTTACAAGCACATGTTTCTTCTTCGGGTTATAATCAACATTGCGGACATGAGCATGCTCAATTGAATTTGTCTTCCTGCATATAAACAATTCCTATTGTTGATCAAGTAAGGATTTTGATGACAGATTTACATCATTATGAAGGCAAAGCCTCATTCAAGAAACAGTGCCTAAAATAGTTTCCTTCATTCTTGGTTGATTAGAGTAGTGATATATGTACAAGGAGTCTTATAAAATCTAATTGGCAAGATGATGAGGGAGTCTGCAGTACAATGGTAGACATCCCTAAGAAATCCTTTAATGTGAGCTATTTTATTGAAGACACCCTTCACATGCCAAATACATGGGAATTGGCATTTTGTGATACACAAGTTGTGACTTGTGACTATCAACAAGCACATTAGTTTGTAAGAAAAACTTGGCAATACTATTTGTGCATTAAAAACTTCCCTGTTCATAATCAATTGAAACAGAAAACCTGGAGTCATAAATTAACAACACTGTCTACAAATAAAAGCTATTAGACTTGCTGTAAAGTAAGCAAAAAGGACAATAAATCATGAGGAAAAACTGAGTACATGCTTCAAAAAAAGACTCAACTAAAATTGTGATCATCCAGGTTGGTCCTGATTAACAAATAAAGCAAAGTAATTACATAGAATCAAAAGAAAGCGTACTTCATTGTTCGTAAATCCCAAAATTGGATGGATGATTCACAAGTTGCTGCAACAGCATTCATGTCATGCGGATCCCATGCTCCACCAGATAAGTAGTGCAGGACGCCAGCTGACTCCTGTGATTGTACCTGGATTCGGTAACAAGACCTAAATAAGAATCAGTCTTACAATTTGAATTCAACTAGAGACTCCATCAACTACTACAAGCTTTTGCAGGAAAGGTTTTAAATGTCTTAAAAAGCCCATCAATAGCTTTCTTGAGGGAACAAGATTCAATACAGATGTGTGTGTTTGTGCATGGGTGTGTGTGTGTGTGTGTGTGTGTGTGTGTGTGAGAGAGAGAGAGAGAGAGAGAGAGAGAGAGAGAGATTTTGTTATCTTTCTCCTCCATCCCTCTGTTCCTTAGTTCATGCGTCTGGGAAATAAATTTTGATGAAGTAGGAATTCATATTAATTCTAAATCTTTCCTCTTACTTAGCCATAAGTACATACTATAATCACAAATGATTGACAAGACATCTCTTGATAAATTTCATTACAAAAATACCTGAGCAGTTTTTTTGGACAAATCTAAGCTCCACAAGGAAAGATTTTCTTCATCAATGCTGATCAGCTTATCATGCCTTCCAGATGGCCACCAAATAATGCTGAATAAGAGAGTCAAAGAATAACATGGCAGGTCCAATAAGTCTAACAGACAATACAGAGTTTACTCAGTTCCAAAATAAATAACAAACTTTAAAGTATTTGCAATATACAAAATAAGAAAAAATAATAATAATAAAAGATAAAAGTGGAATTCATGGGAACACAATTGGGTAACTAAATGCCCATAGAAAGTCCAGGGTACGCAAATCACCATTTAATCTTGCCAACATGTGTGTCAAGGGAGGTAATTTTTTCCAACTGAGGGGAATTCAGTTCGCCATATAACTCAGGGATCTGCCATATTGCTGCTCCATATGATTCACCTTCAAGCGCATTGAACTTTATAAGACATCTCCCAATGTCTGAGATAATAGACTTGCAGAGAATTGAAAGTAAAAACAAATATAAAAGAGTGATAAAATAAAAGAAGACAATTTATAATTACTCTTACAAGAATAAACATATAGAACGACAGGAAAAATAAAGAAAAATCCATCCAATTAATGCTGGAAAAATGTAATCAAATTATTTTGGGATGTCAAAACATAATAATGGTTTCTTGAAAGGTTCAACGGGTATCAGGCGAAACAGGACTGATGTTCCAAGGCCAGGGCAGAGATCCAACACACAACCAGCAGTCTTTCTCTTTCTTTGGCTTTCAGCTGTACAATTGATAAGCTTATCCTAATCAAATTCCCAATTGTGATTTTATCAACCCCGCAACTCCCAAAATCATCCAAATGGATTGCTAACAAATCACTCATTGGAATATAGCAACTTGCAAGCATCATTCGAGCACCATTCAGATTGCATTGTAACAAAACGTGCAACAAGTAACTAAATAAACAAATAAGATCAGAAGAAAAAAAAAAAAGGAAACTAATTACCAGTAGAATAAACAGTAGAGAAGATACGCTGGTCGAAGGGGCAGGAAGCAAGGTCCCAGATCTCATTGGGGTGCGAAAACAAACCCTCGCACACCAGCTCGGTTCCATCTGAAGAGAGCCGAACCAAATGCACCTAGTCCATTTCAATTCCATTAGATCCAGATCCAAATTAGAAACTCCGATTATGTTCAAAAATTCATGCAAGACAATAAACCTCATTTTCTTCTTTGAGACTGAGAGTGCCGGTGATGAAGCTGGTATGATCTGTGTCCGCTTTCACATCTGATATGCATCTGGCCTGGACGTCAAATACAGATGATTACAATCAAAATTAGGGCTTATGAATTTGGGGAAGAAATAATAATGGATTAAAGGGAGGGGTTTGGGTATTGACCTGGTATTTCAGACCATATCCGATGCCCGATGATCCTCCTTGCATTGCTGCTGCACTGCCCTGATACCACGATCTTTGTGGACTTGTTGCAGGCAAGCCGCTTGCAAGACTGACACAGTGATTACATTTTAGTTTTTACAACGGCCAACGCATTTTATTTTTCTTTATTTTTTTTTCTATTTGGGACCGATTTCGTATGATAAGCCGCGCAAAAGCCCAACAGAATTTGTTTCTTTCGTTAGTAGCCCAACATAAAAATCTTGGGATCTTCATTTTTACATTAGTAGCCTGTAGTCCTAATAATTTAATTTTATTAATAAAATGTTAATTTTTTATTTTATTCTAATATAAATTGACTGTTAAGGAGAAACATTTAATTTTAAAATTTTAAAAATAACCTAGGAACCCATCCCACCCAACCCTGCAGCCCCACCTACTCCACTTACCGGCGGCCGGCCCGACTCCGGCATTCCCCATCGCCGAAGCCGACCACGCAGCCATCGATGGGATATCCCTCGTAGTCGTAGATATCACCCCTATAAAAGAAAAACCCATTGAATCTTTAAATTATGGCGAGCACCAAAAGTCCATAGCATTAACCCACTCCTCGTTCCTTTTTCTTCATTTTCTCTTTTTTGTTCAATTCTTTTTCTTTCTAACGTTTCACTGAAAAATTTATTTGTTTTATTTTGGAGTGCTTTGCTACATCACAACTTGATTTTCAAATTCTTTCAAACTGAAAGTAACCCTTTTCATTCTATTTGGTTGATTTTGTCATAGAGGTTTTTTTTCAAAAAGACGCATCTTGGGAAAATTTTTGAATGGGTTGACTATTTTTTGAACTCTTCTAATTTTCGGTGCTCACCATCCAGGTGAAAGGACAACATCGTTCAATGAGTTTAGAAAAGGAAAATGGGAAGTTGGGTTGCACGGGTGGCAAAAGGACAACATCGATCATCGTTCAATGCATCTACGAAGGTCAATTAGGATTTCCGGTGGTGATGAGGGGTGGCGGCTGTTGATGGTGATTCCGGTGGTGATGGTGTTGGGGTTAGGAGGTGGTGATGATGGTGTTGGGTTTAGGAGGTGGTAAACATATTAATGAGAATGACTGATTATGATTCTTGTTTATTCCGATTCCTGCTCATTCCGATTCCTGCTCATTCTGATTAATTTTCATACCAATTTTTGCTCATTCCGATTCTTATTTATTTCGATTCTAATTTAATAAACATGTCTTTAAATTGAAAAATTCGGAGATTGAATACAAACGGAAAATACAAAAATTCGGATATGAATTAGAGGTGGCATACCCGGTCCCACCCCGCCTTATTGTCATTCCTACACAATATATTTTGTACACTAACATTGTCAAACCATTTACTTAACCAATCCATTAACAACACCTTCGCTCCACTCTCACTCTCCTCCAGCATTAAAAATAAATAAATAAACAAATTAAAAAAAAAAAAGTTCAATTAAAAGCGGCACACTCAAATATGAAATATCACGTAATTATACATTTATACCCCAAGGGAAAGGCTAACTACATCTCCTCACGCCAAAAGGCCTTGTGATCTCCCTCCACCTGCACGGCTGTACAGTCCACACCAAAAAAAGAAGACTGAAAAACGGAAAAAATCAAATGAAAAAAAAGAAAGCTCATTAAAGCTGAGAAGTAAACCCAAAGTCACCCAATTTTCTCATACTCTTACCTCTCCAATTGTTGTATCTTTGTGTGTGGATTTGGTTGGTGCCTCCTCCCATGGGAAAAATTGGATCCAACAACAAGAAGTAAAGGAATCGATGCTAAAAATCAGAAGCCCCAAAATATGAGCAGCATGTCTTTCGGCAGACGGTTTTCAGATCTTGATTGGCGGCTTCTCCTCTTAGTAATTCCTCCCCTCTCTCTCATAGTCTTCCTCTCACTTTCTGCTGCTCCCACCAACCCCTTCTCCTCTTTTGCTCCCATCCGATCCTTCCTTCTCGGCGGCCGTGCCTTCCAGCAGCCGCCGTCGGACAACGTAACCGCCGCCGTCAATTCAACTAATTACCCCTTCTCCAATCGGAAGAAGGATGACTTGGGACGCTCCAGAATGGCCGTCTGTTTGGTAGGTGGGGCCCGGAGGTTCGAGCTCACGGGGCCGTCCATTGTGGACCAGATTCTAAACAGGTACCCCAATTCGGATCTTTTCTTGCACAGCCCCATGGACCCCAACGCCTTCAAGTTCTCGCTCCTCAAGACTGCGCCTAGGCTCGCCTCCGTCAGAATCTTCCACCCCAAACCCATCGACGAGACCAAGTTGCAGCTCCGAGTCCTAACCGCCAAGAACTCGCCCAATGGCATCCAGGTTTTCTTTTTAATTTCTGCCTCATTTTCCTTTAATTTAGTAATTTCTTTTTTTATTATTAATTGGGTTTCTTATACGCGTCTAATAACGGTGCTTGCATTTAATTCTTGTTGCGGTTTTGTTTCCTTCTTTTTTTCTTTTTTCTCCTCGTAGTTATTTAATTTTTTGCTCAACCAAATTAATGAATTATACCAAAGTTTTGTGAGGGGTTTTGAACTTTCCTCACTTCCTTTCAAATCACAAATTAGATAAGCTATCTTAAAAAAAAAAAAAAACAAATTATGAATTCGTATAATACAAGTTCAAAGCTTAAAGAATGCAGTCACGTTCTCGTGGAGGCGTGGAGCATGTGATTGAATACTTGAATGATTATGCCGGACAACCTCCACTGAATAATGGATATTATTAATTTTTAGAAAAAAATAATAATAATAATAATGATATGGTTGTAGGCTTGTAGCTGACTAGCTGGGAGGAAGGTTAAAAAAGTCATCTTCTCTCTGCAATTAGTATTTATTATCAAAACTAAAGAATTCATGAGAGGCTGGTAGTCTGGTAGACCAGCCGTCAGCGGCGGTCCCACCCCAAGTCGAAACCGTTTTGGAAATGTCAAAAATGGAAGTTGGAAAATTGGCAGTACAGCCAAGTGCCACCCAGGCTGCCATTATGAATCTTCTTATCTTATAATATAATTAAAGGAAGAATTAAAGCCTTGTTATTCATTAATTCTAATTTCATTTGAATTTTTCTACTTACTGTTGTGTATAATTAATTTTGAAATGAAATGAAATTGAAACTTATAATCGAGCAATTAAAATGTTGTGGCGGGTGTGGTGTGCAGGGTCTGTTGCAATATTTCAACCTGGTGGAAGGCTGCCTAACTCTAATCCAAGCATACCAAAAACAAAACAACTTCACCTACGAGTGGATAGTCCGAACCCGAGTGGACGCCTACTGGAATGCCCCGCTCCACCCAAAATACTTCGTAGCGGGCCAGTACCTAGTCCCACCCGGCTCCTCCTACGGCGGACTCAACGACCGCCTTGGAATCGGCGACCTCAACACCTCCACAGTCGCCCTCTCCCGCCTCTCCCTCCTTCCCCAGCTCGACTCAGCCGGCTTCCACCAACTCAACTCGGAAACTGCCTTCAGGGCCCAACTCACCACCCAAGGGGTGCCTTTGGTCACAAAACGACTCCCCTTTTGTATCGTAACAGATCGTAAGTACGCGTTCCCGCCAAGCCGTTACGGAGTGCCGGTGGCGTCGCTGTCAAGCCCAGGCCCATTGAGTGGGACCAAGTGCAGGCCTTGCAAGCCTGTTTGCCAAGGCCCGTGCGTAGCGGACGTGATGATGGGCCTATACAGAGGGTGGAGCTGGACCCACTGGGCCAATGGGACGCTCCAACTTTGTGATGCGCATGGTGACTGGGAAAAAGGTTGGGAGAGGATATTTGACAGAGTTGCTGGGAAGAAACTCGCTGCCGAACGAAAGCGAGTTTCGGCTTTGACGGTGGAGCAGTGCATTCACGATTTCAACCAAATGAAAAGCCGAACTGGGAATTGGGATACGCCGCCAGTGGAAGAGATTTGTAGGATAGGCCTGGCTGTGCCCTCCAACTGATCACTGTCTGGGCCAGTTGGCCTGGCTGCTTTTCTTTCTTTTTTTTTTTTTTTTTTCAAAAAACAAAAGAGCTTTAGCGATAGGGGAAAGAAGTCAAGAACATAGAATGAGGGTATTTTTGGGTTCGTAGAATCTCTGTCTTTTCTTTTAAAAATTATATGGAATGCTTTGTATTATCTAAAAGATTAATCTACACAAGTTTGAAACTTTGAATATATCAGGGTCAACAATCAATATTTTTTTGTGTGGGAAAATAAATAATATTCAACGGAATAGTTTTCAGAATTTTGGATGCGCATCAAGAAAAGTCAGAAGGTGTCTTGACTTACTACGTAACTAGTGACAGGGGATGAAAGAATCAAGGATACAAAATTGGTTTTGTTCAAGTCTAAGTCTCTATTCTGCGTTTGAGTGAAGTAATTTGAAACTACTAAGGAATTCACAAATAACGGAATTTAAAATGACGTGATTTAAAATTTTAGAATTTGTAAATTCTCTTGTTTGGATAAATGTAATCATAATGAAATTTAAATACGAAATTTATAATAGTTTTATAAAAGAGTGATGGTGATAGTTGCAACAATAAAAATGATGTTTGTGGTAAGTTGACGATGGTAGTAGGGGTGATGGCCCACGGGCGGTGGGAGAAATGGTGGTGGCAAAAATTGGGATATTGGAGGTGGTGGCAACGGCGACATTGGCGGTGATGGTGATGGTGGTGGCGACGGCAACAGCGATGGTGGTGGTGATGGCATTGGTGATGGAGGCGGCGGCGGCGGTGTCAGTGTCGGTGGTGGTGGCGGTGGCGGTGGCGGTGGCGGTGTCAGTGGTGGTGACGGTGGCGGCGACGGTGGTGGCAATAGTGGCGGCTGTGGTGGTAGCGGCGGAGGTGGTGTTGGTGGTGGTGGTGGCAGCCGGCAGTGATAGTGGTGGTGGCGGTGTCGGTGGTGGTGGTGGTGACGGTGGCGGCGGTGGCGGTAGTAGTAGTGGCAGAGGTGGTGGTGGCGGCGAAGGTGGTGTCGATGGTTGTGGTGGTGATGGTGGCGGCAGAGGTGGCGGTGGTGGTGGCAGTGGTGGTGACGATGGTGGTGGTGGTAGTGGTGGTGGTATTGTAATTAATTGGCAAGGTAATTGGTAGACACGACTTTTTTTTTATTTTTATAAAAATTGGAATTTTGAAAATGACACCAATTTATGTGGAATTTAAACTTGGAATTTACAGCCTTCAAATCCCAAGTTTTTTTCCACATAGAATTTACAAAATTCTATATTTATGGACCCAAACAAGAAAATTAGAGCATGTAATTTCTTAAATGCTGAGTTTTGTTTAAATTCCAAGTTTTTTTTCTCCATCCAAACACACCATAAAAGAAAAAGAAAAGGTATAGTCTCTACACGTGCTTCAGAATTCAAAACCGGCACCTAACCTTAAGGGGGTGTACTCAATCAAGACTTTGAAAGACTTTTGTTAAATTAAAAAGTTAGGAGGTACTCAATCAAGATTTTTATATACTTTTAAAAAGTCTATGAAAGTCAGGGGGTACTCAATCAAGACTTTTAAAAAGTCTATGAAAGTCATACGGTACTCAAAATGTTAATGACTTTCACAGATTTCTCAAATCCATAGACTTTGAAAGACTTTTGGCATTAAAGTATACATACCAAATCTTCTTATTTCTCTTCCATTCCCCCTCCCCAAGACTTTGAAAGACTTTTGAGAAAAGGCTTCCCCTTTTCTCTCTTCGCCTCCTTTAGCATTGCATGCGCGCGTGTATGTCCCTTCCAACATTGATACACCTATTCCTTATATTGTCTCATCACTATGCCATTACATATAAATAGATTTCTCATATACGGTTCTAACTCTAGACTTCAGTGCTCCAGAAGTTAGTTTTATGGGTTTACAACATGTCAATTATAATATATTGTTCCACCCTTTTATTTTTTGTATGTTTATGTTGAGAGTTTCAAGGATGACTTGAGTTAGATTTATCTATTAGATACAATAATAAAGAGATTAGTTCAACATTATTTAAATTTTTGACTTATATGTTAAGTAGTAATACAACATTATTTCTTTCAAATTTTAAAATTTATATGCATTTCTCATTATGTATTATTTTATTTTTTAATTTAATTGACTTCACACTTGGTAGCTCGTTTTTGTCAACGTTACCTGGATTTAACATTATCCATGTAACATTGAATAGTAAGTTTCAACAAATATTGAAGACCAGTTTTAGATCATTCAATATATTAGTAGGTTTCTTAACAATCTTGATTTCTTGGAGATTATTCTTTCATCAGTTTGTCATTTTTTGTTTGATTTCACTACTTTTTCATTGCCCTTCTGTTTGATTTCATTGCGTTTTCATTGCCCTTTGTGATATACGGATGCTATTATCTTACAATATTTCACAATGATATTTGTATCAAAAAGTCATTGAAAGTCTATCAATGTCTATGAAAGTTTTTTAATAAAACTTCATGAAAGTCTATGAAAATCTGTCACTTAAAAAAAGTCTTTAAAAATCTGGATTGAGTACACCCTCCTAAGTTAGGAACCCCGAAAATGTAATTAATTGTTCTTCCTTCTTTTCCTTAGTTTCCTAGTTTTCTAGCTAGTTAGTTACTCACTTATAATTTATAGGCTAAATTATATTTTTGAAAACTATATATATATTTTTTGGCCAGGAAAACTGTATATATTTGATTCCTAATTTCCGCCATTTTTCACTTTTACCTTGTTTTTGATAATTTTTTTCTTTAATTTTGTGATGTTACTGATGTAGTTTTATATAACGATTGCAACTAAGTTCAAAACGTTTATTTTAAATATGAAAATTGACAAAAATTAAAATACCTAAAATACTCATGTATAAGTCAAGAATAAAACTTACCTATTCCTAGACCACTTGTGTGGTATCACCGAGAGAGAGAGAGAGAGAGAGAGAGAGAGAGAGAGAGAGAGAGAGAGAGAGAGAGAGAGAGAGAGAGAGAGGATGGGGATACCACCTATTGATATCTCCGGGACATGTAAGTTTTTCTCATAAGTCAAATTTGTGTATATCGCAACTATCAGATTTTTGTCATCAGAATATTAAAGGTTAACATTTCGAACTGTTCCAATTTTTATGAAGGTGCATAACAAAATTGTCAAAATTGAACTACAAGACAAAAATGAAAAATAAGTAAAGGTCGTAGCCATTCCGTGGATGCTTTAGCCATTCTCTTCTTGGGTTTAAGGCTTGAAGTTAAAATGCGCTCCTTAGAAAAATATTTAGGGAGATTCAGATATGATTGACCACACACGGCATTTTTTGGACATGTATTATGAATGATTAGGGATGATAACAATAAGTCAATAACAATGAGAAAGACAGGTTACCAAATGAACATTCCATCCACGTGCTCTCTCCCAAGATTACAAGTTACAACGTTCATTGGTCAGTCAAAAGACTTATCTAATTGTTAATTAATACAAGTTAAAGAAATTATGTAATTTCATTACCGAAATGAATATATATTTTATTTATTCCTTACTATTAGGTAATAA
This sequence comes from Dryas octopetala, assembly GCF_963921425.1. Lineage (NCBI taxonomy): Eukaryota > Viridiplantae > Streptophyta > Magnoliopsida > Rosales > Rosaceae > Dryas > Dryas octopetala. Next base: position 177,443 of record NC_141372.1, read on the forward strand.
ATGTAGGGCCTCCAATAACTTACTTATAGTTATAGAGTTATAGGTTGGTGGCGGTTCTTTTTTTTTAGAATGTACATAAAATCATGAGTCTTTCCTTCTTTATTCATTTTCGATGTCAATTTAATTTATTGCACAAAAAAGTGTCGATCCCCACATGGCCACATGAACCAGATAACAACATTTTAAATTGTGCCAAATTAAGAACAACATTGTTCTATTATTTACTTTATAGTTATGAACCAGATAATAGCATATTTTACTTACATGAAAACATGGAGTGGAAATTAAGCTATATATTAGACAAAAGAAAACATAGAATAATAAATAGATTATAGATGGAGGGTAATTAAGTAGTAGAGGGTGGTTAATTAATATATAGAAATATATTATTGAAAATAGGATTGGCCTGTGATATCGATGTCTGGGTCGGCGGTGGAAGGTGGGGGTCCGGGGGAGGATGCTTGGGGGGCATGGTGGGTTCAACTGGTCAGTCAGCACTCTGCGTGTCACTGGCCGGTGGCTTGGAATTGATTCCTGCTGGTCCAGTAGTACTAGTACTATCGCTGCCGTACATTCCGCCACCATAGGCACCATGTGTTAGTGGCTCCATCCTCGATATATTACTAATATTATCGGTAAGTGCCTCCTCTCTTCTTTGCTTTTCCCGCTCTTCTTCCATATATTCTAGCTAACTACTACTTTATTTACTTCATTCCAATTACTAATTACCTGCTTAATTCCTTCGTCCTAGCTCCAACGAACTCAAACTCGATCGATCAAATGCTAGCTAGCTAGCTAATTAATTTGCTTCCACGACTACTCATCTCAATACATATACATGCAACTAAAGTTAAAGAAAAGTGATCATGAATGAATGACACGTGTCCAACCTTACGGTGAAGTGGCAAAAGAATGAGCTGCCTTGTCATCTACCATGCATACGAATCCATTGCTGAAACACGTACAGTATAGCACGCACAATATTTTATGAAACGTTAGCTAACTTCTTGACCGAATAACTGGACATGGGCCAAGGTTGGGCTACCAATTCACGAGAGATGAGAGATACAATATTCACTGGGCCGGCTTGACCATTCAGTGAAGCCCGAACTCGCAGAGGCATATCCATCCAAAAGCCCGGCAGCCTAATTAAACCTCCATCATGATTAAGATCTTTATTAATTATTTTGATTAATATTTTCCTTCTTTTTAATTAGGCTTAGTCTTGGTCACATCGCTTCCCCTCAAGAAACATAAATCATGGCGGTTTTATACGGGCTTCGGTTTGTTTTTGGGGCTGCGCTTTCCTCTATTCAATTAATGAAATCGGATACTGAATTTATTATATCTCGGTTCAAAGGATGAAGGAGAATTTAACTCCGGACAGTACCATTTGGAGGAGGCTAAGAGAATATGGTTTGATTAATCAGAGGATTATTGTACTTATATACCTAGAGATCAGGGTAATGGGGCGGCTCATTTCTTGCTTGTTATATATATCTTGTGAAAATATTGTTAGTTGAGAGAGTGACGTCCCAAGTTGGCTTCAAGAACATGTTTTAAATGATTGTAATTCTACTTAGTTTCTCAAGATATAAAAGTTTCTTCAATTCAAAAGAAAAAAAAATTAGTGCGTTAGTTAACCCACTGACATCTATAATACAATATATAATTCCCTCACTCTCTGTAGGTGTCGAATATATATTATATAGATATATATAAAGGTGCGGTGCCACTTGATTAATTCTATCTTTTGTGCTCATGATCTAGCCCTTTATTTCCTAACTAGCTAGCTCCCAATAATTCTATCTCCCTTGAAAGCTAGGTTAATTCAATTTATTTAGAAATTAACCTTTAATTGGGATTGCATGCAGCGCGCAGTTGCGCGCAGAATGATAATGATCATGATAATATTTGTAATCATCACTTGAACTGAATCAGGAATTAATAAGAGGAATAATATTATATCAAACCACCACTAACTGCATTATATTAATTCCAACATGATTATGTATGCGGCGCTTTCATTATTCATTATTCATTATTCTTCTTGATGTTATAGCACCGTCGTCAATCATCGTCTCTCCCAGTCTCCCTTAATTATATACCCTACCATTCCCAAATAATTAATTAAACTAATATATATTTATCATATAATTAAATTAAGAGTAAAACACAGCATGCACTTACGTACCTAGCTTAATTAATCACTACCTCTATAATTAAATTTAAAATTTGAAAATTTGGCCAAAGAACTGGTTGCTCTATTTGTCATTATGAAAAACTTGATCAAAAGACTGTTATGTACAATAAATGAAATCTGACAACTTTGATGTGCTTTTGTTTTATAAATCAAAATAAATGAAAAATAGAGAAGGACTGATCTAGAAATATATGATGTAGCTCTATAGCAACTCTGTTCTATTAGATTGTCAAGCAAAGGGATGCTGCACTGTCACCATAGGCTTAGGTGACCGCTAAGAGTCAGTTTAGTCAGGGAAGGTGACTGCTCTCATCAATTGCTAATCTATATTTTTTGTAGTAGTGTCCCAAGCATGTTCTGAAGATTATATTAAGAAATTAATGACAAAAACGTGGCACATGATCCTAATTATTAGTAGTTAATATTAATTAGATTAGATCGATCGACAAGATACCTTCCTATCTAGCTCTCCACGTGGGATGACTCAATGCTATTGTGTATGTATAAGGGCATGTATCTTTTCTCTAATTATATACATAAAACTAAACTCAAAATTAATTAAAGCAGTCGCAGTGCTAGCTACATAATTTGATAGAGGTCTTAAAGGACATATTCATCAGAACCTGTCATGTCTGGATGCCAAGTGTCACGGTCCGCACTTAGAGTTGTGCATCTGTGACATTAATATGAAGTATGGAGGGCCAAATGCCAAGAGAATGGCATCCGTTTGGCGAAGAGTGGCCGGGTTGCGCGCGTGGAAGGGTAATTTCATAATTTGGCTGTTTCGGGGTCTTCCGGTTGGAATTTGAGAAATCTAAAAATACCGGTAAATCCAGGAGGTCGAAACGAGTCCAACGCAACTGACGGTTCGTCAATCGGAGTTCGGATGAATTAATTATGGCCAATTATGACTCCTCGCGCAAGTTGATGTTTCCTCCTGTTTTGTGAAGAAAGGCATAAAATGCTCTTTAGGGGGAGACATGGTGTCAAGCTCTCCACCACCCCCGGCGCCCACACCCATGGAGCGTTAAGCGAGCTACTCTAGGAACCTGAGGGGACCTAGGGGGCGGGCACATGACTTCCGGAGGGCGGTCATGTGTCTCTGTGGGACAGGAGGTCCCACAGACAGTACAAGCGAGCGGGAGTGCTTGTATTGCGCTGGGCGCGCGCACACGAGGCTACAAGGGGAATTTCCTTATGCCGCGCCATATGCACATCATGCCAACTAGATGTGAACTCCCGGAGACTTCATGGTGCACATTGGCCATGTAGTACTCAACGAGGGCATCGGCTTGGGTTCGGCCATGCACAATAGATGATGCTAGCAGGCAGGGGAAGGGCGACCCCGTGCCAACGAGAGAAAGCTAACGTGGGGCATCGGAGAAGAGTTGCTCACTCGGGTGGCATGCATGCAAGTTGGCTGGCATGTTCAACTCGAGGAAAGGACTATGGGCGCGAGCTAGCCCTTAGTGCCATGACAAATGAGATGTGGGAGCAAGGTAAGACCCGACATGTGAGATTGGAATGCCGGCGTCATAAGAACCTATCGATCGGGCGAGTGTCTTGGCTGAGAACCTAGACACAAGGAAGCAATCGTATAGTCGCTACGGGCGAGACTCGAGAGGAGTAGTTCTTGTTGGCAAACCTCGAGGAGGCAACGAATGGGTCTATATCCTGAAAAGAGTAAAGAGAAAGTATGGCTGGCCTTGATTCAGAGGAATCTTGGCGCCGCACGGGCAAATTCCGCTGCGTAAAAAGTGAGCCCGTGACACCAAGCACGAAGCATATATGCATAAATGCGTTTCATATGTGAATTCCAAAACTAGCTCGAGTCTAGGCATTTAATTACTTAATCAATTTGCTGAATATACATATATGTATGTAATTATATAAGCTAGCTAGCTGGTTAAATTTTTTAGAGACAGCTAACGACCTTGACCGTAATGGGAATTGAATTAGTCAGAACAGACCATATACAACTTGGCTCAGACAAATTAATTGAGGTGTAGCTAACACGCTTTGGTCAGACCTAGCTAGCTAGCTAGCTAGCTTTGTTGGGACTGGACTCGATCTGGAGGTAATTATATATTCGATCTGTTTATTTATTTAATTACTTTTCATATGTGCTTAATTTCTCTCATGCTGCGTGAATCAAATTGATCGATATATATATATATATATATATATATATACGTGCGTGAATCAAAATTCAGAAAAAAGATGCAAACCGAACCTTAAAAAGTTAGAATTCATAGGGGAAAAAAGAAAAATGTCTATTAACATTTGAACAACATGGGTACGTGTTAGTGTGTTACTATCAGGTCCTAATATATCTTAATTATAAATTAAGACGACACAGCTGCAGGCATGCACAGTAGCACAAAGCCCATATATAAGTTGTCTATGCATGTTTAAATCGGAACAATTTTATTTTTTTTCTTTTGTGGTAAGTAAGTCCAATATTCCAATTACATACTTACATCATGTGTTGTTAATTGACAATTAATTAATTAATTTGTCTTTTACAGATATCTAGACTAGCAGTAGAGCGATCTCAGGCTCAGGGTAAGCTGACTTCCTCCTGCTAGCTTCAACGAAATCTGATCTCCCTCGACATCCTACAGATATCGCATCGAAAAATTCATTAATATTGCCACAACCCGCACGCGTTTACAAGTCAAAACTGCAGCAAATTAATAAAATTACGTGGCATGATAGAGCAGAAACCAATGCCATACATAAAGTTACTAGCTAGTTAAGAAATTATTTCTCATGCATATAACTTACCGAACATAGATGCACTTACCAAATATGAAAATTAAATTATATTTTCATTCTCAAACTTTCAAAACCTAACCAAAGGAGCCCTTAATTAAACACTAACATGTAACTTTAAAGACTTGCGGTCTCAGGTCTAAGAGAAAGAGAAACAGCGTGTCAAACCATAAGCGGGCCTTGGTATACCCACATCACATGATTGAGTAGGTCGATACAGCTGTCTCTTTCTCTTCATCCATTCCATCGTGTGCTCCTCCTGTGGACCTCTGCCTGCCAGTGCCAGTCATCTCCTTAATTTATATGCAAAATGCAGCCTCCCTGGATCACCATGCATATATATATATATGCATCCTTTATAAGTCACCTTCAATTCATCCATTTTTTTAACCATCAACAATATTAATAGAAATGGTAGGCGTTTTCCGGCGGTCCCTTTCCTTCCCAAACAAAATAGTTAGTACTCGTCCTAACACAAGTAACCGTAGTGGTACATGTAGTCCATCATCAAATTCAAATTCATCAAAACCACGTCCGGCCTTGTCTCATCACACCAGATCCATCAGTCTCCCATGCAGATCGCACCCCGTGATTTCTCAGCTCAAACATTACACCACTGCCCTTCAATCATGGGCTCTCCATATTCATCCAACTGCAACCTCCGCTTGGCTCTGCGACGGCTTGACCAGTCTCAAAGACTTCCACCACTGCCTCCACGAGATTCTCCAGCTTCCTCAAACCCAAGAGTCCCTCCGCCGCCATCCCCACTGGGTTGACAACCTTCTAGAACAATTCCTCCGTTTTGTGGACGTGTATGGGATCTTCCGCACCTCCTTGTTGGCTCTTAAAGAGGAGCATTCGGCAGTTCAAGTGGCCATGAGGAAGAGAGACGAGTCCAAAATAGCATTGTACGTCAAAGCCAGAAACAAAATGGCCAAGGAAATGGCTGTGCTTGTTAACGCACTTGGATGTATCGCACGCCCATCTGCAGCCTCCTCCGTCTTCGTCGACTATGTTAATGTTGGCGATGTTCAACTGGCTGCTGTTATCACGGACGTCGTTCAAGTCACGGTAACGGTGTCTCTTGCACTTTTTAATAGAATTGCACTATCATTTCGCCCTACAAAATCCAAGACGTGGATTCCGGGATTGAGGTTGAAGATCAAGATCAAGGCTGCAAACAAGGCCAAGGTCGTAGAAGATCAGCTGGCCAATAATATTCAACAATTTGAGCAACTTGAGGTTCACACCTTGGGGGGTTTCAGAAAGAAAGGAGATGAAGAGGTCAAAATGACTATGAAGACAATGCAGGAATTCGAGACCTCCATTGCACGAATTGAAACTTGCACTGAAACAGTTTTCAGGAGTTTGATCAACGCAAGGGTTTCACTTCTCAACACTCTTGCACAGTAAAAAAGGAAAACGGATCGAGTAGATCGATCGATTTATTTGCTTTCATAATTTATTAATTTTTCCTCTAAATTAAAGTTGAACAGATCAGATTATGTGTCAGATTAAGAGGTGTACAGTAGAAAGCTTCCTTAATTTGGCTTTAAAAAAAAAATTATTTTGTAAATCTATTGTTTTGAATATATGTTACTTGTATTTTTGTCATAACAAAGAATTGTCGAATTAATATAATTAATTGTGTATACCAAAAGATACAGGGATTATATTGAAGAAATACCAACTAGCTATTGTATTTCTTTGAAAGATATATATATTTCAAATTCAAATCACTCATTCGCATATTAAAAAAATAATAATGCTATATTTACCATATTTTTATACCATATTTTTATAACATCTTACGTGTCATCACTTTACTAGACATGGTTTTTTTTTTTTTTTTGGATTTTTTTATTTATTTATTAGTATCCAATGTATGAATGACATGTAAGTTGCCACATAAAGTGATATGAAATTGTGGTATAAAAATGTGAGATGTCTAACACTACTGTTAAAAAATACTGGAAGACAACATATCATGGGGCATAGACATTGTTCATTTATTAATTAATATAATTTAAGAAAAAGATATTTATATACGTACAATTTCTTAATTTAATTTAAGTGACAGTTATTTTAGTTAACGGTATTATTAGCGTTAAAATTTAATAATATTAAGGAGATAACATTTTATTGCTACACTATATACTATTTTTCTAATAAAAAAATAGTTCTCATAAGAGTGGAACACAATATAATATCCTTTATATTACTTGTTAAATTATATATGTACGTGTACAACTCACATTAATGTTGCAGGATCGTCTAATGGCCGGTTTTACTTTTTTACATTTTACAAAGTAAAGATGATGAGAAATTTATAATTAGGGAGCACACTCACATGACTCGATCGTGATGATATATGTTAGGGGCATAAGCTTTCCGACATGTGTAACATACGACCTGAAAACATTGAAAGTTAAATGTGGCATAGCCAACGAATGCTGAACGTACACGACAAAAATTAATTAAAATACAGGAGTTCACACGTTATAGGTGAATATATAGCATGGCAGAAGGGCAGCAGGCGGTCCAGCCCTGCAGGCCAATATTTGAAATCGTAAAGCACATGGTTTTGTTTTTTAATCCCAATTAAGTTTGCTTCTCATAGATCTTTTTGATAATTAAGAGTATTTGCAATAGTGGTGTTCAATACAATTTTATTGTATACAATTGAACTAATGGATTAAAATTTATTTCCAGCGGTGTAGTTTAGTCCATCACTCCATTGCAATTGATGCAATTGCAATAGAAGGTGCATAAAAGGATCGGATAAACTCAAACCCTCTAGTAAAAAAAAAGTGACGTTAGTTAACAAAATAAAAAGTTAAACCCATTTGCTTAAAAAAAATTTAATGTGAAATAGACAAAACGATGTAGTTTTGATGATTAACCATATTGATTAATAAATAAAAAATCCCGTCCTAAAAAAAAGAAAGAAATATAGTACAAATTCTATGATGTTAATAGTTCGTCAAATTTTATGATTTATTGCTCATGGATGAAAGTGGACCAAAGTTGTTCCCTCACTATTGAGATTTTAAAGGGCGACTTTCAATTCAATCAGAACAGGCTACAATTTATACCTTGGAGGCAAAGGATCTACGGCAACTTTCCCAAATTTTGCTTTGGGCTGCCTATGTAGCAAGCCCGTATTCATTATGATGGACGTAGGAATTATGTGACTCTCCAGTAGCGGCTGTGCTTGGAAAATGAATAAATGATAGTATCTTGGGCTTCAAAATTAGGTAGGTCCAGATCAACACAAAAAACTCAAAAATTAGCTAGGTGGAGGAGGGCCAGGAGGCACTAGATGGGCTAAAAAGTTAAAAGTTAATATAATTGAAATTTTTGCAAAAAGAGCGGGAACATCCTTTTCGACCTTCAAATGTTCAGAGTTCTTAAATTTTGTAGTGCTTATATATTATGTTTGATTCAGATGGATAAAAAATAAAAATAACTGAATTGAAAAAACCCACATTTTTTAGGATAGCCATTTTCACAGTCTTAGTTTATATGACATGAACTGAAAGTTTGGTGCCTTTGGTGGGATTAGGATTGTAGTTAGCTAGGATCGATACAAGATCCAATACAGGACCATGTTTTGTGGTCTAGCCTCTTGCTTTCACTTAGTTAGCTAGGATCCAAGATCCAATACAGGAGTACAGGACCATGTTTTGTAGTATCTAGCCTCTTGCAGCCTTGCTTTCATTTCTTCATCTCCCACTGCAAAGTTTAAAGTTCAAAAGCAAACAGAACACAAATACTGAAATACAATACAGCCAAAGTTGATTGAGTTGGAATTCCACCAACAACAGCCACCAACGACTCCTTTTAAGAAGATATCGTCACTCGTCAGTCGTCAGAGATTCAAGATTCCAAATATCTTTTTAAAACATCACTCATTAATTCCTTCACTTAAAACTGTTATTCTTACTTTTTTGTTTTTAAGGAAATATTTGGGTATGAATTTACTTCCACATGCATGGCATAACGGTTACTTGCCATAATTTACCAATTACCATTCATTCATTGGACATTATAATGATTTATTTGACCTTCTAGTTTTGATTTATAGTTATTGATATAATGTTCGATTTGAAATTAATAAAATGATACCTACCTTTTTAGGTTGTCAAACGTATCATGATCATGGGAAATGAGTGGCCAATTTCTTTCAATTTAATTCCAGTTTTTGTAAACATGAGAAAAAATTACAAAACATAGAGAAACAGTGCAAATTCCGGAATTCGTGGTATGAATGCAAATAAGAAGAAAGCAGAAATGCATAAAGGGATGTAATAAACAATAAAACTAAGGGCATTGATGCAAAAATGAGAAAAATAAAATAGAGACGTTATATGACTGAAGGCTCCCGCTAGCTTTTCCCTCACAATTAAGGAAAGATAATTAAAGTCAGGCGCATGCTAATACCAATGCCAATACACCGATTAAGTTACCCAAATTAGAGAAATCCTTAACCAGATAGATAAATATATAGATAGATAGAGCGTTAGTGTTATAATTAATTGAATTGACTGAGTCGGATGGGGTGCGCCGCCTCAAAGCTGGAGGAACTCCCGGCGGTGTCTTTATGCCGGGACCGGTACAAGTACCTGGACGAAGCTGTCTGCCAAAGCCAAGCCCTGGCCGATGCCCATATCGCTTACTTGGACTCCCTCAGGGCACTTGGTCCCACTCTCCACCGTTTCTTCCAATATTATTATTATTATTCTCATCACTCTCGCCCGTCTTCTACTACTTCCAACTCTGCCTCCCACCTCCGATTCCCTTCGCACGACGACCACGAAAAGCCAACCCCAGTCGTCAATTCTGATGATCACTCAAGCGGTGGCGGTGGCTTAGCTCCGAAACCACCCCCGCCACCGTCTCCCATCAGCTCCACTTGGGATTTCTTTAACCTTTTTGATGCCTACGAACCGCTTTATTATACTAGTTGTCATTTGGAGCCTGAATTAGCTGCAGACACTACTACTAGTACTGGTGGTGCCAATAATATTAATATTACTGGACAGGAACAGGAAGGGCAGACTTGTCATTTGGCCCCTGAGCCTCATGAGGCCATCACAAAACTTCAGCTTCTGTTTGAGAGAGCGTCAGAGTCCGGCAATGAGGTTTCCAAGTCGCTGCGCTCTCATCACCACACAATTTCTCTTCATCAAGGTATATATTCATCTCAACTTTTTAATTTTAATTAGTGATTAGCAAAAACAATCTCAACTTTTGTAAAATAATGGGTTTTAAATTTATATAATTTGACTGTCTATTTACTTGTTGGAGAAGCAGAGTATGGCTTTGATCAATCTCATGAAGGCTCCGTGATGAGTTCACAGAGCCTATCTCACACTCTGAAGACGCTCTTTTTGTGGGAAAAGAAACTTTATGATGAAGTCAAGGTATGCATATATATTTGTAATTGCTTAACTTCTTGATTTATGCAGAATCACATCTTGGTTGCTCTTTTTTTTTAATTACGTTGTAGGCTGAGGAAAGATTGCGTGTAACATATGAGAAGAAGAGTAGGCTGCTGAGACAATATTTGGATAACAAGGGTAGTGCAAGTGCTCATGAGTCTCCCAAAGCCGACTCTATTCGCACTACACTCGGAAATCTTTTAACAAAAATGAAAATTGCAATTCAGATTGTTGATAGAATTTCAATCACCATCAATAAGTTGAGGGACAAGGAGTTGTGGCCGCAGATTATTGAACTCATTCACAGGTATGATCTGCTTGCTTGCTAATTTCTGTTTTTAATGACCACTCCCTCCATCTACGTACAAATGTTTTTCTTCTACACTTAATTCACTCATATATTGTTCACATTTGCCTGCAATGCATAGCCATAAATTACTGGCCACTCTAGCTAATTGGCTGTATAGCCTATATTCCTATTCTGCAATCGTAGTACTTAAATATTATTGCCTGCAGAATGAGTAGTTATGATCAGACTTCCCTTCTCCGCTTGTTTGGAAAAATTTTTAGACCACCTTGTGGATGAGATATTGAGGCTGATAGTTCTTTGTTATATGTTTTAAACCACAATTAAATTATTTTGGCTTTAGATTGTATTCAGAACCAGGCAAATTAAAGGATGCTTTTGTTGTCATATCAATTTAAGTTTTGGAATAAATATCTCCTGGGTTTTGGTTCCAAACAGTTATGAACAAGGTTTACTTACCAATCAAGTTGAATATGACGATTGTGAATTAAACCTATAATTAACTGGTTGTAGATAGTTTGTTTAATTAGATTGTGGTATGTGCGTATAAATCCTTAATTATGTCAGGGAATTGAAACAGGATTAATTTGCAGATGCTTTTGTTTTCCATGGCTGACTATATAATACAAATAATAACTTGTACGTTCAGGTTACTTGAAATGTGGAAAGCAATGCTAGAATGTCACAAGTGTCAGTACCAAGCAATTGCGGAAGCTGCCATTGCATCACATGGGAAGTTGATTATTGATGATGCGCATCTTGAAACTGCAACTCAACTAAAGTTAGAGCTTCAAAACTGGAATTTATGCTTTTCCAATTGGATTGCCACCCAAAAAGGGTATGTAAAGGCATTAAATGGTTGGCTTCTTAGATGTCTTGTATATGAACCTCAAGAAACACCACAAGATACAGGAACAGTAGAATCCTTGTCTCCTGGTAGAATTGGTGCACCCCCTGTTTTTGTTATATGTAATCACTGGTCCCAAGCTATGGATAGACTCTCAGAGAAGGAAGTGATTGGAGCCATCCGTGGATTTCACACTAGTATTGATCTGCTTTTGGAACAACACAATTCTAATATTGTAGAAATGCAGCAAAGGGAAATTGAAAACAAAGGTGGTCGTGGTCGTCTGGTGAGTAAAGGAAAACTTTTGGAGGAGCAACTGGCAGGAGAAGAGGGCAGAGTGAAGAATTTACCTACTGGGGAGAAACAGTCGCAAATCATTAGTGAGAATAATAGATCTATAAATCTTCAATGGGATCTGAAGCAGACATTAATGGCCATGGAGAAGTTCACTGCAAACTCCATGCAAGCATACAAGGAGCTTCATGAACATATTGAACAGGTCAGGCATAGGCATGCTTCATAGGATATGATATACATAATTAGGTATCATGAGCCTTAATTATAATTCATTAAAGTTAAAGGTATCATGAGGTAGCAAAAATAATTATTTGGGAAATTTGTAAGATATGGGTTGTGTTCCTCGATCTGGAATCCTGGACGATTCATTTAGAAACTTGGTTTTCCCTAATTTGGGGGTTCTGATACAATGCGACAGCAGTATTAAATTAATATTGTATCCATGGCTGTTTTGCTCATCAATATATGCAATTAAGAATTAATGACACGTGAGATGGTATAAGAATGTGGTATAAAAAATGTGGTAAATATAGCATTATTCTTAATTATATATGTTGATATGGAGTATAGCATCCTGGACTCCTGGTTACAATCTGGTACAGGTTTTTTGAGATGCCAAGATTGCTGAATGACATACAAGACGAATATTGACTCAATTCCTGCATGCTCTGTTTAATTGAAAGGTTACTAATTAATAAAGTTTTCATCTTTGGACCAACAATACATCAACTGCTGGCCTCCAAAGAATCCACTTATTGTGATCGGAATTTGGAAGTACGTTAGTTAGAGTTCCTGCGAAAGAGATTCATTCAGAAAAAAGGCTTAATTAATTAATTAATTAATTATTTAATTAGGCCGTCAGGCATGGATCACTGCATCAGGCCATGTCGTTTTCTCCTTTTCAACTCCTCAGTCCCATGCACGGAGGAACCGCGTTATCTGAAACCAATCAAATAACGCGGTCTCTTTATCTTAATATTGCATCACATTCACATTCACACTCAAATTGCTATTTTTTGTTATTGTTTGCCCATTCGTTCAAAGAAAAAAATACGTTATCATTTGGAAGTGATGAGTCCTTTTCATGCATGTTGGACCATTTGGTTGATGATGTAACTTTGTTCGGAAATCAGAACCGATTGATTGTTAAAGGCTGGTGGTGGTGGTGGCCATTTATAGATTTGGTGATTTACCAGCCTGTGCCTGTCTCCATAACATCTTGTTAGTTAGTTTTTGTGCTGTGATTTTAACGGGGATGAGGGAGGGAGTATTCGATCAGTATTCAGCATTTGACGTTGGTCTGATTACTGGTGGATGTTGAGCGACAATTACGAGAATACCCTTTACGATTAGAAAGGACAATCAACTGTAGAAGGAAAGAGGGAGAGAGACAGAGACAGAGGTGGTTTGTCAGTGCAGAAAGAGAGATAAAAACGCGCAATGAGAAGGAAAAGAAAGCTGCAGCAGCTCAACAATAACATCACTCCTTTCTGTTAGATCTCTCTCTCTCTCTCTCTCTCTCTCTCTCTCTCTCTCTCTCTCTCTCTCGTTTCTCTCTCCAGTCTCCCGATATATGTTTTTTTAAACAAGAGCAGAGCGGGTGGAGGTGGGCCACTGAGTCAACTCGACCGAGTTATGGGTTGCTGCGAGTCGTCCTTTATACATAGACCTCATCAACTCCAAGACAAAAACCGCCGCCACCGTCACCGGCACCGCAACACCACCGCCGCCGCCGCTGCCAACACCATCCACGCTCCTCAACCGTCCAACGGAACCGACGCCTCCGGACCCGGAGACGTGCCGGGATTCTCAGAGTTCTCCCTCGCCGACTTGAAAACCGCCACCAATAACTTCAGCTCCGACTTCATCGTCTCCGAGAGCGGCGAGAAAGCTCCCAATGTCGTGTATAAGGGCCGCCTCCAGAACCAAAATAATAGTCGCTGGATTGCCGTCAAGAAATTTACCAAATTGGCCTGGCCTGACCCCAAGCAATTCGCCGTATGTACTCCGTCCCTCCCTCCATTTTGCTGCTTAGGGTTTCCATTTCGAATTTAATTGATTTCTTTTTTGTCCTTTCTGGGGTTCAGGATGAAGCTTGGGGTGTTGGGAAGCTGAGACACAAAAAGCTTGCGAATTTGATTGGATATTGCTGCGATGGCGACGAGAGGCTGCTGGTGGCCGAGTACATGCCCAATGATACCCTTGCCAAACATCTATTCCACTGTATGCTTTCTTTTTATTCTTTTATTAATTCATTAACGCCGGGTTTTCTATTCTTCAATGACTTTGTCATACAATCCTTGCCGAGAAATCTATGTTTTGACAAGTTTCTTGAAATAGGAGGAGGACCATTTTGACTTTTTTAGTGATTTTTTTGAGTTGCATTGCATTTCTCAGCTGCGTTGGTAGAATTTTAAATTCAGCTCTAGGGCCTTTTTGAGATAATATGAATATCGTTAGTTGTATACTGTCTGTCAAAATGTGAAAAGCCATGAAAAGTTCCCTCTGATATTCTTAACAAGTTGCCTCGAAAATTTATTGCTAGAGTTTTTTAAAGTATTTGTTTGGATATAAATTCAGTTTACACCTTCTTGACAGGGGAGAATCAGACCATTGAGTGGGCCATGCGATTAAGAGTTGCTCTATTCATTGCTGAAGCATTGGATTATTGCAGTAGTGAAGGCCTCCCGTTGTATCATGACTTAAATGCGTATAGGGTTCTCTTTGATGAGGTGCTTGAATGTTTAGTTTTTTCAGTTTTTACTGAAAATTAAATAATTTTTTCACTTATCTTTGAAAAATTTTGTTTTCAATAGTAGACATATTTCTCTTGTGTTAATATTTGTCATCTGAAGAATACATGGATTTATATGAGATCAAAGTGGTAATTTTGTCGATGGTCTTGGCAGAATGGCGATCCTCGGCTTTCTTGTTTTGGGTTGATGAAAAACAATAGGGATGGAAAAAGTTACAGCACTAATCTTGCCTATACACCTCCTGAATATCTAAGAAATGGTAGCTATTTATCTTCCTTCAGCATATGAAAATATGTTTCTTTTTTTACTTACATTAATTAGATAGTTTACAAGACACTCTTTTTCATTGTTGAGAACTTGAGATCAATGTTATTGCACGAGCAATGTCACTAAAAGGATCATTATGAAAGTTCATTTCAGTTCTGAATACCTATGTCTATAATAGTTTGTAACAGAAAATACAATGATTTGGGGCAATATTCTTGTTTGTTTTATACTAAAAGATATTAATGATATTTCTGGGGATGAATGCTTTGATAGAAATCGGAATTTCTTAAAGTCGTCGTAAAGGTTTGACAGAGAGATCTTATTGCAGTTTTTAAGAAGATTTAGATCCATGTAGTTGGAAGATTTTTAAATTTCCATTCCAATATTATGTGTTTGGTAATTGAAAAGGGTAACTACAAAAATTTTGGGGATGATAGTTCATTTTGTATTTGGCTTAAACATATTAGCCTAATCATCAATTAGTGAGTTTGATTTTATGCAATGTCAAGTTGTAAGGCATTGTGTTAGTAGACATAAGGTCGTTCTTTTTAAATGAAAATGTTTGTGCTTGGGGATGCCTTAGGAAATGACAACTGAACACAGACTGCGGCGACAAGTAAGATTATTTGAAGAATCTAATAAAATATGACAGAGTTGTCCACCCTTGTCCATAGTTTTGAAAGTTTTGTCATCTGTTGTTGCTAGTATATGTGTAATGTTCTGCCCAACTAATGTGATAATTTGATATAATGTGATAATTATCACCACATGGTGATTGTATTTCATGAAAATTCTTTATATGTATATGTGTATGCTGCAGGAAGGGTGACTCCGGAAAGTGTTATCTTCAGCTTTGGGACTGTTCTTTTGGATCTTCTCAGTGGAAAACACATCCCTCCAAGTCATGTAAGTATTTTACCATGTTGTGCGCTTGTTTTCCAGTCAGTGAGCTTGGAATGGACCCATAATCTAATAGTTTAAGTGCAGTGCTTCTGCCAATTGAGTTATGCAGAAATCCAGGTTCTGTATGGCAACGGAGGAGTTGTTTGTTAAAATTGCTTCTTACTCGGAAGTGTGTAGTACTTGGCATTAAGGGGCCCCTTATTTTCCCCAAGGTGTGGTAGAAAATATAGATGAAATATTAAACAGTCATGTAGTAAAATATATCTTTTCTTTTTTTATATTAAGTTTTGTAGTTTAAGTAATAGGTTGAGATTCATCACTCATGACACTGATGTTGAAGAGCAGTTTGCAGCTTGGATCTTAATGTTTTTCCCTTTTCTTCGCTTGGATAATCTTTTAGTTTTTAATATTTAATTGTGTTGTAAAGGATCATATTGAAAACATACTCTTTTTTTTTTTTTTATATGTTTGTGTCCATGCAGGCTCTTGACATGATTCGAGGCAAAAACATTCTTCTCTTAATGGATTCACACCTGGAGGGAAATTTTTCAACTGAAGAGGCGATTGTGGTTTTTGATCTTGCCTCGCGATGTTTGCAATATGAACCCAGGGAGCGGCCAAATACCAAAGACCTGGTTACAACACTTGCCCCACTGCAAAATAAACCTGATGTAAGGCTTCTTTCGTTTTCCCCCTATGCATGCAGTGATATGTTAGGGCCTGTTTGGTTTTCTATTCAAAAACTATTTTTTTTTTTCAAAAACAAAAAGACAAGTTTTAGTTTAGAAAACGTGTTTGGTAGACCATTTTCAAAAACAGTTTTTAGAAAAAAATTCAAAAACATGCCTCTTTTTAAAAACGATAAAACATCATTTTTTTTTAATTTTTTTTTTACACTTCCTTTTTCTTTAGCTGCCATCATTTTTATATTTTAAAAATTGTTTTCAAATTTCATACCAAACAAGTTTTTAAATTTTAAAAATTGATTTTGAAAACTCACATTTAAAAAAAAATCTTAATTTTTGAAAAAAAATTTTGAATAGTATACCAAACGGGCCCTTATTTTCTTTCTGGTTTCTTAAATTATGCATTATTTTATTACTTATCCTCACCAACATTGTCAACGAAAAGTAGTACAAGTGTACAACTAAGCTTCTTAATGTAATGACATTGTTTCTTTCGTCTTCCTTTGATTCTTTTCATGCTTTATATTGTGTATCCTCACTCCTTCCCAGATTGATTCTGTTCCCTCAAAGCAATTCTAAATATCTCTACATTTTCCAAAACACGCTTAATCAGCATTTTATGATAAAGATGATGCTTTGTAGGTTCCATCTTATGTGATGCTAGGAATTCCAAAGCACGAGGAAGCACCTCCGACTCCACAACATCCTCTTTCTGCCATGGGTGATGCCTGTTCAAGGATGGACCTCACAGCCATCCATCAGATCTTGCTAATGACACACTACAAAGATGATGAAGGAACCAATGAGGTAATTGAATTGTGCACACGTAGGTTCAGCTGCTTCTCTGATGCCTTCTGAAACTTTGTCTATGTTTTAGTTGTCTTTCCAAGAATGGACTCAGCAAATGAAAGATATGTTGGAGGCAAGAAAGCGTGGGGACTTGGCATTTCGTGACAAAGTTTTTAAATCTGCAATAGACTGCTATTCTCAGGTATATCTTTGATTTTAGAAAACAAGATGGCCATCTTAATTTCTCTTTGTGATGGATGATTAATTTCACTGTTAATACTACAGTTCATAGATGTTGGGACCATGGTTTCCCCAACTGTCTTCGCACGAAGAAGTCTTTGCCATCTCCTCTGTGATCAACCAGATGCTGCCCTCCGAGATGCAATGCAAGCGCAATGTGTCTACCCTGACTGGTCCACAGCATTTTACATGCAGGCGGTTGCTCTTGCCAAGCTAGACATGCACAAGGATGCAGCTGACATGCTGAATGAGGCTGCTGCGCTGGAAGAAAAAAAACAGCGGGGAGGGAGATTATCTTGAAAAGCCCCTGTGATTATTTTTGTGATCCACCAAAGCATCTATTGTTTCGTTCTGGCTGCAGCTGTTGTTGTAACAAAACATGTAGGGTTATGTACATTGGGGAATGGGAAAAGTTGTTTCAGTCCAAAAATGTGCAAAGAGAGGGAGAAACTTGCTTCTTCTGCATCAACTAGTGTACTCTTTTTTTTTTTTTTTTTTTTTCCAATTTGATTACATAATTAATTGGTTCTTAATGTTACTTGTGTATATGAAACTTATAATACAATATTTGTACGCTGAGTGATAACACATGAATTTGCTTAAACGTCCAATTATGCAACAAATAGCTCAGCTTTTCCATCGATAAAGAGGCTCATGAATTCTTCACCATCAACAGTTTCCTTCTCTATGAGGAGCTGGGCTAGCTTGTGGAGGATGTCAATGTGGGTTGTGATGATCTGTGTGGCTCTCGAGTAAGCTTTCTCTACCAGCTCCCTTACCTCTGCATCCACAACATCTGCAGTTGCCATGGAGTAATCTTTTTGGGACGACATCTGCAATTGAAACACACACAAAGCCATCAGCAGTTGTCTTAGCTCATCTTCTCCGTTAGTCTATCATGTATCCCACGGGAAAAAGTGATATAAAGAACGAGAATAAACATGCAGATGATAAAGCAGTTAACATGTATGACAATTGCTTAAAGTCTATACACTGATCTACCTGTTGACCTAAGAAGGGGTTGCCACCAGGACCACCGATTGCAACTTGTCCAATCTTTTTGCTGAACCCAAATCTCTCTACCATCTGCCTTGCCACCCTTGAAACTTGCATGAAGTCATTTGATGCCCCTGTTGTCACATTATCCTGACCAAAGATAACTTCTTCGGCAACCCTGCAATGGCAATGGTCATATATACTTGATTTAGATTTTCAATACAGCCAAAAATGTCTATCTGCTTTTCAAAAGGAGTTAAGAAGGGAAAGACTCGAGTGTCTTTTGAAATGCTCTTTTAGGGCATTAAAAGTAAAAAGTTTGCATAACTAACCTTCCACCAAGAGCAACAGCCATTTGATTCTCCAGGTAGCTTCTACTATACAGTCCAGACTCGAGTCTCTCTTCACTTGGAGCAAAGAAGGTAAGACCACCAGCTTGGCCACGAGGGATGATGGATATCTTGGCTACAGGATCATATTCGGGCATTAATGCACCAACTAGAGCATGCCCGGCCTCTGCAAAGTATATTGTTATAAATAACTAAGCCATAGAAAACCAAATGATTGCAAAATCATAAGTTAGGGAATGGGGAGAAGTGGTATTATTTTTTGTACCATGGTAGGCGACTAATTTCTTCTTCTCTTCTGAGACAACAGCATTTTTCTTCTCTGGTCCAGCAATTATCCGTTCCAGAGCATCAGATATCTCATCTTTACTTATTTCTTTGAGGTCACGTCTGGCTGCAAGAATGGCAGCTTCGTTCATCAGGTTCTGCAGATCAGCCCCTGTGAAACCAGGTGTTCTCCTTGCTATCTTGTCAAAGTCCACATCCTTTGCAAGTGCCTTCCCTCTAGAGTGCACCTGCCATAAGAAAGTGCTTTAATTGTTGAGAATCATGACAGTTTATGTTGTTGAACTGGAATAATTCTAGTAAAACAACTTCAACTACACTAAAACATGAACAAATATACGGGCAGGCGAAAACAAACAAGCATGTTTAAAAGAAAAGCATAAAATTGAAGTAAATATGTGTACATATTTTAAACATCTATGGGAAAGAAGCAACCTGCAGAATCTTAACTCTTCCAGCAACATCAGGCCTGTCCACGGTTACCTGTCGGTCAAACCTGCCGGGCCTCAACAAGGCGGAATCAAGAACATCCGGGCGGTTAGTGGCCGCCAAGACAATGACACCGGAATTACCTGAAAAGCCATCCATCTCCGTCAAGAGCTGATTAATAGTCTGCTCCCTCTCATCATTCCCACCTCCAAGACCTGCCCCTCTCTGCCTCCCCACTGCATCAATCTCATCTATGAACACAATGCAGGGCGCTTTGGACTTGGCCTTCTCGAACAAATCCCGAACCCTCGACGCACCCACTCCCACAAACAATTCCACGAACTCTGAAGCTGCACACGAGAAAAACGGCACGCCAGCCTCACCTGCCACGGCACGAGCCAACAGTGTCTTCCCAGTACCAGGTGGTCCAACCAAAAGACACCCTTTTGGGATTTTCGCTCCCAGGGCTGTGTACTTATCTGGGTTCTTCAAGAAATCAACAACCTCTTGCAATTCCAGTTTTGCTTGATCAGCTCCAGCAACATCAGAGAAAGTCACACCGGTTTCTGGAACTTCCTGGAATTTCGATTTCGACCTTCCGAAGTCCATTGGCCCACCAAGACCACCCGGCCCACCGGGACCTCCACCGGCTCGCCGGAAAAGCAAGAACAATCCGGCAAACGCCAAGATTGGGAACAACAAATTTCCAATGAAATTGAACAGCCCATTACCCGAATCGCCCTCCGAGACAGAAATATCGACGCCGTTCATTGCCAAAATGTCGATAAGGTCCGGGTCATTGGGGACAATCACTGAGGCGCGACGGCCATCCACGGCTGTGAGCTGAAGGGCAGAACCTTCTTTGCTGAATCTGACTCTTTCGACCTTGCCCTTCTTCACTGCGTTCAAGAACTCGCTGTACCGCCATTGGCTGCCTTCCGGGAGGTCGGTGGAGGCCTGGGATTGGGGGTTTGGGGCTGTTACGAGGAGGTTCTGAGAGAAAGGAGAGGCGTTGGGCTTGGTGGGCTGGGCTTGGATTACAGGTGGGGGTATGGGTGGAGGGTTGGTGTTGTCTATTGCTAAGGCTTGTGGGGTGAGTGAGGAGAAGAGCAAGGCAGCTAAAGTGGCTTGGGATGGTATGGATTTCAAGAGCTCTGAATTGGGTTTTCTGTTGAACACGTTTTGAGTGGTTAAAAGCTTTCTTTTGGAGATGAAGGGAAGAGGAACTACTGGTACTGACCTTGTGGTTTTGGGGGTTGGAGGAGAGTGTAGGATTTTAGTCCCAAAGAAATTGGAAGAGAGCAAGGGGTTGGTGGTTGAAGAAGCCATGAGTGTTTGGTTTCAGAGTGTTTCAGAGCAAAGCACTCTTCTCCGTTATCTCTTCCCTTGAATAAATTCAGCTAAAGAAAACCAATCCCAAATTCCAATCCAGGAAATGAAGATTATATTATATTTATAGGAGAAATGGAGCGTGGTGAAATTGTGTAAAAATACGTATCGTGGCAAGCTTGGAACTAAGAAATTTTGGCTCTGATATTTTATGCGTTTTCACTAGGGACTTTTGATACTACAATTTTGCTTCAAACCACACCATAAATGATGGATTTGAATAGTTGCTTGGGTTGCGCCTACGTGTTCCATTTGATATCCATTCATTATTTCATTTTGTGTTTGATTTTATAGTTTATTATCAGCTTGGGCCATGATTGATGAGCCCGTCCCTTCTTCTTTATTTTTGTTAGATCAAGAACGAAGAAGCCCTCTGTTGTGTTGTGTTGCTAGTTCTGGGCCTCTACCCCTGCAACTTGGTTAAGGTGTTTTCATTGGGCTTTTTGGTCTCTTAAGGGGCCTATATATAAATATGTATATCACTCAATTTCAGAATTTCTTGGTTGGTCATCCGCTAAGTATGCGGTGTTTCATGTTTGTGTGTCTTATATAATACATACATGATACATATTGTTTGTGGGAAAATCCACATCGATCCGAATAGCCAATCACAGCTCGACACGTGGCTGGTCAACACCCACCTCGGAGTTGACTTTCTATGGTCAAACTTTGACCTCCACATCATCACTGGTCAACATTTCCTCTGCCAGCTCAGACCGAATTTCCACGCCGGGCCCACCATGTTCGGTCCGAACCGAACCGATGATCTTTCAATGGATCGAGTGTCCATCTCACCACGGTCATTCCGGTTCGGCTCGGCTCGGCACGGGGCACGGACCTTTTTCGAGTTCTGGCGTCGACCAGTTAGGGCTCGGAAGGACCCCAGTCTACTGGATCGGCTCGGTCTTGAATCCCATGCCCGATCCGATCACACATGGACTTTATGTCTACGCATAAGAACATGTGCTTGTATCGGCTCGGCTCGGCTCGGCTCTCCGCCGCCATTCCCGGGAAGATCACGCTGGGACGAACCGCCACACTTAAATGCGCCTGACACAAATCTTCTGACAGAGGGGATATCAGGCTTGCATTCATGACTACTGGAGCAGTCTGCCTGAACCTTCCAGCCTTGCATTTAATGAAGCATTCAATGCAGCATTGAATGCTGAAGAAGCAGGCAGCTGAGCATGCAACTAGGTCTGACCAGGTACGTGGGTCTCTGGCAACCATTCATTCACATGCAGGTATCTTACTCATTAAGGTTTCCTTTGCTTATATATATCAAGTCATATGTGCAAAAACAAGGACTACGCATCTACACACAAAACACTTACACAAAATTTCCATTCTCCCAAGAGCATACCCAACTTGCTGAGAATAACCCAGAACATTTGCCTTGTTCTTCCCATTCTCCCAAGTTCTTCCTTTGTTCTTCCTCATCCACCATCAAACACCATCACTGACTTCATCATCGGAGCGTGTTTGGCTGGTACCACACCGGTCCATCTCCCTTGACCTTTTTTATCTTGCAGGAAGATCTCAACCAGCATCTACTTCATCATCCAGCGAAGCACCTGATCAGCCAGATCAGCTTATCTAAGTTGTCGCATCTACCTTACGAGAATTTGCATCAACAGATTGGCGCCGTCTGTGGGAATTGACTTCAGCCGTTGTGTTCATCACCGCAAGCGCTAAGCCCTTCCTTCACGCGAGTCATCATGACTACCATCTTTCGGGACACCAGCTCTTCCTCAGGAACATCTCAGAATGATGAACGACATCAGCCTGAGACGCCTGAGAAAACGAGGGGAGTACAACTCCCCAGGACATCAAAGTCCAAAGGTCCCTCGAAAATCCGAGCTGCCCATAAACTCCTTAAGGAGAGCCGGCGACATCTAGCCGCAGAGAATGCACTCCTGAAGCAGAATAATGAGCTGCTTGCAAAACAGGCCGAGCTGGCCGGCGAACTTGCACGCCATCGTGCTCAGCTCGAGAACAGCGGGGGGTCGGGTTTCCAATCGCGCCGAACCCGAACCGAGCAGGAGGTCCTTTCACCATCTCCTTCTCGGCAAAGCACTCCTGCCGAGCCGAACGACCAGACCGATCGGCAGGACTCGGATCACGTCTTCCCGGGCTTCGAGGACATGCCCCCGGCCGAACAGGCCGAGTGCCTGAACGCCCACCGCCTTCTTCAGCAAAAACAGGCGGCTTTCGGGAAGCGTGTCCCCATGAATTCGAGCGGAGACCGTGCCGGCCCGAATACAAACCGACGACCCCCGGCCCAATCAAGGTTGGGGGCCAACAGTCCGGCCGGTTCGGCCGAAACCAGGGTCCCGATTGGGAACAGGCTCGGCCCCATCACCAGCCAGGATCCTTCCCCATCAGGAGCTCACTCAGGGAGACGATCGGTGAGCGACCGACTGGGATCGACTATGATCATGTCGGATCGACGACCGGTGAGCGAGAGGATCACTCGCCAGCCGGTGAGTGAGAGACTCGGTAACCAGGCCGAATGCTCGGGGGAAAATGCGGCCGAGCCGACCCCGCCCGACGTGGAAAATCTTGTCCGGACTCTGGTCCAGGACCAAATCCGGAGCGTCCACGATCGGCTCGGCCACGTCGAGGTCTCCAGGGGGTACACAGGTAGGGCCGACCACGGAGAGGAACTCCCCCTCCCGTACACCAGCAGAATCCTGGATGCTGAGGTTTCCCGCGACACCAAACCCCCCAAGATGGATCAGTACGATGGGACCAAGGATCCCTACGACCATCTTGACAGCTTCAGATACGCCATGGAGGCTCGCCAGGCATCTGAAGCCACGAAGTGCAGAATCTTCCCTTCGACCTTGAAGGGCTCGGCTCGGGGATGGTTCCGAACTCTCCAACCGAACTCCATCGATTCATTCTCCGACCTCCGAAGGGCCTTCCTGGCGAGATATCGGGTTGTATCCGAACGACTCTACAACTTGAACGATATGTCGCTCGTTAAGCAGCAAGAAGGGGAGAGCCTCAAGGCCTATCTGATCCGCTTCAACATCGAGTATACGAAGTGCGACGATTGCGACGATAGGTCAGCAAAGAATGCCCTCATGCAAGGTCTGCATGCTGGGGGACTCCGCTCCCACCTAATGAGGAATCCTCCCTCCACTTACGATGAGCTTTCTGCCGAAGCCACTAAGTGGGCGCGGGCTGAGGAATGGGATGCTCAGGTGGAGGCCCTGAATCCCAAGTCGACCTCGACCAAGAGAAAGGAGGGAGAGGTTGCAAGTCCCAAACCCCAGGTCCAATCCAAGAAGACCAGGACCGAGGAGCCACGCCAACTTCTGGGTAAGGGACCCAAGTTTGTCCAGTACACGGAGTACACTCCCCTCAATGCCGGTCTGGAGACAATCTACTCCAAGGTCAAGGACCAACTCCCAGTTGCAAGGGAGATCAAGGGACCACCCCCAGACAAAATCAAGGAGGGCGTCTTCTGCAAGTACCACTCCAATCACGGCCATGTCACGGGTGATTGCTACGCCCTCCGCGACGGAATTGAGACTCTTGTCCGGGCGGGTAAGATCAACCAATTCCTGGCCGGCGGGCCTAGGGTACCCAAGGCCGCGCTGAAGAAACCCACCAACACCATCGAGGTCCAGGATGCTGCCATAGGATCAATCGGCGGGGGACCAACCTTCGTGGGGAGCTCGAACCGATCCCAGAAGGAGTATGTCAGACAGGCGGCTCAAGCTCACGAGTCCCTGTCGATCCAGGCAGGTCAGCCCAGCACTTCCAAAAGACAGCGGAAGGACTGGGCACCGGTCACCTTTGAGCCGAACGAAGCAAATGAGATCATCTTCCCCCACTATGATCCGGTCGTCATAGTGGCTGAGGTGGCCGGAACAACCATCGCGCGCTCCTTCGTCGATGGAGGGAGTTCAGTCAACATCCTCTACCACTCTGCGTTCGCGCAGATGGGCATCGGCGAGGATAAGCTGGAGACCGATACACCTGCCTTGGTCGGGTTCGGGGGAGAAGTGGTTCAGCCCCTCGGACACATCTATCTTCCCCTTTCGCTCGGGAAGGGACCGATCAAGAAGACCTGCATGACGTACTTCATTGTCGTCAAGCGGCCGTCAGCCTACAACATCATTCTGGGCAGACCGGCTCTGGTCGACCTTGACTGCATCGTCCATTACGCCAACCTCCTCATCAAATGTCCGGTGGGCGACGACTGCATCGTCATTCAGGGAGACCAATGCTCGGCTCGGTCTTGCTACGCCGCTTCGATCAAGCAGAAGGGTCAGCTGCCGAACTCACAGGAACTCGACTCCATCGCTGATTCGGGCAGGTGGCCGAGGGCGGAGACATTCGATTTCACTTCCGAGCCGAACCCAGAATCTCGGCCCCTTCCCGCCGAGGCCTGGGAGGAAGTGCCGATCTCGGCCGAGGCACCGGATCGGCTCGTCCGAGTGGGGACTCAGATCAGCCCCGAGCAACGTTCTGCCATCATTGACTTCCTCCGTGCCAATGCGGAAGTGTTCGCCTGGTCTTACGATGACATGCCAGGCATATCGTCTGACGTGATCACCCACAGGCTGAACACCGACCCGGGATGCAAACCGGTCCGTCAGAAGAGGAGGTCATACGATCCGGTCCGATACGCCGCCATGGCTGAAGAGGTAACCAAGTTGCAAAACAACGGGTTCATCCGGGAGATCAACTACCCCGATTGGCTTGCCAACGTGGTCATGGTGAAAAAGAACAATGGGAAATGGAGGATGTGCGTGGACTTCACCGATCTGAACCGGGCTTGTCCCAAGGACAGCTTTCCCTTGCCCAGGATAGATCAGCTCGTCGATGCAACAGCAGGACATCAGCTCCTCAGCTTCATGGACGCCTACTCTGGATACAACCAGATCCTGATGCACAAGTCCGACCAGGAAGGCACATCTTTCATAACGGATCGCGGCATGTACTGTTACAAGGTCATGCCCTTCGGCCTCAAAAACGCCGGAGCCACCTACCAAAGGCTGGTCAATCACATGTTCAGATCTTCCATCGGCAAATCCGTAGAGGTTTACGTGGATGACATGCTGGTCAAAAGCATCAAGGCGGACGATCACGTCAGGGACCTCTCAGACATGTTCGGAGTCCTGAAGGAGTATCAGATGCGGCTGAACCCAGCCAAATGTGTCTTTGGGGTTCGGTCAGGAAAGTTCCTTGGCTACCTGGTCAGCCAACGGGGGATTGAGGCCAACCCGGAGAAGATCCAGGCCTTGATCAGCATGAAGTCTCCAAGGACACGCAAAGAAATCCAGAGTCTGACTGGAAGAGTCGCCGCCCTGAACCGGTTCATCTCAAAATCCACCGACCGGTGCCTCCCTTTCTTCAAAGCCTTAAGGGGAGCAGGGAAGGGCATAGAATGGACCCCCCAATGCGAGCAGGCTTTTCAAGATCTGAAAAGGCACATGGGGGAACCTCCCATCTTATCCAAACCAGAAGAAGGTGAAGAACTTTTTCTCTACCTCTCTGTCTCTGACTCGGCTCTCAGCTCAGTTCTAGTGAGAGAGGTCGGCGGTGTACAACACCCCGTCTTCTATACGAGCCGAGCTCTCGCCGATGCCGAGACCAGATATCCAAAGTTCGAGAAGATGGCTCTCGCCCTGGTCAGCTCGGCTCGGAAACTGAGACCCTACTTCCAGGCTCATTCAATCGTTGTCTTGACGGATCAGCCGCTCAGACAAATCCTGGCAAAACCCGAGACTTCGGGTCGGCTCATCAAGTGGTCAATCGAGCTCGGCGAGTTTGACATCATCTACCGTCCCAGGACGGCCATCAAAGGTCAAGCCATGTCGGACTTCATCTGTGAGTCGACCACCTCGACGGAGGATCCACCGCGCACCGACGCTATGCCAGCGGCGTCTGATCCGAACTCAAACGGCGATCACAGCCAGGTTGACCTCCTCACCTGGACCCTCTATGTGGACGGATCTTCCAACACCATGGGAAGTGGAGCCGGGCTTGTTCTGATCTCCCCAGAACAAGTTGTGATGGAGTATGCCCTTCGCTTCAGATTTCAAGCATCCAACAATGAAGCAGAGTATGAGGCTCTCATCGCCGGACTCAGACTGGCAAAGGAGCTCGGCGCAACCAAACTGAACATCTTCAGCGACTCCCAACTCATCGTCAATCAGATATTGGGAGAGTATGAGACTCGAGAACCTAGCATGACTGCCTATCTCGAGAAGACTCGTCTGCTGCTTGGGAACTTCCATGAGTACAAAATATCCCAAATCCCGAGGGCAGAAAACTGCAGAGCCGACGCCTTGGCACGTTTGGCTTCGGCCACAGACACCGGATCCGCTAGACACGTTCCAGTTGAAATCCTGGACAGACCTAGCACCGCCGAAAACGAAGTCACCGTCATGCAGACCGAGGCCGAGCCGAACTGGATGACGCCGATCATCAATTACTTGGTCTCCGGGATCCTTCCCCCGGAGAGAGACAAGGCACGTCTCATCAAGACGAGGTCGGCTCGGTTCAGCATGATCAATGGTCAGCTCTACAAAAGGAGTTTCTCCCTGCCCTACTTGCGGTGCGTCACTCCCCAAGAAGGTCAGGATGTGCTGAGAGAAATCCACGAGGGGATATGCGGAAACCATTCTGGAGGAAGAGCCCTTGCCTACAAGACAATCAGACAGGGTTACTTCTGGCCAACGCTGAACAAAGACGCAGATCATCTCTCTCGCGCTTGTCTCAGATGCCAGCAATTTGCCGCGGTCCCCCATCAACCTCCCCAGGTTCTGACCTCCATATCCAGCCCCTGGCCGTTCGCGCAGTGGGGACTCGATCTGATCGGTCCTATGCCGAAGGCGAAAGGGCAAGTCACTATGGCCGTAGTAGCAGTCGACTACTTCACCAAATGGGCCGAGGCCGAGCCCCTAGCCACAACCACAGCCGAACGAATGGAGACCTTCGTCTGGAAGAACATCATTTGCCGATTCGGCATGCCGCACACCATCATTGCGGACAATGGCAAACAGTTCGACTGCAAGAAGTTCAGGAGTTTTTGTTCGCGTCTAAACATCAACTTGCGCTTCACCGCGCCTTACCATCCGCAGTCAAACGGACAGGTCGAGGCCATCAACAAGATCATCAAGAAGACCCTCAAGACTAAGCTTGATAATGCTAAAGGAAATTGGCCTGAACTCTTGCCAGAGGTGCTTTGGTCTTACCGAACTTCCTATCGCAATTCTACGAAGGAAACACCTTACGCATTGGCATTCGGGACTGACGCTGTTGTCCCGGTCGAAATGGGGACTCCTTCATTCCGGACCGGCACATACAATCCCGAGACCAATGACACCGGACTTCGGCTCGGCCTGGACATGATCGAGGAAAGGCGAACCGACGCAAATCTCTGCCGAGCCGCTTACCAGCAGAGGGTAGCCAAATACTACAATCAAAGGGTCAGACCCAGAAGCTTCGGATTGGGCAGTCTCGTCATGAAGAAGAATCCCCTTGCCATCAAGGAGAGTTCGTTCGATCCGAACTGGACCGGACCATACAGAATCACAGGCATAGTCAAGCCTGGCACTTACAACTTGGCCACTCTGGCTGGGAAGCCTCTCAAGCATAGCTGGAACGCTGAACACTTGAAGACTTATTACCAGTAAAATGTAGTTAGGATCGGGGACTGTCCGACCTAACACCCATTCCAATCAATGAAGAGATGAACACATTTTGACTCATTTCTTCTTATTTTTTCGAAGCGAACACTGGGGACTCTACTCCTATACACTTTCAACAAAGAGGAAAAATCTAAGTGTTCCCTCCGAAAAAATAACAAACCCATGTGCCGAGCCGAAGTGCCATTTTCGGCCCGACGCTCGGTACATTACAGACTCATCAGGTCTATAAACTCATGTGTCGAGCTGGCGCGCCATTTCCGGCCCGATGCTCGGCATATTACAGACTCATCAGGTCTATAAACTCATGTGTCGAGCTGGCGCGCCATTTCCGGCCCGATGCTCGGCATATTACAGACTCATCAGGTCTATAAAAATCCCTGTCCGAGCCGAAGTGACTTCCTACAGTCCTAACGTTCAACAGGATATTTCTAAAAGAAAAATATACACTCCAACCAAAACTTTCATCGTGCATGCCGAGCCGATCTGAAAGGAGGTTTGAATATTTTTCTCAAAACAAAAACTGCATTCCTAAATATCTCAATGGGTATGCCGAACCCATCCGGGATCACTAGGGTTGTTAAATTTTTACTTATCTTAGTTATGCTTATCAAGCTGACCCTAAGACAAGTTCTAATTTATCATTACCATTCATTCTCATTGCGATCGGCATGTCGGGCCGATCCCAGAATGTCTTGGTTTTTATTATTGTCACTTTTATCACTTTCATGTGTTATTAGTTTTGTCTTTTAGCTTAATTTCCGAGCCTAACTGACAGCAACTTGTATCATATAAAGAAAATATTGATAAATAAATAACATAAAACCAAATACAAATTGTTCCAAAAACAATTAAACCCGAGCCACACTTCGGCTCGGGAACAAAAAACAAAAACAAGATAACATAAAAAACAAAATAAAGCCATCATGCAGATCGTTCGGCAGGGCCCTCCAGGATCGGCTCGATGGACTCCTCGGGCGTCTCCTCACCGAGCTGCACCACCTCAACCCCTCCGATCTGCATCTCAGCGTTAGGATCGGATTCGGGGGCCGGGGGGATCGGGGTCGGCTCGTACGCGGGCAGTGGAGGATCTTCCGGAGTTGGCTCGGCTTCGGCGGGGACATGGCGATCGGGAGGAGGAAGCTCGTCCTGGTGACTCCCCTGGGTATCCTCCCCCTCGTCATCGGACTCGCCAAGGAATGAGACATCCCAGTCCGGCCTCTTCGACTTGATCTCGTCCAGAAGCTCCTTATACCCCTCGAAGTGGGCATCGGTAAGTGCCTGAGCGCTCGGCATTTCAGCTCGACGTCGGAGCTCGGCATTTTCAAACCTCCGTTCGGCCGCCTCGACGTCTCGCTGGAGATCGCCGACATAGTGCCTCAAGTCAGCCACATTTTGCTCCGAGGACGCAAGCTCCTTGTCGAGCCGAGCGACCTCCTCCTCCTTCCTGGCCAGCCTGGACTGCAGACCCTCCGACCGTTCGCGCTCGGCATTGACCGTCCGCTCGGCCTCGGCCAACTTCTCTTTCAGCTCTACGACCCGTGCCCGAAACCTCTCCAGTTTCGCCTCGGCATCGACGGCGGCCTTAGCAGCTTCGAACTGCCTCATGGCGAGCTGCAAGAAAAACATATCTGTTACTAATCCGAACCGAGCGGATAGACAAAATCCAAAGTAAAAAAGACTTACCATCATAGCCTGGCGGGATGTGATCAATGCCTGGTGGCTGAAGCCCGGCTCGCCATGACCGGTCCACAGCCCCTCCAGCGCCTTCGGCGTCATCACACGCTTAAAGCCCGTGACGAACGGCTCGAGGCAAGGGTCTACCTCCACCGCCTTCAGGGGCCCCGATCCGGACGCCTCGGCATCAGAACCGCTGGGCCCGGCCCGAGCTCTCTTCTCCACCGGGGCCTCGGCCTGGGGAGCTTTCCTCTTCTCTGCCTGCCGAGTCGGTCTCGGCGCAGGAGATCTAGGCTGAGCTGCCGCTGGGGCAGGAACCTGGACCGGCTCGGCAGGGGCCCGCCCCGCGGCCCTCCTCTGGACGCTCCGAGCAGCCTTCCTCCTCAGGCGAGCCTCCAGTTCGGTGGGCGCCATTCCCCTTTCTGCCATAGGATTCCACCTGGGTACAAACCAGGAGATCCCGCTCTGTCTGATCTGGGTTTCCCCGAGCAGAAACTTGGTTGACAAGTATTCTGCTGGTGAGTCCCTGATCGCGGCGATCTGGTCCTTGAGCTCACCTCGGAGTTTATACTTGCCCCAACTGACTGCAAAGACAAAGCCAAAAGAGTTAGACAAAAAAAAAAATGCAATTATTACAAGACGTAAGCAAATTGTCCTCGGATCGGCCCCAAACTCCCAATGCCCACCTGGAATCCTAAAGGCTCTGGGAACTCGAGCCGAAGTCATTCTGTTCGGATCGGCGAACTCCCAATCCCCAGAGACAAAGAAATATCTTTTCTTCCATGTCTTCTGGGAAGAGGGGTTCCCACCGAAGAGTGGCCCCGAGTACGCCTGAAGGTTGTAGAATCCGAGCTCGCTCTGCTTCGACCTCAGCGCGTAATTACAGAACAGGATGTCCTTGTGTGGCACACACTTGTGCACTTTGTGCCACAAGATATGCATAGACAGGATGATCCTGTATACGTTCGGGTTCAGCTGGTGTGGCGCCGCGCCGATCGTCGCGAGCCAATCCTGCAGGAAGGCGTGTAGGGGGAGCCGAACCCCATTCTCAAACATCTCCGGGTACATGGTCACCCATCCTATCGGGGGTCGGCTCGGCTTCTCCCCCTCGGCCGGCAACCTCATCAACACGGAGTCGGGAACTGAGTACCTGTCCCTCAAGTCCCGGAGATGGTACTCGGTCATCTCATTGGGGATCTGATCGGCCTTCCACGCCAATTCCTCGTAGAAGTCCGGGTCGATCGGACTCCCCGTCACCCCCTGGGCCGAGGTCGACGCCTCATGACCCCTGTCTCTTTCATCCGAGCCTGAGGTGAGTCTGCTCGGGATGGTTGCGATCGGCTCGACGTCAAGAGGCTCTTCGTCGCCTCCTTCGGCCGTCCCTTGTTCCCGATCGGAACTCAGTATCTCGGGATTCTCTTGGTCTCCTCGGGCTCGGCGCTCGCCACCTGGGTTACGATTCAATGCCGAGCCGGCCTCGTCCAACTCTTCGGACAAACCATCCCAACTCGCCTCACCCGCAGGTGGGCTTCGGCTCGGCTCGGCCTCACCCGCAGACGGGCTTCGGCTCATCTCAGCCTCACTATCTCCTTCAAAGGCTTCTCCCGAGCCGAGCCGGCCACTCGAGTCAGTCTCAGACATTACAAGCACCTTCTCACCTTTCTCTCTCTTGCTTTTTGAATCAAAAAGTGATTTTTCTCAAGAACTCTCAAGAACACACGCCCAAAACCCGAAAATGCAGAAAACTCAAAAAGGAGGAGAATCACTTACTGGTTTTCCTCCGCCCAAAGTCTCCGCCCCTAACACACTAGGAACCACCTCGCCCACGACCGTGTCTGGTCAAAGTCGAGATCGGACAACCTCTCGGACGGCGGTGAGAGATTGAATTTCGCGGCGAGAGAGGGAGGTTTCGTAGAGAAAGGAAGAAACTGAAGATGAAAGTGAAGAGGCAGAGAGAGAAAGGGACCTTTTATATCCCATGCAAATCTGATCTCAGCCCTTCATTTCTGGCGCTTCACATGCCAGATCTTGACACCTGTCAAGCATTCAAAAATACCCATAAAGAGGTGACCCTTACGTTCCCCCATGCAGAAATCAAACGTCCCTTCACCTGCCCCTGAGATATTTTGGTCAATTACAAGTCACACCTGTTCGGATCTTCGGGGACGCAGGCTCGTAGGGTTCGGCTCGGATCAAGCAACATGCTATCTTTGGGATTGTCCTTACACTTCAGCTTCCAATCCACCACTGTCCGTTCGGCTCGGAAGCTGGGGGACTCCTGTTTGTGGGAAAATCCACATCGATCCGAATAGCCAATCACAGCTCGACACGTGGCTGGTCAACACCCACCTCGGAGTTGACTTTCTATGGTCAAACTTTGACCTCCACATCATCACTGGTCAACATTTCCTCTGCCAGCTCAGACCGAATTTCCACGCCGGGCCCACCATGTTCGGTCCGAACCGAACCGATGATCTTTCAATGGATCGAGTGTCCATCTCACCACGGTCATTCCGGTTCGGCTCGGCTCGGCACGGGGCACGGACCTTTTTCGAGTTCTGGCGTCGACCAGTTAGGGCTCGGAAGGACCCCAGTCTACTGGATCGGCTCGGTCTTGAATCCCATGCCCGATCCGATCACACATGGACTTTATGTCTACGCATAAGAACATGTGCTTGTATCGGCTCGGCTCGGCTCGGCTCTCCGCCGCCATTCCCGGGAAGATCACGCTGGGACGAACCGCCACACTTAAATGCGCCTGACACAAATCTTCTGACAGAGGGGATATCAGGCTTGCATTCATGACTACTGGAGCAGTCTGCCTGAACCTTCCAGCCTTGCATTTAATGAAGCATTCAATGCAGCATTGAATGCTGAAGAAGCAGGCAGCTGAGCATGCAACTAGGTCTGACCAGGTACGTGGGTCTCTGGCAACCATTCATTCACATGCAGGTATCTTACTCATTAAGGTTTCCTTTGCTTATATATATCAAGTCATATGTGCAAAAACAAGGACTACGCATCTACACACAAAACACTTACACAAAATTTCCATTCTCCCAAGAGCATACCCAACTTGCTGAGAATAACCCAGAACATTTGCCTTGTTCTTCCCATTCTCCCAAGTTCTTCCTTTGTTCTTCCTCATCCACCATCAAACACCATCACTGACTTCATCATCGGAGCGTGTTTGGCTGGTACCACACCGGTCCATCTCCCTTGACCTTTTTTCTCTTGCAGGAAGATCTCAACCAGCATCTACTTCATCATCCAGCGAAGCACCTGATCAGCCAGATCAGCTTATCTAAGTTGTCGCATCTACCTTACGAGAATTTGCATCAACACATATATATAGTGATATTACGTGCAACTATTTGTCATTGATATTCATGTGTGGTTACGTGTGCTATGGCATCCTAACACATTTATATTATTGACAAATAGAGTTCTTTTTATAATAGTATAGACGATTATACGGTTGTCTGTCTATAGCATGCAGGAACCAGCTAGCAGTGTCTGTGAACTTTCACATGAACTTCTTGGAAGTTTCTTTAACTGTTCCAACGTACTGTGGATTTTGGTCTCAGATTGTATCAGTACTATGTCGTACATTGAGAAAACAAAACCATGCGTACAGTTGTAATTGATATATCATTAATTAATTTAAATCCATCAAATAGTTATAAATTTTTAAGCTCTCGATCTTTGGTTGGCTACATCTTGTCTGCTTTCTAACAATCAAGAACAGGGTAGCTAGGCTGGCACCCTCCCTTCGTGCATGCATGTATGATTGGTCTTATTAGTCTTATCACCAACAACAATATCTTAATTAACCATACATTAATTGGTCTCCTACATTGCAAGCTGTTACCAATTTTATACATATATTTCGCGACTTCCGTACTGAAAAGGATTCTTCATAGTCCTTTCCCTAAGTTCTCAGATCTAATTCTGGCTAATTAAGCTGTCTTTTTGTGTAGCTATAGCTATGGATATATAAGACTATAGCTTCAGGCTTCTAGTAGTGCATATACATATCATCCACAAAACCCTCAACAATTAATATCCATCGCATAGCGCAGCTAGCTAATTGCTGTCACATATCATCAACATCATCACAATCATCAGTGAGATTAAGATGGCTCGCCCAAATTTTGAAGCACTGAGAGACTTGCATAACTCTGCTAATGAGCTTCTCCACTCACCTTTCATTCAACAAGCTCTGGTGCAGCATAGACAGGAAAAATGGGTTCATCAAGTGTCAGAAGCATCTCTAAGACAGTTGGATGTGTGTGGCATTTCCAAAGAAGTTGTTTCAGCCGTAAGAGAACATGTCCAGGACCTTCAACTCATGTTGCGCAGAGTAAGCAGCTGCACTAGTACAGGCCCCGAAGCAGATCATATGGATACCAAAATTGCATCCTACATTAATGGCTACAGGAACAAATTAAAGAAAGAGGAGCTCAAGTGCTTGAATATTTTGAAAGGGATAAAGAGAAAGTCCTCCTCCATCGTTTCAGATTCAGAAAATGAGGTCGCCTTGTCCCCTAATATATATATTACTATAATAGACGACCAGTACAACCTGAGGGTGGCTGTAGATCAAGTGCTAAGACAAGTGAGGGTGGCCACTGTTTCGATTGTGGAGACTCTCTTGTCCCTCATCTCCATACCCTGGCTGGATAATCCCAAATCAGCAGCTACAGCTACTTCAAATTTCAAATTCATCAATATCAAGTCCAAGTTTATGTGTGCAAGTGGCCGGACAACAAGAGTTTATGACATATGCGATGTAACGGCGCTTCAAACTGCCAATATTAAAAGGTTGGACGCTGTACAGATTGCCATCCAAGATCTTCATGTGGAGTTGGAATGCATGTTTAGGCGTTTGATCCACACCCGAGTCGCACTTCTCAACATACTTACCAACTAGCTACCATATATGCACCTACCACCCACCAGTAAATCAGTAATTAAATTAATTAATTCATTGTAATCTTACTAGGCTAGCTAGCTAATTCTTTCATTTTTTATTTTTTTTGGTCTTCCAACAATTCTCTGATTCTTTACAATAAACGGTTTTTGCCCTACTCAAGTATGGATCAAATAAATCTTTCCATGCTTATTCAAGAATAACATTTTCCTTATTTCTTTTATCTTATAAACTCAGTTAATAATTTGCTAGAAAGGTTCTAAATAAATGAGAGCCACTACAATGAAAAATGTCTAGCCCGGAGGAACTCGAGAGGAATCTGTTACTTAGTTGAATAGAAAAGATTTGCAGTTAGATGGTATTACAGAGAAACTAAAACTCTTCTCTTTTTTTGATCAGACAGAAACTAAACTACTTGATCCCACTAAAAATGATCAAATTTCAACTATTGAACCCACTAAGCTTTACTTACTATTTACGACTGAGCTCTTTAGTCTCGAAAAAAGGTATAAAAGCATGGTTATCTTCAGGCTGGGAAAGAATTTTGATACAATCAAGGCAAGTTGTTTGTCTAGTGATATTTCTCTTCCATTTTATTAAAAGATGTCTCAAGTTCAAAATTCTCCTCTCCAATGGAAAGGCAAGCTAAATATCTTCTTAAAAAAGTTGTACAATTAAAATAGTTGGAGCCAAACGAAAATGCAACTAGTTTCAACTTCACAATGTGTTTACAAAAGGCTAATAGCATACAAGCATCATAAATTTCACATTTTGAAACAGAATTTGATGTCACGGACATCATGCCCATCACAATCTCTTTTTTTCACAATCACTTTATTAAACAGAAATCAACAAAGATGTTCTAGAAGACATTTTCATCAGTTTCCCAGAGACAAATCCCTTCATGATTTCAACTCCTGGCTCTTCAACAGGATCCCTGCAAGCAATACAATAGGGGATTCATTCATTCATTTCAGTTGTCATTTCTTTCAATGCAAAAAAATAAGTAGTTGAAACATGAATGCCTGTTTGAAAAAACGAAAGAAAAATACTTCAGGAAGTCTGAAACAAAAAGTAGACAAAGATGACGGGCACTTGTCCCGCCAACTTATAGACCTCCTCAAATACCGGTCACCTTTCAAAGAGGGTCATGGCGCAAGCAGACCCTCAACAAGCATAAAACAAACCAAACCTAACCCAGGATATACATAATCAAGCCCTGTAGGTAAGGAAAACCAGCAGGTTCCCAATATAGAGCAAGAGCATCATGATCTTTGTATTAGAATTTCCTTCAGTCAAGGCACCTTGAACACTAAGCCTAGTCCATATTTCTAAATACAAAGGTATATAATAATAGGCCAACACTGTGAAAAATACAGTTTTAACTATCACAAAAAGTATGGCAAGGGCATAGCCCAGTTGGTAGCCCCATCTCTACTCTAAATAGGAGTTCCTAAGTTCCATTTCCTCTCCCCAAATGTCACAACTGATCAAAGAAGAAAAGTAACAAATAAAGGGAAAAAATTACAATGTATATTACAAGTAGATGATTAGTGGTCATCAAATAATTGCAGCTGAGACAAAAAATGGAATGGTACCTAATGTTCGGGCCCATGACCGTGGGAATGATCATCATGGCCATCCCAGGGATGTCTCCAACCCTAAAAGACGCAATATGAAAGTGAGTTCATGTAAGCATATCGAATTAAATAAAGAAGTGAGACACGAGAAACTCACCAACACTACAGGGCCATCTTTCTTGGCCCTGTACAGTATCCAAAACCTGAGGCGTCAAAAGTTTAAAAAAATCAGTAAGCTGAAGAGAGATGCAATATTATGCCCAAGAAAAAGTAAAACAGAGAAGGCAGGGAGAGACAAACACAAACGTAACATTTATCCCTAGTGTTGCAATAGAGAGAACTAATATTCAAAAGAAGGCAAAAAAAAAAAAGAGTATAACTTAGTGGTGGACTTAGAGTAGAGGAAGCAATGAATGCATTCATTGCTGTAATATATGTATAACCCCTAGAAAACCTCTTCGGGTTTCCAACTTCAGCTTTATGCCCTATTGCATGATTCATGCACTTGGTATATAAGCTTGACAATGTATGTTACCATTTATGCTCAAAATCAAAAGCCAGAGCCACTTATGTTTGATATTATAGTTCAACAAGACTTATTCAGCAAAAAAATATTTCCGATTTTTCAACCAAGAAGACAGCCTTTATTTTCAGCTCCAAAGCCACTTACATTCCAGCATTTAAGTGAATTCTAAGTTCTTCATGTTAGCATTTCAATGTCTTGAAATGAAAAAGAAATTCCAAAAACATTACAGATTATACCCAAAGATTAAACAACAAAGCACGCAGATCCGATATGGCAAAGTACATGAATTGAAAGAAATTTGATCAAATTGATAAAAAAATCTGACCAAATTGTTAAGTGGGTGTTTATATAAACAAGAGACAAA
The DNA here is from genome assembly GCF_963921425.1 of Dryas octopetala. Classification (NCBI taxonomy): domain Eukaryota; kingdom Viridiplantae; phylum Streptophyta; class Magnoliopsida; order Rosales; family Rosaceae; genus Dryas; species Dryas octopetala. The sequence goes on from NC_141372.1 coordinate 215,153, forward strand.
TAGTGAAATATGAGAGTCAAGATTTGAAGAGTGAGAGTTGAGGGATTACCACATGATAGCGCACATGCCTTTCCCGGTGAGCGTGTGCCACCGCTTAGGTTGATGCACCGTGAAGCCCTTGTACGTTGTGCTCTCTCCATGCCCCCCTCCCATCTGCGCAAGCCCTACACTCGAGATTTCAGAAATGCTCTTATTCGATTGGAGACCCGGTAATTGATACAGTCTGTTACCTCTACTTCAAAAACCCGACCTTTTTGTTCTCATCACCAAGACTTTGTAGTGGGCTTTACTCGACCCAATTTTGATCCAAGCCCAATTTCGACCTGAATACTGAATCCCAGCTTTCCGAGTCATCGTTGGCCCAAGAATAGCCCACTTCAAATGCAAGCTTTTTTTTTTTGTGGAAATAGTAATTGCAATTTTCCGCCACATCTGACTGTCGGCCACCAACTCGCGCCACCGCCCTTCCACGTTTCATATGAATCTTATGTTATTCTGGCTACTCCCACGTTTCAATATCAAATTGGATTTTAAAATAGATTGTGCCAGAAAGTAGGCTAGTAGCCTCATAAATTTGTTTGTGAGAGGCTGAATATCAATATTAAAAAACAATGACAGCACATTCTTTTAAATTTCATTAATTTTTGTTTTACCATTTTACCATCTTAAATAAATTTCTGTTTTTTTTTTTTAATTATAATAAGGAGGGACAATGGGACATATTTGGGTATTTAATTCTATCAAACATGATTTTCAAATGAGTAATGCTATTGAGATTTGAGACTAACTTAATTAAGTATTTTGTGGATTATCTTTTTAATAAAGATGAGGTGACTCACAAATGTAAAAATCCACACAGTTAGACCTCACCTCTATTTTCAAAAGGTGGTCATTTAATAAATGAGTATATGGACACTACCTGGGTCACCCCTCCCTTCAAAATAACAATTTCGGTAATGCCTGTGCATGATCGGAACCGTTCACTTTTTAGATCACCTATTATAGATCATTTCTGCAAAAAATCAACTCAATCGGAAATCGTTTGATTATATAACTGTTGTTAATTAAATAGAAAAAATCAACAGTTTGGTCAAAAAATCACTCTTTAATTGAAAACCATCAATATTTTTTACTTAATTGACAATAGTTATATAACCAAATGATTTCCGATTGATTTGATTTTTTGCAGAGATGATCTATAATAGGTGATCTAAAAAGTGAACGGTTCCAATCATGCGCCGACATTATCGAAATTATTATTTTGGGGGAAGGGGTAACCCAAATATTTTCCTGAGTATATATATAGGATTCAGTCTAACTATTTATTTAATGAATGAGTGAATTGTGAGTTGTGAGTCTTGTGACCACATTAACTTTATTCGTCTGTTGGAATTTGGATTTTGGACCATTACGAAAAGACTTCAATTTCATTTCGATTAATAAATCTACATCTTATTTATTTATTCATTGTCCCATGATCATTTTCCATATCATTTTCAGCTTCTTCTCTAATAAAGGAAAAATTAGAATTTAGTTATTCTAACATTTTTTATTTGAAAAAAATATATATGATTTTTTATTTTTTTAAATAAAGCTCTTATTTTTTCTAAATAAAGCCCTTATTTTTTCTAAATAAAGCTTTTTAATCATTGTCTTGTCAAATAAATATGTCATTATTTTTTTATTTTTTGAGAATATAGGGTATAGGTTCATCTCATGCCTTCCTAAGGTATAGAATAAGGTTTATGGAGACTACATATTAGATTTTAACTTTAGGAAATAAAAATGCACTACCAAACATTCAAAAATGGCCGTCGAGCACTCGGCGTTTGGTATGTGTAAAAACCAATATTATATAACATAGAATGGTTATAATATTATTGGACGTTATTTTGAATTTAAAAATCATAAAGCTTTAGTCAAGGGTTTAAATTTCGAAATTTTCGCCGAAAATTTTGATTTGAGGAGGGATCGAAATCGAAACATATAATCGTCGATTTTTCGTGATAATTTCGGCGAAATTTTCGACGGATGAGATCAAGGGAGAAAAAGAGGGCGGCATGGGGGAGATGAGGGAGAAAGAGATAGGGGGAGGAAAAGATGAGGGGCTGAAAGCAACTGGTTTTCGGTGGGTTTCGGCGACAGGGAGCGGCGGAAGGGGGAGATGAGGGAGAAAGAGATGAGGGTGAGGGTGAGGGGGTGGTGATGGAGATGCAGAGAGAGAAATATAGAGGAATAAGAGTGTGTGTGAGAGAGAGAGAGAGAGAGAGAGAGAGAGAGAGAAAAAAAAAAAAAAAAAGTCACACGCAGAGGCAGCAACGAAGAAGGAGAAGAAGAAAGGAAATGAAGGAAAGTCAGCCACGGGGAAAGATAAGGAAGGAAATAGAAAAAAAAAAAGAAAAGAACAAAAAAAGAACAAAAAAGGAAAGAAAAAAGAGAAAAAAAAAAAGAAAAAAAAAAAGATTTTTTTTTATTGGAGTTTGAGACTTTTGGGCAATCGGAAAAAATAAAATGATTTAGGGTTTCGTTTAACTATTTTGGGGTTTCGTTTAATTGTTTTTAAACCCTAAAATAATAAACTCTAATACATTTTTATATAAAAAATAATTAAAAATATCATAATAGGCCTAAACCCTAATATCTTATATTATATCTTAAAAAATATAGAATATAGATTATAAAGTATATAGGGTTTAGTGTATAGATTATAAAATATAAAGAATATATTAATTTCATTTATTCATTATACTAATTTTATTTAACAGTATTTACCTTCAGCGCGCATTATATTCATCTTATATTACATGAAACTTATTATATAATTTGGTTTCTTCAATGTTTTTATCAATGTAGTAGATAATATGTTAAATAAACATATGGTAAAGTTTCATTTAAAATTTTCGTATTTTGATAGTAATTTCCGTCGTTTCTGTCGAAATTTAAAAATCTTCGAAATTTCCGTCGAAATTTCCTCGAAACCCAAAATTTTATTCCTTGGCTTTAATTAGTAAATTGTAAAATTAAAGGACCTAGATAAAAGTTTCTCTATAATAAATATCACTACAAATGCTAATATTATTTTTGTACTTTAATTTCAAGTGACCACAACTAATTTAATTATTCATATGAACAACCGATTACAATATATTTTTCCAAGACCAAATTACTAGTGAGCATTTGCATTGTATCTACAGTTACAATATTGCAGCTATATTCTTAATAAAATAATATTAAGTTTGAATTTTCAACTAATAAATTTCCTAAAACATATTTAACCACACTATAAAAATCTTAATAAATTCTACAAATATTAGGATTGTGGACTATACTTTTGATTAACAAATTAAGTGTCCAATTATTTTGAGTAACTTTTATTTTATTTTATTTTATTTAGGAGATGCAACATCAAACTTGAGTAGATGGGCAAATTCTACGATTCTAACAACTACATCTTTCTAAGTATCTTAAGAGAGTAATTAATCCATATTATTGACTAGAACATGGTAATGAGTTATAGTTTAAGTAGTATTGGAGGGGTGAGTAAATGTGGGCAAGTCAATAGTTTTAAGCAGGTGATCGATCCTAACATTGTATAATTAAAAGGAATATGCAATGAGAAATCAAGCAGACGATAGGGGAAGAACAATGTAATAATCCATGGCACAATTTTATTTGTGTAGGTGAGTCCTATCTCTTACTTGGTATAAAAATAGAATAATGCTATACTTACCACATTTCTTATACCACATTCTTATACCATCTCACGTGTCATTACTTTATTGGACAGAGTTTTTCTTTTTCTTTTTGGGTTTTTCTTTTTATTTTTTAGTATCCAATGTATGAATGCCATGTAAGTTGCCACATAAGGTGGTATGAAATTATGGTATAAAAATGTGGTATATCTAGCATTACTGATAAAAATACGATACATCATACATACGGGGGATATTTGCGTCATATGGTCAAACACGTGTGTCAATTGCAGGGTAAAGTTGTCCACGAAACCTCTTTGACGAAATCAAAAAATGAACGGTCAAAGGTCAAATATTGGAGAGGCAGTAAAACGACCAGGATTCTCTCTCTATCTACTTGCAGAAAAATGGATAAAGGATCTTGGTACAGTACAAAAGGCTTTTTGCATTGGACACTGGAAGCAAAAGAAGGGACTCAGACTCGATCAGACTCTAATCCCATGGCACACATGAGCAGTCCGACGGTGGTGGTCGACCCAAGAAGTGGCTTCTGCAACTCCAATTCGACCTTCTACAGCAAGCGCAAGCCAATCCCACTCCCACCCAACCCTTCCCTGGACATCACCACTTTCATTTCGTCTCAGGCCCACCACGGCAAACTCGCCTTCATCGACGCCTCCACCGGCCGCCAACTCACCTTCTCCGATCTCTGGCGCGCCGTCGATTCGGTTGCCTCATGTCTCTCCGACATGGGCATCCGAAAAGGCCACGTCATCCTCATCTTGTCCCCCAACTCGATCTTCTTCCCGGTAGTGTGCCTGGCCGTAATGTCACTGGGCGCGATTATAACAACCACCAACCCCCTCAACACCGCGCGCGAAATCGGCAAGCAAATTGCCGATTCGAAGCCAGTCCTGGCCTTCACTACTCGGCAACTCGTCCCCAAACTTGACTCCATGTCCTCCATCGTGGTGATGGATGATGAGGAGGATGGTTTTTATTCTGATAAATTGAAGGTGTCCACTAGTTTGGGGGAGATGATGAAAAGGCAGCCGAGCGGGAGTCGATTTAGGGAAGCGATCTGGCAGGATGATACGGCAACTCTGCTCTACTCGTCGGGAACCACCGGAGCGAGTAAAGGTGTGGTGTCGTCGCACAGGAACTTGATAGCGATGGTCCGGACCGTTCTTGGGCGGTTCTCTTCAGTGGAGGCGGAGCAAACGTTCTTGTGCACGGTTCCGATGTTCCACATCTACGGCTTAGCAGCGTTCGCCACGGGGTTACTGGCATCGGGATCAACAATCGTGGTGCTCTCCAAGTTCGAGATTCACGACATGCTTTCGGCCATCGGCAAGTACCGTGTGAGTTACCTGCCGCTGGTGCCTCCGATACTGGTAGCGCTGGTGAACGGGGCCGATCAGATAAAGGCCAAGTACGACCTCAGTTCCCTGCACACGGTTCTGTCGGGTGGAGCCCCACTCAGCAAGGAAGTCATTGAGGGGTTCTTGCACAAGTATCCGACGGTGTCCATTCTTCAGGGCTACGGATTGACTGAATCGACGGGCGTGGGAGCCTCAACTGACTCGGTCGAGGAGAGTCGGAGGTATGGCACGGCGGGGCTGTTGTCGCCCAGCTTGGAGGCCAAGATTGTCGACCCGGTAAGTGCTCAGCCTCTGCCAGTCAATCGAACGGGTGAGCTTTGGCTCAAAGGTCCCACCATCATGAAAGGTACACTATTTGCGTTCACTACTTTCTCACCTTTCTTCTTTCTTTCTGTCTTGCTTTTTATTGTTTTTTAGTGATCGTCAAATATAACTTAATTCAATAATGATAGTGTCACTACTCACTAGCAATAACAATATTTTAAAAAGAGTGCTGCTATTTGCACACCCTTTTCTTCTCTTTGCACACCCTTTCTTAAAATAAAAAATAAAAACTCAAAGGAAAAGACCTTATACCCCATCAATTTTTCTTTTTGCACACCCTTCCTAAACAGAAAAAAAAAAAAAAAAAACACACACCCAAAAATCACACACCCCATCCCCATCTCCCCCCTCCCCCCCGTACACAACCCCTCACCCACACACCTCCTCCCCACCTCTCCTCTCTCCGGCACACACCCATCCCCGAGCAGCCTACCACCACCGGAGACCACCCCACCCTCTCTTCTTTTTCTTCCCCTTACCCGGACCACCTCCCTTCCTCCAGCAAGCTCACCGTCGCGCGCCGGAGAAGAAAACTTAAAAAAAAAAAAATTGGATCGGGTTCGGTGGACCAGTGCCGAACCCAATGGTTTCGTTCGGTAGGTACCCACCGAACAATCCTATTCTATTCGGCGGGTACCTGTCGAACGAAACCACCGGGTTCGGCACTGGTCCGCCGAACCCGCTGCAATTTTTTTTTTTTTTACTAGTTTGGTTGTCTGCTTGGGTGAGAGGAGAGAAGGAAGGAGAGATAGAGAGAGAGAGAGAGAGAGAGAGAGAGAGAGAGAGAGAGAGAGGAGAAAGGGAGGAGCCGAGGAGGGGCTGCCGGGCTGGTTATGGTGGCTGTTTTGGGTGGTGCTGCGCGCGGTGGTGGTGCTGCGAGGAAGATGGTGGTGCGAGGAATGTGGTGCTGCTGGTGCGAGGAAGGTGGTGGTGCTGCTGGTGCGAGGAAGGTGGTGATGGGGCGGAGGGAAAAAAAACAGAGCAAGGGGGTGTGTACGGGGGGGAGATGGGGATGGGGGTGTGTGGGTGAGGAAAGGGCCAAATGGTCTTTTCTCTTGAATTTTTTTTTTTTTTTTTTCAAAAAGAGTGTGCAAAAAGAAATTTAGGGGTGTGCAAATAGCAGCCCTCTTTAAAAAACACGAGACACAAACAATTGTAAATTACTTACTTCCCTAGGTAGAGTTGGATCATGTGAGTGATTGAGATAAATTTAATTTATTATGCACGTAGTTGGACCATGTGTTTCAGTTTCATATATATAATTCATTTTTTGTATTTAATTGACAGTGGATATCTGTTTTGATCTTAATAAATTTTGATTATAGTGGGATGGATAGAGTAGTGGTACTACTTACTAGTGTTGATTAACTTGGTACAAGTACGTACTGCAGGGTATTTCAGTAACGCAGAAGCCACAGCATCAACCCTTGATTCAGAAGGATGGTTAAGAACAGGAGACCTCTGCTACATTGATGAGGATGGATTCATTTTTGTCGTTGATAGGTTGAAGGAGCTCATTAAATACAAGGGATATCAGGTACTAGATATACATTTATTAATGTATGGCTCGCACAATACTGATTATTTGATTGCTTTGCCGTCCTCAATTTTATATATATATAGAGAGATTTTAATTAAAACAATACATATATATGCTTATAAAATAATTAAGTAACAAATCATTTAAGAAATCTATGAGCCTCTCCAAGAAATTCTCCAAACCCACTTTGTTGACCTATGTAGCAATTTGAAGAGTGAAAATTGAATAATGGCAAAAAAAAAAAAAGTGAAAATTATTCTTACGTAGCACAGCAAATGGAACATCCAAAATCATTTGAAGAGTCTGTTGGAGATGCTCTTACATACTTGAACATGATAATACAATCTAATTGGATGAAAATATATACATAAATATATATATATATATATTTATAAAAGGGGTGGAATATATGACTACTGATGAACATGATTTTGTCTTATATTGTGGATGTGGTTATAGGTCCCCCCAGCGGAATTAGAGTCTTTATTACTCACTCATCCTCAAATTGCTGATGCTGCTGTCATACCGTAAGTACTCTCTTTATTCTCGGAATCAATCTCCAGCATTGTATTTGTGAATGCAAATACAAAGTGCAGCTTAGCGGTTAGCTGTGCTTGTTTTTCGAAACTAATCTCTTACATTTAAGTTCATTACAAGTTATACTGTAATCAGTCTGTGCGTATATGTGATATCTTAATTATATTGGATGTATGTGTGGTGTCTAATGTGTGGTATATACAAATACAAATACAAATAGTAGTACGTAGTACTAGCTAGCAAGTACAAAATTAAAGACACAAATTGTGTCACACACTCACACAATATATATCTGCAGACCGTTTTCCTTTACTCTAGAATCTAGATAATGATCAATTTACTAATTATTTAAATTACTGAAACAATAATGTATGTGGTTGTCAGATTTCCTGATGCAAAGGTTGGGCAGTATCCCATGGCCTATGTTGTAAGAAAAGCCTCAAGTAATTTGTCAGAGAATGCTGTCATGGACTTTGTGGCGAGTCAGGTGAGTCACTCTTATTTGTTAAGTGTTTTGGTAGTTACAAACTTAACAGGACAACCTTTTGTCTTAAATTGAAAAATGTCTAATATTCAGTTAATCTAATTTGTTATATGTTGATACAGGTTGCTCCTTACAAGAGAATTAGGAGAGTGGCATTTATAGGTTCCATACCTAAGAATCCATCCGGGAAGATTCTGAGGAAGGATCTTATTCAGCTTGCAACTTCTTCTACTTCTAAACTTTGACTGACTAGCTCTACTTATTTGTGGCTTCGCTTTCACAATAATAGATCCATCCGTGAAAGAAAGAGCGGAAGAGTTTCTCAAGCATATATTTCTGGGCATTTTGTGGACAAATTAATTAATTTAATTGTCATCATTTCGTTTACCTCAATATAATTTCCCTATGATATGATATGTTGCCGTATATATATAGTAATGATCATTTGTTTACCATAGAACGAGAAATTTTTCGCTCACCTAACCACCCAGCAATGAATTTTAATGATCAGATCCGTTCATATTTTAGGACATCATTCAAACATCACTTTTGCAAAAAATCAACCAAATCAAAATTGTTTAGTCAGTGTATTACTGTTAACATTATTTTAACTTTATCCACGAACTATTTGTCTGCAAATACAGTTTGTCATAAATACATATCTCCTTGTTGATACAGCTAGCATCCAGATTCCAGGATATACATTGCTGGATGCTTGCTGCAAAGGTGAAGCACAATTTATTGTCATTTATTGACAAACCCACAATTTACATCCAAACAAATTCAATTTTAACAAAATGAAAAAGAAAATACAAGTAATTTTTTCTGGCAGCTAACTAGGGTGATGACCGTGATGGTACCAGTTAAATTTAAAAGAAGAATTTGACGGATACGGTAACTTTGTGTAGCAGCAGAAGCAAAAGTCCTTTTGAAATAGAGGTTTTTTTTTTTGGGGTGTCAAGAGGAGGTATTCCCCGAAAAGAGAACAAGGCCCAAATTAAGAAGATATATGTTGTTGGAACTTAGAAGACTCTGTTCCTTGAACATATCTTGCATGCCTTAGCCCTTTTGAAACCAACTGGCCCAATTCCTTAAATAAAGTAGTCCAATTCTCAGACCCACAAACATTTAAACGTGCTACACTGAATTTCAATCTATCACCACTTGCGTCTAATTTTTCCACAAAAATTTTCAGCTTGCTATGGTATTTACGATAAAATCAAATCTTTTTTAACATAATGCACCAACATATTTGAAACCTTCCAGCCTCCCAGAAAATAATAATTTTCAATTTTGATGATATGTGACATTAATTAAAAAAAAATTCATGAAAAAATATCACCTGGGCAGGTAGCTACTAGAAGGGATATGAACGCGTTCCTTTGACAATCTTGCAATTGATGAGTTTCCTGTGATCTCAGACGACATTGACTTAATGGACTGCGTATGATTGCCTTCCATTTCAAACGCATATATTATTCCAATCTTGTTTAATATATTGTTGCATATATATTGCAGGCAACCATGCCTTCAAGTGACAAGAAGCCATCCCACGTGCCAATGTGGAGAGGGGTCAAAGCTGCATATGCAATTATTGCAATGTGCTTGTTTCCCCTAGCAATTGGAGGATATTGGGCCTACGGACACAAGGTATAAATAATACTTATGTCCTCGATCTCCTCCAATTACAAGTCTTCATTTTTCGAATAATAGTATGCATGTAAATGCAATTGACTATCTTCTTTTTGAAAAAATAGATACCACCAAATGGGGGGATGCTAACTGCAATTTATGAATTCCATGGACGTGACACATCCCAATTGATTCTGGCATTAACGAGCTTATTTATCATAATAAATGCGGTAAGTTCATTCCAAATCTTTGGCATGCCAATGTTTGATGATATGGAGTCGAAATACATAAAGCGCAAAAACAAACCATGCCCGTGGTGGCTCCGATCGGTGTCTCGAGCCATGTTTGGATACGGGTGCTTTTTTATAGCGGTGGCAATTCCATTCCTAGGGAGCTTTGCAGGTCTGATAGGAGGGATTGCCATTCCAATTACCTTCGCTTATCCTTGTTTTCTGTGGTTAAAGATTAAGAAGCCCAAAAGGTATAGCATCATGTGGTGCCTCAATTGGGGACTTGGTGTTTCTGGCACCATTCTCAGTATTATACTCATTGCCGCCGGGATTTATGTTGTCATTGATACTGGAATTCAAGTCAGCTTTTTTAAGCCTCAGTAATTAATATATCCATCTGTAATTATCTCATCTATATATGTATAATATATTCACTTCATTAATTAGGATTGTCCCATATTCCACTTTTTCATACTGCAGGTACGTACTTGTATGTTTGTGACAGTACTACTTAATAAATCTGAATTTTTTTTGGGTCATTGATTTTCTGTTTTCCCATATATGCTGTACAGTTGTTCCATCTGTTTTTTAAGCATTGGACTGAGTAATGACGAATAAGTGATATTTCTAAGTAGCTAGAAACAAGACATGTACAAATTGTGGAACTCTTGTTACAACTTTATGTATAATAAAATAGTAATGAGCAAAGCAAAAAATTAATATAGCACTACAGGTGTTTCACCTACTCGATCATGAATCATCATGCCCCACTCAGACTGATGACCAAAAAAAAAAAAATCACCTACTCAGACTGGAAAAATTAATATAGCAAAAAATTAAAGGGAAAAATTTTCAAACAGGACACCTATTTTGGGGTCAATCTTAGTTTAGGACACCAGTTTGGGTTTGTCTTAGTGTAGGACACATATTTAGGGTTTGTGTTAGTTTAGGACAATCCGTCAACTCCGTTAACTTTTCTGTCCAAAAAGGGATAATTTGGTCATTTTATATTTTTAAAACAAATAAAAACTGAAAAAAAACAAAAAAATTACAACTAAAAAACTAAAAAGATTAAAATTGAAAAAAAAAAACAAAAGAATTAAACTTTTTTTCTCTCTCTCTCTCTCTCTCTCTCTCTCTCTCTCTCTCTCTCTCTCTCTCTCTCTCGGGGCTGGGTGGGGGGGCTTGCGAAGGGGCGGGGCAGGCTGGGTTGGGGTGAAGGGGGGTGGTCGGGGAGGGGCTAGGTTGGGTTGGGGAGAGAGAGGCAGGGGTGGTTCTGGGTGGGGAAGAAGAAAGCGAGCGGGCGGGCGGGCGGGGGGGGGGGGGCCTGGTGCTGGGTGGGGGGTGCGACGAGGGCTGGGGCTGGGGGGAGGGGGTGCGACGGGGGCTGGGGCTAGGGAGTGTGACGGGGCTGGGGGTGGGGAAGAAGAAATAAACCTGAGCGGGGGAGGGAGTGGGAGAAGGAGAGGCAGGAGGGAGAGGAGCGGCCAGGCAGAAGCACCAGGGGCAGCGCCCCCTCCCCCCTGGAACAAAGGCTTGAGTTGTGTTTGAGGAGAGAGAAGAGAGAGGATGCGGAGTCAGTGGTGCTGTATGTGCCATATCATCAATGGGGGTCCAAGTTAGAGTGATCATTACCAATTGTGCTGGGGTTGACAGAACCAAATGCAAGTAGCTCCTCATCACACTCAAATTTGGCCATTTCTTTTTCTTCGAGCGTAACCCAAGCTTCAATACCATCCCCTTTTTTTGTATCCACCAACAAAATTAGGTTCTTGTAGTCGTTTCGCTGGCTAGTGGCCCATACAGGTTTCCCCACCCAAAATCCATTTCATAAATAGGGAGCTTGCACAAACTTGTGGTCCAATAAAGATTGATGCCGCCCTTGGTGTTCTTAAAGAGATCACCTCTCTCTCTCAGACACTCAGAGACCACCAAGAATCCATCATCACCTTTAAACCTGTTTGCCTTGTCACTGCAAAATCTTCTTAATCCTTTCCTCATAGTAATTCTGTCTCGGTTTCTTTGAATACCAAAGGAACTGACCAAAACCAATTCCCCACAGCATTTTCGGGTATTTTTGGGACCATTCTCCGTCGCAGGTTCACCATTTGGGATAGTGGGAGAAGAAGAAAGCGGGCAGGGGGGGCTGGTGCTGGGTGAGGGGTGTGACGGGGGCCGGGGCTGGGGGGAGGGGGTGCGATGGGGGCTAGGGGTGGAGGGTGTGACTGGGCCGGGGCGGGGGCGGAGGCTGGGGGGAGGGGGGTGAACCAGATCTACTGCATCTTTTTTTTTTTTTTGCTTTTTTTTTTGTTATTAGTTTTAATCTATTTTAAATTAATTTTTAGTTTTAAACTTTTTAATGATTTTTTTAGTTTTTTTTCTTTTTTCTTTAATTTTTATTTGTTTTAAAAATATAAAATAATCAAATTATCTCTTTTTTGACGGAAAAGTTAACGGAGTTGACGGATTGTCCTAAACTAACACAAACCCTAAATATGTGTCCTACACTAAGACAAACCCAAACTGGTGTCCTAAACTAAGATTGACCCCAAAATAGGTGTCCTGTTTGAAAATTTTTCCCAAAATTAAAATAGATAGAGGATCTTAGTACAGTACAAAAGGCTTTTTGCATTGGACACTGGAAGCAAAAGAAGGGACTCAGACTCGATCAGACTCTAATCCCATGGCACACATGAGCAGTCCGACGGTGGTGGTCGACCCCAGAAGTGGCTTCTGCAACTCCAATTCGACCTTCTACAGCAAGCGCAAGTCAATCCCACTCCCACCCAACCCTTCCCTGGACATCACCACTTTCATTTCGTCTCAGGCCCACCACGGCAAACTCGCCTTCATCGACGCCTCCACCGGCCGCCAACTCACCTACTCCGATCTCTGGCGCGCCGTCGATTCGGTTGCCTCATGTCTCTCCGACATGGGCATCCGAAAAGGCCACGTCATCCTCATCTTGTCCCCCAACTCGATCTTCTTCCCGGTAGTGTGCCTGGCCGTAATGTCACTGGGCGCGATTATAACAACCACCAACCCCCTCAACACCGCGCGCGAAATCGGCAAGCAAATTGCCGATTCGAAGCCAGTCCTGGCCTTCACTACTCGGCAACTCGTCCCCAAACTTGACTCCATGTCCTCCATCGTGGTGATGGATGATGAGGAGGATGGTTTTTATTCTGATAAATTGAAGGTGTCCACTAGTTTGGGGGAGATGATGAAAAGGCAGCCGAGCGGGAGTCGATTTAGGGAAGCGATCTGGCAGGATGATACGGCAACTCTGCTCTACTCGTCGGGAACCACCGGAGCGAGTAAAGGTGTGGTGTCGTCGCACAGGAACTTGATAGCGATGGTCCGGACCGTTCTTGGGCGGCTCTCTTCAGTGGAGGCGGAGCAAACGGTCTTGTGCACGGTTCCGATGTTCCACATCTACGGCTTAACAGCGTTCGCCACGGGGTTCCTGGCATCGGGATCAACAATCGTGGTGCTCTCCAAGTTCGAGATTCACAACATGCTTTCGGCCATCGGCAAGTACCGTGTGAGTTACCTGCCGCTGGTGCCTCCGATACTGGTAGCGCTGGTGAACGGGGCCGATCAGATAAAGGCCAAGTACGACCTCAGTTCCCTGCACACGGTTCTGTCGGGTGGAGCCCCACTCAGCAAGGAAGTCATTGAGGGGTTCTTGCACAAGTATCCGACGGTGTCCATTCTTCAGGGCTACGCATTGACTGAATCGACGGGCGTGGGAGCCTCAACTGACTCGATCGAGGAGAGTCGGAGGTATGGCACGGCGGGGCTGTTGTCGCCCATCTTGGAGGCCAAGATTGTCGACCCGGTAAGTGCTCAGCCTCTGCCAGTCAATCGAAGGGGTGAGCTTTGGCTCAAAGGTCCCACCATCATGAAAGGTACACTATTTGCGTTAACTACTTTCTCACCTTTCTTCTTTCTTTCTGTCTTGCTTTTTATTGTTTTTTAGTGATCGTCAAATATAACTTAATTCAATAATGATAGTGTCACTAACTCACTACTCACTAGCAGTGCCGGCCCTGAAGGGGGGGCACCGATTGCGACCGTCCAGGCCCACCTTCAAATTTTTATATTATGTATATATTAATATATATATATATTAAAAAAATAGTTGTTTGGTCTATTTATAATGTCTTCGTTGCAATTAAGTCATTTTACTTATTGTGTCAGAGTTGTAGTTATTTAGTTTATTTCTTTAGGCTTAGGCCCCTCTTTGTACTAAAAAAAAAACTAGGTTCTTCTAAGATATAAAGTTTGGATTCTGCAACATATTTTTCCTTGATTATTAGTTGAAAACCACCTTTTTATTTCCTTAATTTGTGTTTGGCCAACTTGCTTCATTTTTCTTTGGCTTCTCACGTGAATCACAAGAGAAGTAAGCCAACATCCTCATCTGCATGGCAATGGATCCTTTTTGCCCTTGGCTTTACACCTTTTTTTTTTCATCAAAAACACATATCTTCTTTCTGGAAAGTTGGATTCAAAGAGCATGTTTGCTTTGAATTGGCAAAGACGGATCTCTGCCTCTCCATATAGTCTTGTGGAAAACTGGTTTTTTTTTTTTTTTTGGTTCTCCACAGACTCTTGGTCTCATTAAGGCAAGAAGGTAATTAATGTTTGAGTGTGTGTTTTTTCCTTTTAATTTTTCTCTTATATTCTTATAAATTATTTTTTTTCAATTATTTTCTTGACGTTCAACCAAAAATTTTCTAATTGATTTCTTGATATGATCGACAATTTCCTAATTGATTTATTGTCAATTGTGAATTATTTTGCAAAAGATTTTATTAAAGGCTCAATTTAAATTTCGCCCCGGGCCTTCCAAAAGTCAGGACCGGCCCTACTCACTAGCAATAACAATATTTTAAAAATCACGAGACACAAACAGTTGTAAATTACTTACTTCCCTAGGTAGAGTTGGATCATGTGAGTGATTGAGATAAATTTAATTTATTATGCACGTAGTTGGACCATGTGTTTCAGTTTCATATATATAATTCATTTTTTGTATTTAATTGACAGTGGATATCTGTTTTGATCTTAATAAATTTTGATTATAGTGGGATGGAATGATGGATAGAGTAGTGGTACTACTTACTAGTGTTGGTAATTAACTTGGTACAAGTGCGTACTGCAGGGTATTTCAGTAACGCAGAAGCCACAGCATCAACCCTTGATTCAGAAGGATGGTTAAGAACAGGAGACCTCTGCTACATTGATGAGGATGGATTCATTTTTGTCGTTGATAGGTTGAAGGAGCTCATTAAATACAAGGGATATCAGGTACTAGATATACATTTATTAATGTATGGCTCGCACAATACTGATTATTTGATTGCTTTGCCGTCCTCAATTTTATATATATATAGAGAGATTTTAATTAAAACAATACGTATATATGCTTATAAAATAATTAAGTAACAAATCATTTAAGAAATCTATGAGCCTCTCCAAGAGATTCTCTAAATCCCACCTTGTTGACCTATGTGGCAATTTGAAGAGTGAAAATTAAATAATGGCAAAAAAAAAAAAAAAAGAGTGAAAATTGAAGAGTGAAAATAGTCTCTTCAAATTTAAACAAAATTAATATTTTTTTGACTTTATATCTTTTTTAAATTAATATTTTAATAATAAGAAGAGCATAATTCACTCTTCAAATTTGATTAGTTGATCTTGGGTCCCTATTTTGAAGAGTTCATTTGAAGAGTTTGTTAGAGTAAATTTTTCCTACGTGGCACAGCAAATGGAGCATCCAAAATCATTTGAAGAGTCTGTTGGAGATGCTCTTACATACTTGAACATGATAATACAATCTAATTGGATGAAAATATATACATAAATATATATATATATATGTATAAAAGGGGTGGAATATATGACTACTGATGAACATGATTTTGTCTTATATTGTGGATGTGGTTATAGGTCCCCCCAGCGGAATTAGAGTCTTTATTACTCACTCATCCTCAAATTGCTGATGCTGCTGTTATACCGTAAGTACTCTCTTTATTCTCGGAATCAATCTCCATGCATTGTATTTGTGAATGCAAATACAAAGTGCAGCTTAGCAGTTAGCTGTGCTTATTTTTGGAAACTAATCCCTTACATTTAAGTTCATTACAAGTTATACTGTGATCAGTCTGTGCATATATGTGATGTCTTAATTATATTGAATGTATGTGTGGTGTCTAATATGTGGTATATACAAATACAAATAGTATTACGTAGTACTAGCTAGCAAGTAGCAAATTAAAGACACAAATTGTGTCACACAATATATATCTGCAGACCGTTTTCCTTTACTCTAGAATCTAGATAATGATCAATTTACTAATTATTTAAATTACTGAAACAATAATGTATGTGGTTGTCAGATTTCCTGATGCAAAGGTTGGGCAGTATCCCATGGCCTATGTTGTAAGAAAAGCCTCAAGTAATTTGTCAGAGAATGCTGTCATGGACTTTGTGGCGAGTCAGGTGAGTCACTCTTATTTGTTAAGTGTTTTGGTAGTTACAAACTTAACAGGACAACCTTTTGTCTTAAATTGAAAAATGTCTAATATTCAGTTAATCTAATTTGTTATATGTTGATACAGGTTGCTCCTTACAAGAGAATTAGGAGAGTGGCATTTATAGGTTCCATACCTAAGAATCCATCCGGGAAGATTCTGAGGAAGGATCTTATTCAGCTTGCAACTTCTTCTACTTCTAAACTTTGACTGACTAGCTCTACTTATTTGTGGCTTCGCTTTCACAATAATAGATCCATCCGTGAAAGAAAGAGCGGAAGAGTTTCTCAGGCATATATTTCTGGGCATTTTGTGGATAAATTAATTAATTTAATTGTCATCATTTCGGTTACCTCAATATAATTTCCCTATGATATGATATGCTGCTATATATATATATATGTATATATATGTATGTATGTCCCAGAGCATGATTGACTGCATCAACCATCTTTACTTTCCAAAATCTTGAATTTCTTATCAACTTTATGGAGTTTTTTTTCGTTAATTGCTATGCTTGGCCTCATATACATTTCTCCTTGTTGATACAGCTAGCATCCAGATTCCAGGTATACATTGCTGGATGCTAGCTGCTAGCTGCTAGCTGCAAAGGTGAAGCACAATTTATTGTCATTTATTGACAAACCTTCAATTTACACCCAAACAAATTCAATTTTAACAAAATGAAAAGGTAAAAACAAGTAATTTTTTCTGGCAGCTAATTAGTGTGATGACCGTGATGGTACCAGTTAAATTTAAAAGAAGAATTTGACGGATATGGCAACTTTGTGTAGCAGCAGAAGCAAAAGTCCTTGTGATATAGAGGGGTTTTTTTTTTTTTTTTTTGGGGGTCAAGAGGAGAACAAGGCCCAAATTAAGAAGATATATGTTGTTGGAACTTAGAAGACTCTGTTCCTTGAACATATCTTGCTTGCCTTAGCCCTTTTGAAACCAACTGGCCCAATTCCTTAAATAAAGTAGTCCAATTCTCAGACCCACAAACATTTAAATGTGCTACACTGAATTTCAATCTATCACTACTTGCGTCTAATTTTTCCACAAAAATTTTCAGCTTGCTATGGTGTTTACGATAAAATCAAATCTTTTTTAACATAATGCACCAACATATTTGAAAGCTTCCAGCCTCCCAGAAAATAATAATTTTCAATTTTGATGATATGTGACATTAATTACAAAAAAATTCATGAAAAAATATAACCTGGGCAGGTAGCTACTAGAAGGGATATGAACGCGTTCCTTTGACAATCTTGCAATTCATGATGAGTTTCCTGTGATCTCAGACATTGACTTAATGGACTGCGTATGATTGTCATTAATTGATATAGAAATTAGAAAACTATTGCCTTCCATTGCAAACGCATATATTATTCCAATCCCAGAATCGTGGAATTACATGAAAAATATATTGTTGCATCGTTTTTCAAACTTTCTGGAAGGATGGTGCTTTCAGACGGTCCACATGGCAAAGAGCTAGACCCATTTTTTACTATAATATGCCATCAAAGAAAAGGAAAAATGAATGCTATTTCAAATTGTATATTTAAGTGAGAAACTACGTGTTACAGTTACAATAACTGATCCAGGCACCCAGCTATGATCATGATCGTATAACGGGGGGAAAAGACGTCCACCCACTATGAGCTTTTTGGTAAGCTACAAATGAAAAAGGCACTCGATCCATATTAAATTATAGCATATATCCTCTAAACAATCAGTTATAAGATGATCTAAACAAATATCAAAGGGATTTTAATTGACTAAAATCTGGTCTAACTAATTGATCGATCACAAGGCAATACGTACCGTTAGGAAGCTAATTAAGCCAGTAATCCAATTAATTCGTAAACAAACTGATATAGTACGTACTTCATGAGATTATACTTAGTCCAAGTCACGCAGAAAAGACCTTCCCCACATTATGACAGAACAAAGTAATAATATTATATAAATTATATAAAATATATATGGATGCCCTTCTTCTATATCTTTATTAGTTTAAGATTTTTGTAGAAATAAGAGCACAACATATATATATCAAATTGTCAAACGACATGGGATAGAAGAAAGAAATTACCCTTTGAGGAAATGGAAATTAAGCCTTTTAGTCAATGTCAAACTTGTAGCTGGGCGCGTTAATAAGTAGTGGATGATTTGATTCCAAACATATATATGGTAGCGCCGGTCAACAAAAGTTGTCGACCCAGAAATATTAAAGTCATGACTCATGACCCATGACCCAATTAACAATATGCATTATGATATGTTTGTGCAAGAAATTAAGACTTATGGTATGTCTATATATTATGCTAAGCCTTGGCCGGCTATTGAATCATATTAAGTGTACGTAGTACGCAGTGTGAAGCTGGCTACCTAGCTAGCACTGAGTAATTCGTTAATAGTGGATATGGGAGAGAATAATCAGAGAGAGAATATGGGTGATGAGTTCATAGTGGAAGACGACGACATTTCCACCATCCCAGCTGCTACTACGATGATGACGACAATAGCAGAACATCGTGAAATGGATCCGAGGAATGATGATGTCTCGGCACCTCCCATGCAATTAGCAGAGTTGAGCAGTAAAGCATCACCATCTCATTCAAGAAAGCCACTTCTACTGTCGATAGTACCTTCAAATGGTGGTGGTGGTGGGCGTAGAGGTAGACCAAAGGCTAATAACAGTACTCCGAATTTCTTCACACCGTTGGGTAGCCCAATCAGAAGGGCCATCCAACTTACCAAGTTTGACCCTCAGGACGCTTGGCTCCCCATCACCGAGTCAAGAAATGGTAATGCCTACTATGCTGCCTTCCATACCCTTTGTTCGGGTATTGGAATTCCAGCTCTTGTGCTTCCCGTCTCCTTCACCGTTCTTGGATGGTACGTAATTAAGGAACCACCTTCAATTCGAACATTCGATCTCTTTTTTAATTTCGTTTTTCTAATATATATATACATGCATGCAGGACATGGGGGATCATAAGCTTGACAGTGGCGTTTACATGGCAGCTTTACACCCTGTGGCTTTTGGTGAAGCTTCATGAATCCACTGAAACTGGGATGCGTTACAGTAGATACCTCCAACTTTTCAGTGCTACTTTCGGTGACAAAATGGGGAAGCTGTTTGCCGTATTCCCCATCTATTACCTTTCAGGGGGGACCTGTGTGGCACTTATTATCGTGGGAGGTTCGAGCATGAAGCTTTTCTTTGAAATCGTGTGCGGCCACGAATGCACCGCCAAGCCACTCACCACGGTGGAATGGTATTTGGTGTTTACATGTGCTGCGGTGCTTCTGTCTCAGCTCCCCAATTTGAATTCCATTGCGGGGATATCTTTGATTGGCGCAATCACCGCCATCGGCTATTGCACTATTATGTGGCTGGTCGCCGTCACCGAGGGAAGGCTGGACGGTGTTTCTTATGATCCCAAAAGAGAAAACACCAATACGGCTATGATTTTCAGCATTCTCAATGCTCTTGGCATCATTGCTTTTGCTTTTAAAGGCCATAATCTTACCCTAGAAATTCAGGTAATTCACGCACCCCTCTGTCACAAGGCCCATTGACTTTATGTCATTTTAGGGTTTAGGTACAAATTTAGGTAACAAATTATAATATTTTTTCATTTCAATTACTAAAACATTTATGTCATTTTATTTTAGGTACAAAATTTCAGTTTAGATACCAACTTTAAAAAATATAGTTATATTAAACTGTGACTGTCTAATAGTCATAACTTTTTTATTGATTTATTTTTTTTTCAATATTTGCAAGGCTTAAACTTTTATTTAGTCTTTGGGTTATAGGACTTCATCCCCAAAACCTAAATCAAAAGTATGAAACCTTTAAAAATTTTAATTTTTTATAAATTTTAAATAGTCACAACTGTGACTGTTCGACAGTCACAACTGTATAACAAACTGATTTGTGACCTAATTCAAAATATTTTACTCTAAGTTAGTACCTAAACTAAAAAAAATTAGTGTCTTGTTGCTTTATTAAAAAACTATTGATATTTGGTATTTAATCCTAATTTTCTATTTGTCATATTGTGTGTATATATATATATATTAATCTTCAAATCTTGTTTAATTAATATATTATTGCATATGTATTGCAGGCAACCATGCCTTCAAGTGACAAGAAGCCATCCCACGTGCCAATGTGGAGAGGGGTCAAAGCTGCATATGCAATTATTGCAATGTGCTTGTTTCCCCTAGCAATTGGAGGATATTGGGCCTACGGACACAAGGTATAAATAATACTTATGTCCTCGATCTCCTCCAATTACAAGTCTTCATTTTTCGAATAATAATATGCATGTAAATGCAATTGACTATTTTCTTTTTGAAAAAATAGATACCACCAAATGGGGGGATGCTAACTGCAATTTATGAATTCCATGGACGTGACACATCCCAATTGATTCTGGCATTAACGAGCTTATTTATCATAATAAATGCGGTAAGTTCATTCCAAATCTTTGGCATGCCAATGTTTGATGATATGGAGTCGAAATACATAAAGCGCAAAAACAAACCATGCCCGTGGTGGCTCCGATCGGTGTCTCGAGCCATGTTTGGATACGGGTGCTTTTTTATAGCGGTGGCAATTCCATTCCTAGGGAGCTTTGCAGGTCTGATAGGAGGGATTGCCATTCCAATTACCTTCGCTTATCCTTGTTTTCTGTGGTTAAAGATTAAGAAGCCCAAAAGGTATAGCATCATGTGGTGCCTCAATTGGGGACTTGGTGTTTCTGGCACCATTCTCAGTATTATACTCATTGCCGCCGGGATTTATGTTGTCATTGATACTGGAATTCAAGTCAGCTTTTTTAAGCCTCAGTAATTAATATATCCATCTGTAATTATCTCATCTATATATGTTTAATATATTCACTTCATTAATTAGGATTGTACGGTTGTACCACACTACCACCCATTCCCATATTCCACTTTTTCATACTGCAGGTACGTACTTGTATGTTTGTGACAGTACTACTTAATAAATCTGAATTTTTTTTGGGTCATTGATTTTCTGTTTTCCCATATATGCTGGACAGTTGTTGCATCTGTTTTTTAAGCATTGGACTGAGTAATGACGAATAAGTGATATTTCTAAGTAGCTAGAAACAAGACATGTACAAATTGTGGAACTCTTGTTACAACTTTATGTATAATAAAATAGTAATGAGCAAAGCAAAAAATTAATATAGCACTACAGGTGTTTCATACTCATGATCACCATGAGCTTATAATTTTTTTAGGTCCTCTTTGGTGGCCAATAAAAAGGAAAATGTCCAAATTAACTTTAGGCTTTGTTTTGTTTTTAATATCTTGAGCTAGCAAATTGGATAAGGTAACAATACTATATATTGGCCTGGGAAAAATATTGTTAAAAGGAAGTGGCAAGGCCATATTTAGGTAAGATTATATATGAGGACCCTTTGGGCCTGATCTTTGTTTCGGTGTTTGTTTCATTTGAAATGAAGTTATCTTTGGGCTCCAGTTGTATACTCTACCTGCCCATTGGGCTTTGAAATGAAGCTATCTTTTCGACAAAAAAAAGAAAAAAAAAAACAAGAAGAAGAAGACTATTCTAGATTACCCCCTGCTGCTATCTCTCGCTGACCCTTTGGATTGACAGTGTTGAGGCCCCGTGATGTGGCTGTTTGAGCTTTCCTTTTCTGTTTGTTGGGCTTCGGACCCACACCCACCCTCCCAACCCCACCCCACTCACCAAAAAAAAAAAAAGAGGAGACAAAAAACAGAAAAGTCAAAGAAATTAATTATTGAAACAAAAGCATGACAAATTGTATAAGGTTATAAGGGTCAGTCAAAAGTGAGAGGTAGACCGGCCAGAAGGAACGGGGAAAGTTGTGAGTCTTCTTTAGCAAGGTTGCAGCTGAAATCACATATATGAAACCTAATTACGTGGTGCAACAAGGTTGCAAAGCTGATGTAAGCTACCAAAACCTACCAGCGTCATCTCAAATTACTTTACAACAACCCTACTGGCCTTAATTATTATTAAGTTGTATAGTACGTACTAAACCCTCATGATTAATCAGTCAGGCAGCTGAGGCCGCCTTAATTAATTAATCCAAAGAATAGTCCATCCCCGTGCACATGCACGCACCGAGAGTACTCTATCAGATTTGTTTATAGCTAGCTAGACGTACACTTGATGAGTTGTGTTATGGCTAAAAATGCAATTTATGGAACAAACAAGTTGATGGATATATGGATACTTTCACAATTATCAGGCTCATTCTGTTGAGGTATACCTCAATTTATTTATGTTGAGGTATGTACCTTTTGGGGTCCACACGAGTCGTTTTGTGTCGATCTGAACCGTTCAATTTTTACATCTCCATAGATAGATCATCCTTGCAAAAAATTAGCCAAATCAGAAATCATTTGCCTATCTAACTTTGATCAAATAAATGGACGAACCAAATATTTTCAATGAAACCGTCCATTTGTTTTATCAAAGTTAGATAGGCAAATGATTTCCGATTTGGCTAATTTTTTGCAAGAATGATCTATCAATGAAGATGATCCTTGAGAACGGTTCGGATCGACACAAAACGACTCGTGTGGGCCCCAACAAGGTCATACCTCAACATAAATAAGTTCAGGTATACCTCAACAGAAGGAGCCTGTTCACAATTATAGTATATAAGGAATAAAATTATCATGAAATTATTACGAACAGAGATTATCTAATGCGCACCTGAGGTATTAGCTAGTAATGGAAGATTGAAGTCGATCGATCTCACCAAAAAGAAAAGAAGACTACTGAAGTCTCCCAAAGGGACAAGGCCACAAGCAAGCCTCATGCATAAAGAAAAAGTATCCAACACACTCACTAATGGGGTGTGACATATATCTTTAGAGAAAAATAGTACATATATAATCCCGACACAGCAGCCAAAGGTGGCTTGCTCGATCAGTCAAAAGATTCTACTTTGAATTCATGTAATATTGTAATACCTACCCCGCATTGCCCTGCCTTAATTGGGTCCCCACAACCACAAGCTTCCTCTATTAATTCACCTACTCGATCATGAATCATCGATCATCACCAACATCATATCCACCCATATATCTATATCCAACTTAATTTCCTCGATTCATCAATCGCTCTTAGCTCTCTATCTATATGCAATTTGGCTTTCACAAGTCACAACCCTTTAATCTAATTATCAACAACAAATTCGATCCAATCTCTCTCTAGATATATATGCAGGGTGAGGTGATGGAAATGAAGTTGAGCCCAATGTCGTCCACAATTAGGAGGGCAGATCCAGAAACTCCGGCCACCTCAAGCCCTCAAATAATATCTCATCATGCGGTACTTGATAATTGTCCTAGTAATAATACTATTTATGCCAGTGCCAATGGTACCCCGAAAAACACACCTAAAAGCCCATTTGGTTCACGTTTTATGAATAGTCCTTTAGGCAGCCCCATGAAAAAGGCCATAGCAAGCATGCAAAGCTACTTAGAAGAAGTTGGACACTTCACCAAGCTTGATCCCCAGGATGCCTGGCTGCCCATCACCCAGTCCAGAAATGGTAATGCCTTGTACTCAGCATTTCACACCCTCTCTTCAGGACTCGGAGTGCAAGCCCTCCTTCTTCCTCTATCTTTCACTACGCTTGGTTGGTACGTACCTAACTTACTTTCACTTGTGTTTTTTTTTTTTTTCTCTTTGTTCTTAATTAAGTCAATTAATTAAACTGATTAATTGGAATTAATTAACTAATATATACTAACTGGTTGCTTATACAGGGCATGGGGAATTATATGTCTCTCACTGGTTTTCATGTGGCAACTGTATACTCTGTGGTTACTCATACAGCTTCATGAATCCCAATCTGGGACGCGCTACAGCAGATACCTCCGCCTTTCCATGGCCGCTTTTGGTAATTATTAATTAATCATCATCCTCATGCATTATCATACATTTCAAGCCAAATTAATTAATGTTAATCAAATTCGATCATCAAATCCCATAAGGCCACTTGCAGTACAGTACTCTCACACGCATCCTGCATGGCACGTCGGTCACTTGAAGTACAGTACTCTCACTAAACTACTGTTTGGGAATAATACTTTCTTTTATTCCCAAAGGATTAGTTTTAATAAGGTAGACTTAATTCACACCAAATTAAACTTGAAAGAGTACGTGAAGTGGTGAACATACTACTTTTCAAAATAAAATTACAGTGAATTGAAACTTGAAAGTATATTTTTTAGTTTTTTAATTAATAGTGAAAGTAATGCAAGTTTAAGTGTTGATATCACTAATCACATATGCAACAAATAACAATTAATATATAATTAAAAGTGATGCATGCTTTATATTTGTTTACCTATATAGGGTACAAGCAAATCCCTGAATCCGAACTATGGGTTTTCCTTAAGAATATATGATGATATAATATGAGATATTATTGGCTTTAGTGAGTTGTGGTCCTTAAACTACAAATATATATATATATAGTCCTTGCTTATCCTTACTTTTGTCTTTTAGGATCTAATCGTTAACTACTTTAACATAAATTAGCTGTAATCAGTGTTCTAAAAATCGCTCTAGCGGCGCCTAGGTGCTAGGTATTGGCCAGCCACCCCCCGATTAACACTTAGGCGTTTTTTAATTATCTTTTAATTTTTAATTATTTTTAAACACAAAGTATTAATAACAAGTAATAAGTAACAATTTTTCAAAATACGCATCTCAATAAGTAACAATTTCTCTCTTGTATGAAGCTAGTAAGGCCCCTTAGGCTAATACTAGTACTAATTAAAAAGCCGCCTTGGCGCTAGGCGCCCCCCCCCCCCCCCCCCCCGCCTGCCCGTCTGCCCGTCTGCCTAGCGACTTTTAGAACATTGGCTGTAATTATTAAACACAGTAATCGATAATATATACATGCATGCTTCTCAGATATTACACTATTAAGAGTATGTGCATTGGTTAGCTATCAGCAATAGTTAAAGCTAAAATTTAGATAAAAGTCATAAAAAGTCATAAAAATTCTCTACATTGATTGGCATTTAGCTATTGCAAGCTCAAAAGCCAAGCAAATGCAAGGATGTAGTGCACGCTGATTGAAGGATGTCCTACAGCTGAGTCCTATGCTGAAAACTAAAAGCTAAAAACTAAATATGTGAGTCTTAATTATAATATTTACCAATGTACAAATTTGTGATTTTAGCTAAAAGCTAAAGCTAAATGTTGCTTTTAGCTATAGCTATAACTAAAAGCCTAAAACCAACGCACACGCTCTAATAAGATCATATATGTATTCAGTTAGCTATCTATCTAGCTTAGCCAAGAAATCTCACTTTATGTAAAATCAACTAATATTTTCTCTTTTCTTTGACAATATCGTATGATTTGATTAGAGGGGACATCTTATTTGACTGGTTAATTACCAAACCAACAATCCTGCATGTGATAGTCATGTTAATTTGACTGTGAATTATGTTATCCTGGTGGACAGTGGACCAAGGACCATCTCTTAACTCCAAGAAATTTTTTCAGATGAGAAATTGACTAATTATGTATTTGCAGGTGAGAAACTAGGGAAATTTATGGCACTGTTTCCAATCATGTACCTCTCAGGTGGCACGTGTGTGACCCTCATCATGATTGGCGGTGGGACCATGAAAATATTTTTCCAAATGGCGTGTGGTGAGAAATGCCATGTAAATCCACTATCGACCGTTGAGTGGTACTTGGTGTTTACGGCAGCAGCCATTCTTCTTGCTCAGCTTCCCAACCTCAATTCAATTGCTGGGGTTTCTCTCATTGGGGCTATCACTGCCGTAACCTATTTCACCCTCATATGGCTGGTTTCCATAACCAAATATAGGCCCCTGGCTGTTTCCTATGACCCAGTACTGGAACCAAAATCAGATGCAGCTACTGTTTTTAATGTTCTCAATGCGCTTGGGATTACTACCTTCGCTTTTAGAGGCCACAATCTTGTGCTTGAAATACAGGTAAATAAACCCATTTTCCATTTCATTTGATGAGATTAACCTAATCCTATATTGCTAATGGAGATAATTTTACTCTTTTTAAAACGAAAAAAATAAATAGATAGAAAAGTGAAAGAGATTATTCTACCGCTCATAATCATATGAGTTATATTTGCAGGGGACCATGCCTTCGAGCACCAAGTGCCCCTCACGTTTGCCAATGTGGAAAGGGGTGAAGTTTGCATATCTCATCATCGCACTCTGTTTGTTTCCTCTTGCAATTGGTGGCTATTGGGCTTATGGAAATTTGGTAACAAAACGAGTTCAATTACCCCTTTTAGTTACCTGGACCAGTTGAAATCACTAGCATTCTTTAATTTTCCATTTGTAGAACAATTACAAATACAGATGTAATTTTTTTTATTTTTTTTTAAAACTAATTTACTATGATTCTATCGCAGATACCTTCAAATGGTGGGATGTTAAATGCTTTGTACAAATACCACGGACATGACACATCAAAATTTGTCCTGGGTTTGACAAGCATTCTCGTTGTGGTTAACAGCCTAAGCTCGTTTCAAATATATGCAATGCCAGTGTTCGACAACCTGGAATTCAGATATACTAGTAGCATGAACAAACCTTGTCCATGGTGGCTACGCTCAGGGTTTAGGATTTTCTTTTGCTGCTTTGCCTTTTTTATATCGGTGGCACTACCATTCTTGCCAAGCTTGGCAGGACTGATTGGAGGAATTGCTGTACCAATCACCTTAGCATATCCATGTTTCATGTGGATACTCATCAAGAAACCTCCTAAATATAGCGCCATTTTTAATTGGGTACTGGGATCCTTGGGGATCGTCCTTGGCATTTTAATTGTTACCGGAGCGATTTGGACTATAGTGACGACGGGTATAGAAGTCCACTTCTTCAAGCCTCAATAAGCCATTGCAGCAACAAGAGCACTACAAAGTCTAGTATTGATGTTTAGCTACAACAAAGTCTACAGATATTTGGCTACTACAAAGTATGGTTCTGATGTTTATCTACAAGCAGCGTCCTGCTACACTTGAGCTATCAATGTCACCTCTTCATTTAGTCCGGGTGGCATAACTAGTGCCTTGTAAAAGAACAGACCCAATCCTGATCTTAGAAACGGAAGCAACAATTTCAACAACTGTTTGGGTATCTAAAATAATTGTACAGCATGCAGCATATATATCCACGTAGCAATAATAACACTTTGAGTATGTATCTGAAATGTGGTAACACTGTTTCTTATGCCATTGTATTGTTGATAAGTAAAACAAATATCATCAATCTCTCAGTAGTAATATGCCAAAAAAAAAACCTCAGTAGTTACTGAAAATGAACCGTACCTTCAACTAACCATTCCTCCCCCTCCTCGCGAAATCTTTCTATCTTGAACGATGAACATGCCACTTTGATCAGCATCTTCCAGAGTAATCACAGCAAATTTTTTACTTGATTTTTGAAGGAGTGATTACACATTCCAATAAACGAAAGAGAGGATACAGACCTAATGCAATTGCCAAGAAATTTCACGATTTACACAATAAGGATGGGTGGAGCATAACTTCATCTAGACATCTACTATTACATGGATAATGGAAGAAGCATCCTTCGTTTCTTTTTCTTAGCCACTCTCACTTGCTTTGTAATTTTTATGCACAAAAGCAAAAGCATTGCGATGCATACTAAGATAAAAGCAAGTCGCATATGCCCAAAATATAAAGAAACCGCTGAAAAAACCAGGAAAGCTAGAATTACCAGTTCCCATATTACAAAGAGAACAACATCCACCCTGCATAAACAGATTGGGGAGAAAAGAAAAAAATATTATCATAAATGCTATAATCCCAGAGATATCATAATAAAAAATAAAAAAAAAACTGAGACAGCTCAAACAGGAATACTAAATCCGAAACCATCAAAGTTCCCACGATAATCTAGTTACACAAACCTTAACTATTAGTATTCCCACAATAATGACCAATCAAGTTCATCAAGTGCAAAAGGCAAGAGAACATCAAGAATACAATCAAAGATCATATCAAAGCAACAAGTGCCCACATGCAATCACTGTTCAAGATAACCCTGATTCCACTATGTTGGAAATTTGTAAACCAGAATGCTATAGCTACGGACACCTCAGCAATCTCACATAAAGCATTGACTGAACATTTATATGGGGTACAACTAACAAATCCGAAAGCATTCACATGCCATACACAACCAATAAGAGTTTAATACATCTATCATCTAACAAGATCAGAAAAGCAAAAACAAAAATGTTTTGCACTAATGGATTCACAAAAGTTAGGACGTGAAAAGGAAAGATTGTTGGGAACAAGAATGAACCCATCAGCTGGTGCTCCATAAAGGAAGCAAGCCAAGGCTAGTGCTCAAGTAATAAGCAACACTTTGTTTTAGCAAGGTCCTATACAGCTAATGGACAGCCCATAGTAGGGGCTTGATTACCAGTATACATGCATGTTCTCCCAGACTATAGAAGTATGAGTTGCAATCTGGGAAAATTTTCCTCTCTAAGATGAATCAACACCTTTTTTTTTTTTTTTTTTTCAATTGGGTTCTTATACATCTAAAGGGACACTTGATAGTAGACATCCACAACCAAATTGCATAAACAGGCGCTATACCAATTACCAACAGAAACTTTTGATCATTAAATTTTGCACTTCTATTCCTTTATTGTAATTCCTCATTTTCTACTATGAATATATTAAAGAAAATAGATATTATAGCACCCAAACTACAATTGGTTACCACTAGAGGAAAATTTCACATAATTCACAAGTGAATTTAAAAAAAATCAAAGGAAAACCTATGTGCAAAGAGCTATCAATTTATTCGAGCTTGGAATATAGGGATTTAGGTCCCGAAGCTGAAGTTATGATTAGAAGGCCTCAAATAAAAAAACAAGAAATTCTCCAAAGAAAACCAGAACAGGAGCTGATCTATCTCAAATTCCCGAACGAAATTTAATGTAACGACAGGTAGCGTATCAAATTGTTTAGCATATAGATCCCACAATGAAAAAGCAAAGAGAAAATAATCAAGATTAAAGGAGAAATAAAGCAGAAATAGAGAAAGTAAGGAGCGGAGTTTGGGAGTTGATTGTAATTGCACCTTGATAAAGTATGATTAGAGGTGGAGGAGAAGAAGGAGACGGAGGCCCAGTCATGCTTCGATCGAAGCTGATACTCTCTCAACTGCTCGGCCAGATTCGATCGCGTTATCATCTCTCTACAGCAACCCTTTGCTTTGTTTTGGTTCTATATCTCTAGACAAGGAGCTCCGAGCTCAGGTTTCTTCAACAATGGCTTTGAACGCTGAACGACGCAAACGTATTCGCTGGCTTCCGTGGACCTCCTCTCACTATAATTCTCTTTCCCTTTTTTATTTCTTTTTAAAGTTTATTTAAGATTTTAAATTTAGACGGCGGGCTCTTTGTCAGGCCCATTGCTATTGCGTTGATGGTTCAAAGATGGGCCTCTCTGACTACCTGCGCCCAAAACATTTCACTTTGAATTTCAAAGAAAGCCCTAGAATTGGCTTAAGTAAAGAGAGTCCACATCGGATCTGAATCACACACCCACATGGAAATAACGGACCCTCCCCCCCAAGACCCTTCCGATAACCCTAACGACGTCGTCTTTGGCGAGTCATCGCCGGAAACCGACCAAACACTCTCTTCAACCCCTCACGAAAACCACCCTCAAGATTCCCAAAACCACTCGTCGGAGAACCCGTCTGCCCTACCTCTAACGACACCTGAAGCCCCCGTTTCGGACTCTCAAGATGACTCCTCCGAACCCATCCCCGAAGACACCCTTGATGAACAGCCTCAAAACCCTAGAAACCCTGCCGAACCGGGTCCAGCCGAGCCCGGCCCGCCGGCCAAGAGACGCCGTCGTAGGAAGAAGTTCTTCACAGAGCTCAATGGCAATCCGTCGTTGGCCAAGAACCGCCGGACCGACGCCAACAAAGATGTCGACGTAGAAGCCCTAATCGCAATCTCAGTGGGGTTTCCGGTGGACTCGCTCACCGAGGAGGAGATCGAGGCCAACGTGGTCCGCACCATAGGCGGCGTAGAACAAGCCAACTATATCGTCGTACGGAACCACATTCTGGCTCGATGGAGGTCCAATGTGTCTTTTTGGTTGACCCGGGAGCTGGCGTTGGAGTCGATTCGGTCGGAGCACAAAGGCCTGGTCGACTCAGCTTACAACTTCCTGGTGGAGCACGGCTACATCAACTTCGGGCTTGCGCCTGCTATTAAAGAAGCCAAATTGAGGTCCTTTGATGGGGCTGAGAGAGGCAATGTGGTAATTGTGGGGGCTGGTTTGGCCGGTTTGGTAGCAGCGAGGCAATTGGTGTTCTTGGGTTTCAAAGTCGTGGTCTTGGAAGGTAGGGGGAGGCCTGGAGGGCGCGTGAAGACCAAGAAAATGAAAGGCGAGGGCGTAGAGGCTGCAGCGGATCTCGGTGGGAGTGTCCTCACTGGAATAAATGGGAACCCACTAGGGGTTTTGGCCAGGCAATTGGGGCTACCTCTTCATAAGGTGAGGGATATTTGTCCGCTTTATTTACCAGATGGGAAAGCAGTGAATTCTGAGATTGATTCTAGGATAGAGGCTTCATTTAATAAGTTGTTAGATAGAGTCTGTAAGCTTAGGCATGCAATGATTGAGGAAGTTAAGTCCGTAGATGTTCCCTTAGGTACGGCACTCGAAGCTTTCCGACGTGTTTATAATGTTGCCCAAGATCCTCAGGAGCGTATGCTGTTGGATTGGCATCTTGCCAATTTGGAATATGCAAATGCTTCCTTGATGTCTAATTTGTCAATGGCCTATTGGGATCAGGATGATCCCTATGAGATGGGTGGTGACCATTGTTTTATTCCCGGAGGCAATGAGACATTTGTACGATCCCTTTCGGAGGGCCTTCCAATCTTCTATGAAAGGACCGTCAAAAGTATTAGGTACGGATATGATGGGGTTTTGGTTTATGCAAATGGGCAGGAGTTTCGTGGGGACATGGTTCTCTGCACGGTGCCATTAGGCGTGCTTAAGAAGGGATCCATTCAATTTGTCCCAGAGCTTCCACAAAGGAAGAAAGATGCCATTCAGAATTTAGGGTTTGGATTGTTGAATAAGGTTGCCATATTATTTCCTTATAATTTTTGGGGTGGAGATATTGATACTTTTGGGCATTTGACTGAGGATCCGAGTATGAGAGGTGAGTTCTTTCTGTTTTATAGCTACTCTTCTGTATCAGGAGGCCCGCTTCTGGTTGCTCTTGTTGCAGGAGATGCTGCCCTTAAGTTTGAGTTGATGTCTCCTGTGGAGTCTGTGAATAGGGTGTTAGACATATTGAGGGGTATTTTCAACCCGAAAGGGATTGCTGTTCCGGACCCTATTCAGGCAGTCTGCACTCGGTGGGGGAAGGATGACTTTGCATATGGATCTTATTCATATGTTGCAGTAGGGTCTTCAGGGGATGACTATGATATTCTTGCGGAGAGTATTGGGGATGGGAGAGTGTTCTTTGCTGGAGAGGCCACTAACAAGCAGTATCCAGCAACAATGCATGGAGCTTTTCTCAGTGGGATGAGAGAGGCTGCTAACATAGTGAGAGTAGCCAGAAGGAGGTCAATAATCCCATCAGAAAAATTAAATAATGTCTGTGAGGAAGTTGAGGATTTGAATAAATTATTTGACACCCCTGACCTCACATTTGGGACCTTCTCTGTTTTATTTGATCCCAGGTCAAATGATCTTGATTCTAACTCACTGTTGAGGGTGAAATTTAGAGTGGAAAATTCAGACGAAGAATGTCTCTGTCTCTATTGCTTAATTTCAAGGAAGCAGGCCATGGAGCTGAGTGAAGTAGAAGGTGACGATAAGAGGATGAGAATGTTAAATCTCGAATTAGGGGTGAAGTTGGTTGGGAGGAAAGGTCTAAGTGGTCCTGGAGAATCTTTAATCGCCTACATTAGATTAGCAAAATCCAATTCCAACCAAGATGCTGCCTGCACGCTGCAAGGAAACATCTCTTAGTAGTATCAAGTATGAAGCCATAGGTATAAGGAGGCTGCTGGCTCGTGCCCTGTGCATAATAAGATCTCTCATTTCCTTTCATTGGATCATCTATTGACCAGCCAGAGGGAATTCATAGTCTAATTGATTTGGTAGTTGTTAATTATGCCATGAGGAAGAGGATGTGATTCTGGTTGAGCGTCCTGAACCACTTCAGCGAGTCAACATTGTTAACCAATGCCTTCTGAGTTGCTTAATTCTCCTTGGAAGTGTACAACTGATTGTGAGTTAGTTATTTCTCCTCCCACATTGGCATTGTTGTACATTCATCAATTTAGTTGCAGTATGATTTTTATTTTTT
This sequence comes from Dryas octopetala, assembly GCF_963921425.1. Taxonomy (NCBI): domain Eukaryota; kingdom Viridiplantae; phylum Streptophyta; class Magnoliopsida; order Rosales; family Rosaceae; genus Dryas; species Dryas octopetala. The sequence goes on from NC_141372.1 coordinate 247,971, forward strand.
AAATTCAGTTTGCAGTATGATATTTGTTTGGCTGTTTGCAGTATGATATTCATATTGTCTCCATGGACCATAGAGTATGTATGCTCCTCCGTGCGGACAAGTTTGGGACTTCCCCCATCCTTGAATCCGGGCCAGACACTGGGCTGGCCCCTCGAATGTATAACTGGTCCTAGGCTGAGATGTGGGTTGGATTGGATTTATTGGATCAGTTGACAGGCTTATGACTTGCAAACAAAAAAATGTGAGCTAATGGGATAATGAGTATCAGATGCTGAAAGCTCAAAGAAAATTGTTTCTTTCTCGAACAATGAAAAGCCTAGGGGTGGGCATTTAAACCGGGAACCGGGTGGACCGGACCGAACCGGGGGAAAAAAAACCGTAAAAAACCGCTTTGACCAAAACTGGTCAACACCGGGACCGAACTGGACTGGACCGGTCCAATCCAATTCCGGTCCAGTTTTGCACTTCACAGAACTGGACTGGACTGGACTGGACCGGATAATTAATATATATTTTTAATTTTTATACATATTTAATTTTTATACAATTTTATACACTTTTTAAACATTTTTATACACATTTTTACAAACATGTTTACACACATTTTGCACATTTTAGATAATAAAATTAATATTAACCTAGCTATATTTTAGACTCTAAAATATATTTTATATAACCCTATGGCCTATATTATATATATATAATAATGTTTTAGTATATAATTTTAGTTACACCTTTTATAATACAATTAATATATTCTTTATATATACACTAAACCCTATATACTAAAATTATTATAGTTCTATGGTATAGTATATAGTTATATAACATATAAGCATATAAACCCAATAAGTATATAACATATATAACTAATAACTATATAAGCATATAAACCCAATTGAAATCCCAATGAAACCCCAATTAGACTCATAGTCAACTATAAGTCTATAACTCTATACCCTAATACAATTATAACCATATACCCTAAACTATATTAATAAGTTAATTACTCTATACATATATTATATATAAGTAATAAATATATAAGTATATAACATATATAACTATATACCCAATTGAAACCCCAATTAGACTCATAGTCAACTATAACCCTATATCCTAATACATTATAACCATATACCCTAAACTATATTAATTAGTTAATTACTCTATACATATATTATATATAAGTAATAAGTATATAAGTATATAACATATATAACTATATACCCAATTGAAACCCCAATTAGACTTATAGTCAACTATAATCCTATACCCTAATAAAATTATAGTTATATACCCAAAACTATATTAATTAGTTAATTACTCTATACATATATTATATATAAGTAATAAGTATATAAGTATATAACATATATAACTATATACCCAATTGAAACCCCAATTAGATTCATAGTCAACTATAACCATATACCCTAATAAAATTATAACTATATACTCTAAACTATATTAATTAGTTAATTACTCTATGCATATATTATATATAAGTAATAAGTATATAAGTATATAATATATATAATTATATAAGTATATAAACCCAATTGAAACCCCAATTAGACTCATAGTTAACTATAACCATATACCGTAAATTATATTAATTACTCTATACATATATAAGTAATAAATTATAAATATATAACATATATAAATAATTAACTAGGGTTTAGGGTTTAGGGTATATAACCACAATTGAAACCCCAATGAAAATTAAAACCTCAATTTAATTACACAAATAATTAAATATTTAAGTGACTTAAGTGTTTAAAACCCCAATTTAATTACACAAACTCAAACAGACTGAACAGTAAAACAATTTCATTTTGACACTTTGACACTTTGACTCAAAGACTTCAAAGTTCAAACTCAAAGTCTGAAAGCAGAAAGGCTGTAGTCTGAAACCCTCAGCTCCCTCACGCCGTAGTCACTCAGACTTCAAACACTCACGCAGTCACGCCTCACTCACGCCTCACTCACGCCGTCGCGATTTTCTTCTCGCCGTCGCGATTTTCTTCTCGCCGTCGCGATCTTCTTCTTGCTGTCGCGGTCTTCCTCACGCCGTCGTGATCTTCTTCTAGCAGACACTCCAGACAGCCCTAACCCTGTGTCCGTCGCCGAGTCGCCCTCGCCATCTTCCTCTCTTTCCGTCGCCGTCGCCCTCGCCGTCGCCCTCGCCATCATCCTCTCTTCCCGTCGCCTCTCGATCTCCCACTCTCTCAGCGCCTCTCAATCTAGCTCTCGATCTCTCACCCTCTTAGCGCCTCTCGATCTCGATCTCCCCTCTCAATCTCGATTTTGGAGGAAGGGGTTTGATTTAGGGTTTGATTTGGGGATTTAGGTTTTGATTTGGGGTTAGGGATTTACCTGATTTCGGGTTAGAGGTTAGGGATTTACTGATTTTACAGTAAAGTCAACTTATTGTTGTTGTCAAATCCGATTTGGGTTTTGTTTTTCATTAGAAATTTTTCTCTGGATGTATGTATTCAATCAAATGGTGTTTCAGTGTCGAATTTTACAATAATTTGTTTCTTCATTTCTTGGTTGATTTGGGGCTGTGAAGTGTGAATTGTGATTGTGATTGTGAATCAGTTTGGTGGTTGGTGCAGTGCAATTTTTGGTCCAGCCCCAAACAGTGCACCGGACCAAACTGGAATTGTTACAGTTCAGTTTGGTCCAGTTCTGGTGCAAAACGTACAGTTCTCAGCACCGGACTGGACTGGATAATCTTCACAGTCCAGTGCACGGTTTTGGGGGAGAACTGGATTGGACTGGACCGTGCCCACCCCTAGAAAAGCCCATCTCACAAATTTATGTCCTTTTTTGTCTTTCCATTCCAAATAAATAAAATAAAAAGACAAAAAAATGACATGGGTTTGTGAAATGAGTATGGAAGAATTCTTACACCTGGGGATAGAGCCAAGCATTTTTAATCTTTCCCCTTTGGTTTCTCGCGGCTTCTCCCATGCTTGTCAGCATTTATTGAATTTTCTAAATGCTATTGTCTAAGAATAATTGCAAAGCATGGTTTTGGTTGGGTGAAATATGGGTCATTATTTGATATTGAATTGGACGTATCCACATTGCAGAAAATGCAGTTATCCACATCAGCACTCTGCCTAGGTCGGTAAGAATGATTCATTAAATGACATGGGGCCATTTAAAGCAACTTACCATATTAATATTAGCAGTAGTGCTAGACATTCCACATTTTTATACCATAATTTCATACCACCTTATGTGGCAACTTACATGGCATTCATGCATTGGATACTAAAAAATAAAAACAAAAATTCAAAAAGAAAAAGAAAAACTTTGTCCAGTAAAATAATGACACGTAAGATGGTATAAAAATATGGTATAAGAATGTGGTAAATATAGCATTATTCTAATATTAGTGCTAGACATTCTATATTTTTATACCATAATTTCATACCATCTTATGTGGCAACTTACATGACATTTATGCATTTTATACATTGGACACTAAAAAATAAAAATAAAAATTTAAAAAAAAAAAAAAAGCTTTATCCAGTAAAATAATGACACATAAGATGGTATAAAAATATAATAAATATAGCATTATTTCAATATTAATTTCAACAAAAAAAAAAATTAATAATAACACATCAACATAAACATAGAATGCCTAACACCGATCATAGTCATACTGTGACAACCCCGACCATTGGGTTATGGCTAGTACCGTTATATCATATGCGTGGATTATCTTTCATGGTGATATAAAATTTAAACTAACATTTAAGTCATGCCCTTGATTTTCATGCGTTTCAGACCAATAAAAAGTCGTGCATTAAAACCTTCTTCATCAGTTCATCCATTTACCTCGAAGGTATTGTGAGACGAGTGAATTCTTCGATCAACTGAAAAATTAGACAATAAGAACCTGTCACGTGCAAATGTCAGTGTGCGAATCGTCCAAAAATGGGTTTAAAACTCTATTCTATATTTTGATATTTTCTTGGTATTGTATTCTAAATTGGGTTAATTACAATTTAGTACCTCAACTTTACCTCCTATTTCAAGTTAGTACCTCAAGTTTAAAAAGTTTCAATTTCATACATCAACTTTCATTTTGTTTCAAATTAGTACCTCCGTTAGATTTTCTGTTAATGACCCGTTATCTTTGATGATGTGGCATGGATATTTTCGTCTTTTCACCATAATTTCATCCATTTGAACTTTGATTAAACACCTAAGTTGCCACGTGTAAAAAAAAAATTTTATTAAAAAAACAGAAAAATCATTTACAAAAAAAAATTCTTTTTATTTTTTTTGGTCAAAAACACAACCCCCATCCCCTCCCCCCAGCCCGACCCACCCCTCCCCCTCCCCCTCCCTGCAACCCATCCCCTCCCCTCCCCTCCCCTCCCCTCCCCGCAACCCAACCCCTCCCTCCCCTCCCCTCCCCTCCCCTCCCCACAACCCAGCCCCTCCCCCTCTGTGCTTTCAAGCTTCCAAATTGGCAGTACACCCAAACAATTCAAACCCATCAAAATTCATCCAACAAAAATAACAATTTTTGATAAAAGATAAAAAAATTACATTAAATTGAAGAAACCCCTCAAAAAATGAAGAAAAAGACATAAATGGGCAAAAATGATAAGAGAATTGTTTTGGGGTTGATCTTGGTTACCGATGCAGTGTTCTTCGTTTTATTCAAGATCTAGATCATGGGGTTTTTCCATTTTATTTTGGGTTGCTGGGCGAGATGGGTATTTTTTTTATTTTTTATTTTTTTCTCAATTTCTGCTGGAGGTGACGCTGCCGCCGAACAAAGGGAACGACTGGCCGCCGTCGGTGTTTCTCTAGAGTTTCGCAGAGGCAGTGGACCACTACGCCGCCGTCTCTGACTCGAGGTGACGCTGCCGCCGAACAAAGGGAACGACTGGCGATGGTTCGGGAGGAAGATCTCGAACATGGTAGCGGCATCGGGGGAGAGAGACAACATATCGTCATCGCGGCCAAGGAGGATGAGGAGAGAGAGAGAGAGAGAGAGAGAGAGAGAGAGAGAGAGAAAGACGTTACCGGCAGGGTTGGGTTGTGGTGAGGGGATGGGTTGCAGGGAGGGGGAGGGGGAGGGGGAAGGGGGTGGGTCGGGCTGGGGGAGGGGATGAGGGTTGTGTTTTTTTTAATTCAATTTTTTATATTTTAATTAATTTTTAAATATTTTATTCTTTTTTTATTATTATTCTGCCACATGGAAATTATTAAAAATCAAGTCAACACTTAGTGATTGGGTCAGCGTGCGCCACGTCAGCGCCACGTAGGCGGATAACGGACTTCCTAACGGTAGTAGTAACGGAGGTACCAAGTTGAAACAAAATGAAAGTTGATGTATGAAATTGAAACTTTTTAAACTTGAGGTACTAACTTGAAATAGGAGGTAAAGTTGAGGTACTAAATTGTAATTAACCCTTCTAAATTTGATATTGATTCTTTGAAACCAAAACGGTACGACTCTTGTGCGATATTTTGAGAATGGTGGCAAGTGGCATCACCAAGTCCCAAGTGGCCACCACCTGTTTGTTCATCAAGACGAGCATTCTCATTCTCTACCCCACCCACTCACCCAGGCCCACGCAGCCCTATTATATTCTCGGAAGACGACAACCATCAAACTGATTAAATTGGCCCACCACGACACTTACCATGCACCCACCCGTCGCAAATCTCCAAAACCCTCCTACTCCCTCCTCTTGCCTATTGCCCTCTTCCCAACGCATTCTGCCACATGGCCCACTTACTCACAAGTCACACCGACCTTCTCAAATTTTTATCCAATCAAGGCCGACACTTAAGGGTCCCACTAGTACACCCTCCCACGTTCTCCTTACACGTTGCAAGCTCTTATTGGTCTGTCGTCAGGACCAGTACACTGTACACCGTGTCTCTCTCCTCGCATCTTTTCTACTTTCTTCTTTTTTCCTTTTGACTATTGGTTTTCATTATTGCTTATAAAGCGAACACAACTCGCTGCTGCTCACTGGCACATATGCCATCTGGACACGTGTGAAGCATCGGTAGCGCGTGAACGGATTGTGCGCTTAGCTATTATTTCTCTTCTTTATAATTTAATGCACCACGTCGGTCGGTTACAAGAAAGGTATAGGATTTGGGCAGCTAAGCTATTATTTCTCTTCTTTATAATTGATCTCTTTATTAAGTATTTTACGTACTTAATCGCGTCACATACGCGTGGTTAGGAACTTGGGATGCTATAAAAGGTGACACCCTCAACAAGTAAAGCCTCATCAGATCAGTATTCAGTCATCAAAAACTCAAAAGCATTTCACAAGCTCTTGATTAATTAAGTGTTGTTTATCGATCGTAATTTGGTAATTTAAGTATGGCGGAGTACGTTAACAGTAATGAGTACGAGAGCAAGGTTGGCGATGAGGGTTCAGCTGTTGAGGCCCAGGATCGTGGCTTGTTTGATTTCTTGGGGAAGAAAAAGGAGGAGAAGCCTCAAGAGGAGGTGATCGCCACAGAGTTTGAGAAGGTCAAAGTGTCCGAGGCTGAGCCTTACAAGCCACACGAAGAGAAGGAGGAGAAGAAGCACGGTAGTCTCTTGGAGAAGCTTCACCAATCCGACAGCAGCTCTAGTTCTGTAAGTCATCCATCTTAAATTCTTAATTAATTTGTCTTTGTTGTTTTGCTTTTTATAGGTTTCGTTTGACACTTCTATGTATTTTTATAATTAACAGTACCTATATACTACATCTTCAGCGTTGTCAACCTGATTACTCTCAAAAAATATATATATATATATAATCTAATAATAGACATATATTAAAAGAAACTTACACGATCGATCGATCCATGGATCGAAATATATAAATTAAAGAGGGTTCCGGACAATATATTATTTGCATGTCTCAGTCTCGAACACTAAACCAGTTCGATCTAGATCTTCCAGCCATTTCATGACTTATATATAGATGGGATCTGTCTTTATATGCCACGTGTAATCTAGTGGTGTTTACTGTTTTGTGTCTATTTCGCTTGATTTAATCCTTTCCGTTAGGTTAAACGACTTCTCTGGACATTAATCAATTCCCATTTAATTTCGCATTCATACATTAATTGTTGGTTCATTATTTTTCTTTCCAGTAAGTTGTTTGAAATTAATAATAATAACAAATTATATAATTTTCAGTCGGATGAGGAGGAAGGTGAAGATGAAGAGAAAAAGAAGAGGAGAAAGGAAAGGAAGGAAAAGAAGGGACTGAAGGACAAAATCAAGGGGAAGATTTCTGGAGAAAAGGAAGAAGAGAAACACGAGCAGGAGTTAGATACATCGGTGCCAGTGGAGAAGTACCACGTGGATGAACATCATGATCATGATCATGGAGTCCACGCGGCGCCAACTCACCCAGATCATCTTGATCATGGCGAACATCATCATCATGATGATCAAGGAGTGTTGGTAGAGCCAAGTCACCCTGAGGGAGAAAAGAAGGGTTTCCTTGACAAAATCAAGGAAAAGCTACCAGGACAGCACAAGAAGACTGAAGAGCAGGTCCCAGCAGATCCCTCCCCTCCTCCATATCCATATGATGCTCATGCTCATGAGGCTGCACCTGAAACCGAGCCCAAGGAGAAGAAGGGTATCTTCGAGAAGATCAAGGAAAAGCTTCCTGGCTACCATGCTAAGTCCGACGAGGATATCAAGGACAAGGAGATCAAGGACAAAGAAAAGGAAACTGGTTCCTACTGATTAACAACCTGCACAGCAATTAATACATATTTTTGTGCATGTTGATCAGACAGAATGATGATATGATGGTGTGTGACTGTGTGTGGCTTGTTTTGTTCATTTCATCACTTCTCATGGGTTTACTCCTTTTTAATTTCTTCTGAGAAAAACAAAAATAAGCATATGTATGTAGGGCCCTTTCTATGTGCTTATTTATAAGTTTGTTTAATTAGGACTTGTGAGTTCTAATTTATGTTTTTAAAAAAGAAGTCTTGATTTCCTTCTTTTGTTTGTGATCTAAACATTGTTAATAAGATATTTTTGTCATTCCTTTCCTATGTATGTTGTTTTATGCTTAATTTGGATTACTATTGACTAATTATTAATTAAGTTGCAAGTAGATGATGATGCATACCAAACAAGGGAGTAGGGATCGATCCACTTCAATTTTCTTTTTTCGGTCTAATCCACTTCAATTTTCTTAATCAGGCCTTAGGCCTAACGGGATCGATATATTATAATCAGGCCTTGGGCCCTGCTTGCAATTTTTGTGATGCTTCTATGGAATCCGTTTCCCATGTATTTAGGGATTGCAGCAGGGCTAATGTGGTTTAGAGAAGCCTTTGCATGCCCATTCATATTTTGGATTCCCCTGGCATTGAGTTTTCTGATTGGTTAAAGATCAACTTGATTTTCAAGAAAGTCTCCCATGGTGGGGTTGCATGGAATGTGATCTTCTGTTTTGGTTACTGGTTTCTTTGGTTTTGGAGGAATAAAAAGATTTTTGAGCCTGATTTCTCATTCACCGGTCAGTCTCAAGTTTGCATTAGGACCTGCTGCTCTTGAGTGGTACAATGCTAATTTTGCTTCTGCTCCTCAAAAGTTTAATTCTCAGTTGATGCTCTCTTGGACTCCTCCTCCTGTTGAGTGGATTAAACTGAATGTTGATGGGAGTAAAAGTGGGTCTCTTGGTTCAATTAGTGTTGGGGGTGTTCTTAGAGATTGTAATGGTGGATGGGTTTCAGGTTTTGCTGCCAATCTTGGTAGAGGTGAGATTTTATCTGCCGAATTATGGGGATTATTTCATGGTCTTTGCTTGGCTTGGAACAGTGGTTATAGACATCTTCTTGTTGAGATGGATTCTGCTTGTGGCGTCCATTTGGTGCGTATAAATCACCCTCTTGGCTCTCTCAAAAAGACTGGACTTGCTGTTTATCTCATATCCACAGGAAATAAACTATGTTGCTGATAGTCTTGCTACTTTTAGTCATTCTTTGGGTCTGTAAATTTTCAACCATTCTTCTTCTTGGTGTGCTTTCACTATTTTTTAAGATTCTATAGGCCTTTCTTTTCTCGCAGTTGCTGTTTTTAGCTAGTTAGTTTTTTTTTTTTTTTTTTGGGCCTTTGGCCCTCCCTTCTACCAAAAAAGAAAAAAGAAAAAAATGCAAGTGTGCGTGTGGGTGGAGAATAACTTACCTGAAACAGGAATACTACAGCTGGTATTCTCCTCCTCTTTCTATCTCTCTCTCCCTTTCTCTCTCTCTCACCTCTCCTTCTGCTCTCTCTCTCACTACCGTTACACAAGTCTGCCCGAGTTATTCTCGTTTGAGTGAAAGTGAGAATTGGAGTGAGTAGTACTGTAGTAGTGCATGCAAGATGTTGAGGTGGTTGGCTTGGATAAGAGTCTTGATTCTTTAGACCAAGGAATGTCAATGACTTGTTTTAACTAATAATAGTATATATATATATACGCAACAATTGTTTAGTACTACCATATGGTCCATATATACATGAACGTTGACACAAAATGTGGAAATGTTCGTTAAAATTAATGTTGCCACGTTTTCATCTTGTGTTGGGCAGCAGAGACTCATGAGCTGTTCCTTCAATCCTGCAATTTTGATAGACTAATATATAAAGATAATGACCCTCTGAAAATCAATACCCCTTTCTATGGATCATGATCATTCAGATTTTTAAGAGTAATTAATGAATATTATTTATAAATATATTATCTTAATCATCCACGTCAGCACACCTTTAGAAAGCGGGGTCACTGGCTCACTGTGGACCGTGCAACGTGGGATCATCTTTGTGGATTTGAGGCATGAACTCTAGAATGTGACAAAAAAAAACCTGTGAAACATCCAAAATTGTGTCCAGTACGTATTGGTGGGATGAATTAATTTTAAATTTTAAATACTGATTTAGACGTCTGCGATGCACAACCACGAACTATATATGTCCTATCTCAGTATCTCTCAACTACAAGTCTCAACTAATTTGCTTTTTCTTGACACAAAAAAAGGTATCTCCCACAGGCCCACGATCAGAGTAAATAGCGCGGCATTGACCCAAAAGGAGTGACACGATACGATGCTTATGGGGGGTACTGGAAGGGTGGAGCCGTATATCCTCCTAATTAATCCTAAGCTTTTCTTGGATGAAAGCATGAACATTACTATAATTTATTAATTTAGGGCCACATTTTGATGTCTCAACTTCATACTTTGTTGGCTAAAGTCATGACACTCATCATAATTCATTTTGAATTCTTGGTGACCCCAACCCCTCATTGATTACATCGAGCAGGTACTTAATCTAAAAAATGATATTGACATGGTACTTATCAATTATCATATGATAAGTATATTATCTTCACCATTTTTATCAATTAAAAAGAAGAACAAAAATCAACTTGTTATTAATTTAGCAGTACTTTCCTTTTTAATGTTTAACAAAAATTTCATGTTCCAATTCTCCTTTGCCAAATAAAAAAGAATAAAAAATAGTTTTCATTTTAAATGAGGGTTGAAAGCAAGGTCACATGAAATTATAGTCGAATAAGTCAAAATTATAATTGAATAGGTTGATATAGTTAAAAAATGTTGAAGATGAATAAATCCATATTATAGTCGATATGAGGAATATTTTAGTACAAAAATATCTGAAATGGTTATTTTAAGATTTAAATAGTTTAGCCTTCATCAAACAAATCATTTATGAAAATTTCCCAAGAAATATATAATGGTATCATTTATGAAAGCTTTTAAAGTAGGAATGGGTGTTGTTACCATATTTGTAAGTAGGTCCATATATACTCAATTACTCATGTCGGGTGAATTCATAATGAAAACCATTATTCGTGTATCAAGTCACTTTCAGTTCCATGTGGCTCAAACACTCACTAGGCTATTGCAATTGCCACTTTAGTCTTTGAATTTGGGCCTTTGGAGGATTTGGTTGGGCTTTGTAGGCCCCGTTTAATCATTTGTTTTTTTTTTTTTTTTGGTCGAATTTTAATCATTTGTTAGGTGGGAAATTTAAAAAACTAAGCCATAGTTTTGTTTCAAAAAATAAAATAAAATAAAATTGTAAGCATCAACTAAATGAGATGCAACGGTAAGAACAAAAACTGAGCGATAGCACAGAGCTAGTTGGCGGTTAAAGGTACGTAATGGCCACAAAAATGGACAAGAGCAAATCTCGTCCATCTCGATGTCGTGCATGCGGATTGCGGAGCAACCAAAGAAGAGATGCTCTTGTCTTGTGCCAACTCTAACCCCTCTGGCTCTGGCCATCGATGGAAGTCAGAGCCACTATATACTAAGAGAATATTTAATTGATCTCATGAAGGTTTATATACATACAAGTATACAACTATACAAGTAGTAGAGCGTACTTCATTCATGTGATGGTAGTGAATTTGATTTGAAATATAGAAACATGAAGATGATGAGAAGCAAAGCGGAAGAGTACCCAAGAGCACTGCTAGTACTAGTTTTATCACTTATTGTTGGTATCGGTGTTGATGTAAGAGTGAGCCATTGCAGTGGCGCAGACGAGTATTTGATTGGAGTAGGAAGCTATGACATGACAGGCCCCGCAGCCGGGGTGATAATGATGGGCTATGCCAACTTGGACCAAATCACAGCTGGAGTACATTTTCGACTCAGGGTAAGGACTTTCATTGTAGCCCAGACTAATTCTCAAGCTCCAAGGTTTGCCTTTGTCAATCTTGACGCAGGGATGGCTTCACAACTCGTTAATATTAAAGTCATGGAGAAACTCAAATCAAGGTGCTCTCACTGCTGCATGTACATCCAATGCAGTTATAAATTATTCGCTAATTAATTAATTCTAATTTTCTTCTTGTTTTTGAAGGTTTGGAAATTTATATACCGAGGAAAATGTGGCCATCAGTGGGATTCACACTCACGCAGGACCTGGGGGTTATTTGCAGTATCTGGTTTACTCTATAACATCTCTGGGTTTTGTCCAGCAATCGTTCGATGCCATTGTGAATGCAATTGAGCAGAGCATTGCTCAGGCTCATCAAAACCTCAAGCCTGGTTCTATTTTCATCAACAAAGGGGATGTGGTAGATGCTGGAATAAACAGGAGTCCCCAAGTGCTTATCTGCTAAACCCGGCAGAGGAGAGAGCCCGGTACCCAACCAACGTTGATACCCTAATGACTCTGCTCAAGTTTGTGGATGGTGTGAGCGGGAAGAGCATTGGAGCATTCAGCTGGTTTGCCACTCACGGAACCTCCATGAGCAAAAACAACAAGCTCATCAGTGGTGACAACAAAGGTGCCGCTGCTAGATTCTTTGAGGACTACTGCTCCTCCAATATCACCAAATCTCCCTCCACAACTACTACCACTACCCCAGTATTAATCTCCAACACACCAAGTAAGCAGTAGTACTACTACTACTTCATCTTTCAAGTTTAAACCACATGATGATCGATCAGTAACATTAATTATATATGTATGTTTATTCATTTTGGCTGCTATAATGATTTGATAGATATTAAAGAAGACAGCTCGCTAATTACATCATTAATTAAGAAGGCGAAAAGCATCAAAGCCACGGGAGGAAAGCCCTGCGGTAAAACAAGCAGCCAAGAGTTTAAGGTGAGGAAGAACGATGGCTCACTTTTCGTGGGAGCCTTTTGCCAATCCAATGTTGGAGATGTGACACCAAATGTGGTTGGAGCATTTTGCACCGATTCTGGAAGACCTTGCGACTTCAATCGGTCCTCATGCCATGGCAATGACCTGCTTTGTCTTGGCCGTGGACCCGGGTATTTACTTACATCTTAACCTAAATGAATCACATGGGCTTCAACTGAGCTTTGTTATTCTCATCTCCTGCAACAGGTACCCAGATGAAATACTAAGCACCAAAATTATAGGGGAGCGACAATTCCAAAAGGCTGTTAATCTATTTGCATCGGCTACAGAGCAATTGACCGGGAAGATTGATTATCGCCATGTGTACCTAAACTTTACGAATATTGAGGTCAAATTAGATGGAAACAAGAAAGTTAAAACATGTCCTGCTGCACTTGGTCCTGGTTTTGCCGCTGGGACTACAGATGGACCTGGTGCCTTCGGCTTCCAACAAGGTGATACAAAGGTGATCGAGCATTCTGCAACAACCACTTTTGTTTCTAATCTTAAGCTGTATCTGTAGTATGTACACCTAGTATATAGTAATCTTTCCCTACTGGGCTAGTCCTGTACTCTGAACCTGCTTATATAGTGCTTACTTACTGTGGTTTTGTTCTCAGATCAATGAGGTTTGGAGAAAGCTGAGGGATGCACTAAAAGAACCTAGCCAATATCAAGTAGACTGCCAAAAGCCCAAGACAGTTCTGCTCGACACTGGCGAAATGTTTGAGCCTTATGCATGGGCGGTAAGACTGGTTCAGCACCCTTCACTTGTATCACATTACAATGATTACATTCATAATAGATTCTCATTGTTTGAGCACACAGTTTTCTTGGTGTTTTTCTCTTATAACAAGTGATTAGGATTAGTTTTCTTCTTCATACATATGATTTGAACAACTTAGAAACTATATATGGTAGCAGGCAGAAATATATATATATATATATATATATAATTATTTTAACCTTATGGTTCACATGCAGCCCGCAATTCTTCCTATTCAAATGCTTAGATTGGGGAAACTGATCATACTTTCTGTCCCAGGAGGTTGGTACTCTTTCACAATTCACATAGCCATCTTTACAAATCCTGTAACTCGGACAACTAAAAAATCTAAAACCTAAAACCCGCACAAGTGACATATTAATACCAACAGCCACCATTACATGAGCTCACCATCACAGGCTTTGGCGTTCACAAGACCTGTTGACAGCAGTACTATAATGGCTTTAACTAATTAAGCTACTGTGCCTTGCAGAATTCACAACAATGGCGGGGCGGCGGCTAAGGGAGGCAGTCAAGAAGACATTGATAAGTAACAGTAATGGCGAATTTGATGAGGAGACCCACATTGTAATAGCAGGCCTTACAAACACTTACTCGCAATATATTGCAACTTTCGAGGAGTACACACAACAACGATATGAGGTACATATAGGCAAAATTCATCTCTTTAATTGGATTGGCATGAGGTTCTCCTAAATGAATCATGGGGAAACAATTACTTAACTTTGCAGAATTTTTATCTGGATTTTTCAAAACATAATCAAATCTGCAGGCTGCTTCCACTCTCTATGGTCCTCACACATTATCAGCATACATCCAAGAATTTGAGAAATTAGCCACAGCAATGGCAAAGGGAGAAAAAATCATTTCTAAAGGTCCCTCACCACCAGATCTGTCCTCTGTACAACTCAGACTCCTACTTGGACCTTTTGGAGACTCCCCTCCACCACGTACAAACTTTGGAGATATGAAACAAGATATCCTTTTGCCTAAAAGTGGCTCATTCAAAAAGGGAGACAGACCAAGTGCCACATTTTGGAGTGCAAACCCAAGCTATGACCTATTGACAGAAGGCACATTTGCAGTGGTAGAGATACTTCAAGGGAAACACTGGGTACCAGTTTACGATGATGATGATTTCTGCCTGTTTTTCACGTGGAAAGTAGATAGCAGTAGCGCTTATGGCACAGCAACCATAGACTGGGAAATACCAAGGGATGCAAATTCAGGGGTGTATAGACTTAGGCATTTTGGTTCATCAAAGAAAACCAAGGACTCCCCCAACATCTACTACACTGGCGCATCTAGTGGATTTGCGGTGTCTTAAATATCCGTTTAGTATTTTCCTACATGCGTATCCTTCTAACAGAAAAAAGGAAAAAGAAAGAAAAGCTAGCCAAAGTTCCACTAATTTGCATATGGTTTCAGAATTCATGTGTTTAGAGGTCCTTACTTGTTTAAACACTGAAACCTTAACATGCTTTCTGTTATATAGTACATGTGAAAGTAAAGGCTGTAACTAATAGAAGTAACGTACTCAATGCTCATACATAAGAAAAGCTAGCCAGAGTTCCACTTGTTAGCATATGTTTTCAGAATACATGTCTTTAGGTGGTAGTTACTTATTTAAACACTGAAACCTTACATGCTTTTTTATTATAATAGAGTGCATGTTAAAGTAAATGCTGTTACTAATAGAAGTAACTTACTCATTGCTCATAAAGATTACACATCGGAGACATTTCCCTTCAATGAGTAAATCAAAAGCTTTGTTGATATCTTCAAACTTCACCTCATGTGTCACAAACTTATCCAGTTGTAGTTCCTAGTAGAATGAAAAACTAAATGTTAAAAGGACATCCAGGTATATGTTGGGCAAAAAAACAAATGAAATAAACAGTTGACTGCTCAATCACCTTGTCCATGTAACGATTGAGGAGAAGAGGGATATCAGATTTAGGTTTGAGTCCTCCAAATAAGGATCCCATGAGGGTTTTGCCTCTATGAAGGATATCAATTGAGGGAATGCTCACATTTGACCCTGGCTTGTCCACACCTAATACAATTGTTTTTCCCCAACCCTGAAGTTAAAAAAGAAATATATTCAATACAGTGCAATTTGAGCTTCCTAAATTCATCCTGATGTGGGTTTACACGCCTTAGCTGGGCATGGACTTCAAAAACTATGATATATGAGGTTATCGAAAGCAACTAGATCCCACAGGACCTGTATGATGTAAAGCACATTCTTGAAGGAATAAGGACCAAAAATGAGAGAGAGAGAGAGAGAGAGAGAGAGAGAGAGAGAGACATTTCGGCAGCAAGCAAAAGCTTCTTGTACCAATGATGCTAGTCCAACACATTCAAAGCAATAGTCTGCACCCCCACCAGTCATCTCAATGATCACCTACTTTACATATGAGAAAGAAACAGCAAATGCTTAGTGATGAAATAACCAAGTCAATCAAAGTTAAAAGACCAAGCTGCCGAAAGCATATCCACTTCCAGCAAAAAACTTTTAATCTCAAGAATAGGTGCAGTAAGAGTACCACACCAAATAATGAAATCTCTGAACAGTTGGTTCATAGTTTTGAGAAAGACCTGGCTCACAGATTTATTTTCACAATTTGCAGAGTTGACAAAGTCAGTGAGTCCAAACTTTTTTCCTGTGTCAATAAAAAAACCAATATTAACCTAATCCATTTCAGAAAGAAACAACTTTGCATTGATAAGATGTTCAGATCACATGCTCCTCCTGTAAAGAAGGGAATCTTTGCCATACATTCACATGAATGCAAAGCTCTTAACTGCCTGAAGTAAAATTAAATACTTCCGATAGATCAAAATACCAATTTCAAATTTGTCTTGGTTCACATCCACACCAATAATTCTAGTAGCTCCACAAAGTCTTGCGCCCTCCGCGACCTGGATAATTCAACCATGGCTGTGAGCCTTCTCATATGGTCAATCAAATGTAGACGAGAAGAATAGGTAAAACAATATCCAGTCTAAGTTCTAGAAATGCATACAGCTAATCCAATTGAACCCAGCCCAAATATTGCAACAGTTGATCCCTTCTCCACATTTGCTGTTCTCCAAGCAGCACCAACCCCTAAAACCAAATTTGTAAAATAATATTAACGTTTTCTAACTTTTGCTGTGTACCCAAAAGGATGGGGTTTCTGAATACAATTCAAGTCTTAATTTTGCAAACACCACATCAAATCAAGAAGAGTACCAGAACATGAGAAATTTCAAGTCTACCTGTTGATACTCCACAGCCCAGAAGGCAGGCCCTGTTTGGAGGGATTGCAGGGTTACTTTTTGTGATATGGGCTATGTCTACCACTGTATACTCACTAAAGCTGGACACAAATAGGAAATGGTATAAAACCTCCCCATTGAGGTCTGTGAATCTGCTTGTCTCGTGTCTTGGCATAAAAGGCGAAGGCTTGAAGGGGAATTTTGCACATAGGTTGCTCTTTGTTGATCTGCAATCTACACATTCGCCACATTCTGACAAGAATGTTGGGATGACATAATCTCCTTCAATGACCTCATTGACATCCTCCCCAACACTCTCCACAACCCTACAGCGGATAAACATTGGTGGACAAGCATATCAGCTCCCATGACCAATGTTGATCCTTAATGCTTATTCTTGAAGACATTAAGTAAAAAAGAAAAAAGAGATAAATAAATAAATAAATATCATTTCACATTCTAAAAATAAATAAAAAATAGTAGAAACAAACGAGGGGACAAAAATTAATAAAGAGATTGCCTTGGTCTTTCATTCTTCTCCTGACTTAACAGTTTTACTGGGATATTGAGGCAAAAAATGCTAATGCCACATTGCCAATAACATAACAATATGGTCTGACTGGATTTGAAAGATGAACAAATTAAAGGTCACAAAGTAATTAAGTCTTGGAGCTCACCCGACAGCTTCATGACCGAGAATTGTTGGGAAAAATGCAGGAAAGTCCTGGCAAACAAAAGGTTATGGATAAACATCAACAACTTGTTAATTCTATATGTTAAAAAATCTTCGTATAACGTAGTGGGTTGGAGTTGGAGTGAAAAAGAACCTTCATTTTCCAGAAAGTGATATCACTGTAACAGAGAGAGGTACATATAATTCGAATGCGAACTTCATGAGGCATTGGCGGTGCCACCATGATCTCTTCGATCACTAGAGGCTCGCCTGGTTTGCGACACACCGCAGCTACCATTTGTATTAGATAAAACAACATATATACATGTGTCAGTTTCAGAGTTTCAGACAGACCATTGTAATTATTAAGCAAAAAAAAAAGTCAACGCATTTCAAAGTGATGAAAGAAGATTTGAAGGTGATGAGAAAGAACCTCTGCATCGAATAGGCTTCCCTCTACTTCCACTTGCCAATTTGTGAATCTCATCCATAGCGACCACCAAAAAAACAGTCTCCCTCACTCTCAGAGTCTCAGTGTCTCTCACTCACTCTGTCTCCAACGATAAACTATTTGTGTGACGATCGGTGTGTACTGTGTGCTGTAATATTTGCTATTAAAAAGTGGGGTCGTGGACCCTCAAACCGTCGACACTTCGCTGGCATCTGACTAACCAATAATTTCTCGCAATAAATAATAATTTTTTTTTTTTTTTTCGGTGAACAATAATAATTTTCTTTTAATTTGCCTGACAAAGTAAATAAAAGTTGCGAGTAGGTGGAAATGTGGAATAAGTATTATGACCGATTGGCCTCTAACCCACGTGTTTTTGTCAAAGTTTGGCATTCCTATTTCATGAAAACTTATATTTTTGTGAAATCTTCTTACCGATTGTCATGGAAATCGTATCAATTAGTACAGCAGTAGTTACTGCAAAGGAAGCTAATCACAGATAGATGCCTAGCTAAAACGATAAATTCCGAATTAACGATAACTTTATAATTGTATATATTTATTTATGTAAACCAACAAAAAAGTTCATCATCGCTTAATTTCTAGTTCATCATAGAGGGAATAATTAATATGCCCACTCAAAGATTGTGGACTTGTTAACAGCAAAAATAAAGGTAGCTGACAAAATCTGCCCACCTGCATCTGAATGCGAAAACCTGTGGCTTGGGAACTGGAGGCCTTGCCAGCATTGCCCACTTGAGCCATAATTAGCTGGGCTTTCATCCTTTTGATGCTTAGGATGATTGTTAGTTACTCTTTTCATATAGATAAGTGATGTTTTGGGTTGGACCATTCAGTAAACAAAAGTCTAACAATGCTTATTGCTCAATTAGTTTTTTTTTAAATTTGTTTCCCAACTTATGTGGCATTAATACATAGTTTTTTTTTTTTTTTAAAATCCAATATACAAATTAGTTCTAAAAAAGATGGTGCAATCAGCATTTTTCTAAGACTAATGCAACCTATCCAAACATATGTATTAGGCCATTTTCAATTGCATCTTAAACTTTAAATTTTCATCAAAAAAAAAATCTCTTTAAATTTTAATTTAAAGAACAATGATGTATAATTAAAATTCAACTGTAATTCTTTTTTCACATTTGAGAAATATCCAAATCTTGTTTTTTTAATCTAAGTTGGATGTTTGAGGTTTCCTAAATTTAACTTATCATTGGAATACTCTCCTAAATTTAACTTTTTTATAAGGTACATCCAAATGTGAGGAAAAGGGAAAAGCAATCCAAAGAGTACAAAATAAGGGCTCTTAAAATATATGTTTCTTTTTAGATACAAATATATGTGTTTCTAAATGCTAATAAGTCTGTCCTTCTAAATTTTAGACTCCAATAATACAACCGGCTTGTTTTACAGGATCGCGAAGCTTCCCGAAGTTTACAATTAGGGCTTTGCAAATTGCAGAGTCTCTTTTTTATTGTAGACCTGACCACCTACGTACGTATCATAGTCATTGTTGTGCATAATTTAAAATTAGGGCTTTCGGAGTAAGGGGAATCGGAATCGGCTATTCAGGTTAGGGCTTTGCAGTGGTAATCAAAGCTTTGAGAGGCTTCAGGCTTGCGATCGCTGTAGGGGTGGAAAAGACTCTTTGGTAAGTAGTTTTTCCTTTTGAAAATCAACTTAAATAAATTTTGAATTTGAAATTTCTACTCTCAGCATGATGTATAGCCCGTGATATAGAGGTACATAAGGCATTGGAATGCAATGCCAAAGTCAAATTCAATTTCCGTGGATTCGGCATTTGAAGGGTCCAATGCGATGCCAAATCAATGGAACCAAACAGAGTCTTATAGGGTTTGACTTGAAAACCCTAGAAATTTGATATTGCTCTGTCATTCGGCATTTGCCTACATTATTGAGCGCTCAGATTCAGCTCAATATACCATCATCCAGGATTCTCTTTTGGTATTGAATCAATCAATTTCTGTTTTCCCCCTTCTTCTGTAGCTTTCTGTATTGTCCCTAAGTCCTACTATGTTTGGGACGTTATACGGCCATCCTTGGACATCTCTAAGTTCAGTCTACGCTTATCAAATTTTTCTGGGAATTTTGTACTTGTAGCAACTAGCAACTATTATTTATCGAAGCTAAAAAGAAAAAGGTATCCGCTTCAACATGTAGCTACAAAAATTGGGAAGATAAGGTTACTTTGTAATCCTTTCAAATACCATTTGTTTTTCCACATATTCTTCTCTTGCTTAAAGCAGATATACCTCATTTAGAAAAATGTAATGCATGACATAATCTTTGGGCTGCTTAAAACGTCAAGTTGCATACAAGAAATGTAAGTTATTGGACAATGTTATATGAAGATCTTGCTTATTGATGGATGAGTCAATGCCCTGTAAACAGAGTCATGTAATATTGGTACTTTGTGAACATTTTATAGATTGTTTTGCATTATTCAAGTGTAACCAACTAACACAATTTTATGGTACTTTTCTTCTGTCTTTGTTTTACAATTGAACACTTGCTTCAACTTACTTGGTTTGTATAAGTGTTGTTACATTTGCAGTATGCTCCCAGTGAACTTTTTTAACAACAATGATGGGATTGATTCAGTACACTCTTTGTCTTTTCAGACAGTCATTGCTTTTCAACTAGGATGGCAAATCAGTACTCCAATGAAGGCTCCAGTTCTAGCAATGTTGCTGGGGAAAGTTCTGATTCAGCTGTTGAGATCAATATCAAGACTTTAGACTCACAGATATACAGCTTTCAAGTGGATAAAAATGTGAGCTAGTATTCCTTTATATTTTCTCCTTATTTTATCTTGAAATTTTTTATAGCTATTCATGTATTTGTAGATGTCTTTCATAATGCTTACTTATTTGGGTTAACCAGCTACTAGGAGCTACATGATTGTTACTTTATCAAGAATATGAGCTCTTCAGGCTTGTTTCTAATATATTTTGGTTATATATGTACTTTATTTCAGATGCCAGTTTCATTGTTCAAGGAAAAAATAGCTAATCAAACAGGTGTCCCAGTTGGTCAGCAGCGGCTGATTTTCAGGGGAAAGGTGTTAAAGGATGATCATCCTCTTTCTGAGTATCGTATCCTATCATTTCAAACATTTATTGTTCACTTGTATGTATATAGTCTAAGCTATTAATCATTATACCCTGTTATTATTATTATTTTTATTCAGGAATGTTATTTGTTGACAAAACTGTTCTTGGGACATGCAAAATAGTCTGCATGGGTTGCTGGTGTGTGTGTGTGTGTGTGTGTGTGTGTGTGTTTGTGTAGCTTGTTGCAACAGTTTTTGCATTTCTTTTACTTCTTTCATGTAACAATATGTACATATGAACAGATGTTTCAACCTTTGGTGATTGTGTCATTTTTGGGCAATGCAATGTCATGTAAGATGCATTTCTAGGTCTATAAAGGTTTTTGATGATTTTTGTGTATTTATGTGTTCATGCAGTGTGCTTGGTAATTTGAGTAACTGAATTTGGTCTCTGCCTATTTGTGTCAGTTTTTATGTAATTTGTAGGTTAGTTTATCGTGCCATCACACTACATATTTCAACATACAAAGCCTCTTGTATAACATTTTTATTCTTATGTTATCATACTCTTTTAGGTATTCATCCAAATAGAAGTAACATTAGTCGCTGTTGATCTCATCATTTAATGTCTAATAATAACTACTTTGGGACTTCCCAAGTTTTATCTTCAGTGCGTTCATGATTGATCCTTGTCGTTCCTGCAGTCTGGTTTGTCTTACACATGTTAAGTTGTTAACCATTTAGTTATCAGTTTCAGCATATACTCCTTAACGTTTCGTAGATTTGGAAAATGGGCATACATTGCACTTAGTTGTGAGGCAGCCATCCCAGTCACAACCTTCATCTGGTACAAGTTCTGGCGATGCACATGTGAATAGTGGTAATTGAGGAATTCATCTTTGGGCACTTTCGCTACTACAATTTCCTTTTGGAGTATCTCTAAAAGATTATATAAGCTTACAGTGTTCTTGATTAAATTTTGTAGGAAATGAGGCTAGTGGTGCTCCTCGTGGTCGCATTGGGCAGATTTCACACAGTGTAGTTCTTGGGACATTTAATGTTGGAGATCAAGGTGAAGGCATTGTTCCTGACCTTAGTCGGGTTCGTATTTTGCTTCTTGTATTGTGAACGTGATGGACTTCATATTTATAAATTTGGTGAGGATGGTTTCTTAAAAATGTATTTCCAGAGGCACATTATGTTAGGTTTTTTTTTTTTTTTGTAGGTTATTGGCGCTGTTTTGAATTCCATTGGAATTGGCACCCAGGCTACAACTAATGTTACCGGCAACGTGCAGTCCACTACTCCGGTGAGCAATGCATGTTTCTTGAAATTACATTTTTACAACCAGGGTTGAAAATATTGGCCAATATTTCCATTAAAATTTAGTACTGAATATATTTTTCTTCATCCTCCAAAGAAGAATTTGCAAGACCCATTTCTGAAGTAGAGGACTTCCCAAAAATAGGGTTTTTCTATTTCTTTCTCTTTCTATAGTGGAAAGGAATCTAGAAGAATGACGATTTTTTTTTTTTTAAGTTTAAATGGACTGAGAGAAGACCCAAGTCTTTTTTTTGGTTTAACTATGAGAAGGCAGATGACTTGTTTTTTAATTTTTATGTTTATGGACTGATAGAAGACCCATGACTGAAGAAGAAGACTTCACCAAATGGTTTCCCCTTGTTTCTTCCTTTGGGAAAATACAGTGGTGGACCAGTATCTGGTGCGTGCATGCAGATGGTAGCTAAAACTATGTTTTAAAGCAAATTTTCATTGTTTTCATATATTTACCGATATTTCTGAAAATCCGGACTACCAGTATTTTCGCCATTATCTATATTTTTAAACTTGATTAGAACCATATGTGTCGGCATAAAATAAATTGCTTGAATTACTATTTTCTAGCATTTGCTTACTGTTTTTTTCTTTTGATCTGTAGCATGTGCTACTTATGTTAATTTTTTTTCAACACTGTTGTATGGATCATTTATTGATATGTTTTTCATTAAAACCTACCCAGCACTACCTCTGCAATTTTATGGATGATTTCATCTCTAATATAATGAAATTTTTTTTTTTTCTGCTGATTAATTTTGTTCGCTTAGGCCTTCTACAACAATAAAAGCCAAACTCAAACCCAAAAACCCATTTTGGCCATCCAGTAGTGTCCAAAATTTGGGTTTGGGTATCAGCAACACCAATGGTGCTGATACCCAAAATGGGTTTCATTATTTCTCTCTCCTGTTTTTCTGTCATTTCTCTCTCCTGCTTTTCATCACGTGGGCCATGTCAGTTTTTGGCTTTGGGTATCAGGGGTGCCCAAATATGGGTTACCATTTTGGGTGCCCTCTTTCCGGCCCATTGGTGTTCAACAAAAGCCAAATTATACCCATAATGGCTTATGGGTTACCTTTCCGGCTACTGTTACTGAAGGCCTTATAGGGTCATTTTGTTCTCATTTTTCTGATTTCTACAGTGGTAATTATCAGCCTAACTGGTATAAATGTTATGTGGAAATATTATTATTACTACTACTACTACTATTATTATATTTAGTATTTTCCTTCATTTCGATATTTATTCCGTAATCTTGCAAAACTAAAGAAATGTAAGTGTTAATTTGGCTCTTAGAAGGTAACATAAATTTCTCATACCGATAGCATTTATGTAGTTATTTTGGTCTCTACAGTCAAATAACCCTGGTCAGTCTCCACAAGGAAATGAAACTGAAGGGTTGCATGGTAATGTCATTGGCCAGAACCGAGGAGGAAATCAAGCACAGTCTGCACAGGCATTTCCTACTCAACCATTCCAAACTTTACCTCAAGTTGTGCAGAATCCTGTTGCTGCTGCAGCATTTCCCATTCCTTCACTAAATGCGGTATTATTATAATGTCTTGGTCATACCTCAATTATGACATGGTTGACTAGGCAATATGTGGCTGTTTACTGTCTTTTGTTTTCTGTTCAGCCAATTCCAGATTCTTTGAACACGCTCTCTGAGTTTATGAACCGAATGGAGCAGACATTATCACATAATGGTGATAAATCAATTGCATTCTGTTACTATTTTGTAAAGTTAATGGCACATGTTAACTTTTTCTGCTTTATGTAGGTTACCAGCCAAATACATCTGCAACCAACACAGGAGACCTACCAAGGGTGAACTTACCTTCCAATGCACAGGGTTTGCCCACACCTGAAGCATTGAGTATTGTTCTTCGTCATGCAGAACGACTTCTCAGCAGTCATGCTGTTTCTGCACTATCTGTAATTACTTTTCTTAGAAGACCACTAATTTTCCCTTTTCTCCCTATTGATTTATTTGTTGTGTATGTTATAATTTTATTTTTAAATATTGGCATTATGATACTTACACACATACAACACAAATTCTCTAATCATTTTGCTATCTTGACTTATTTCTTAGACTAGGTCTTCAAACCGATGAACAACCCTGTTAAAATAGAAAGCTCTATAATGATAAAGATAGATGCTAGAGTGTGATTAACAAACCACTTTGTCTTTCTTTACCCGTATGTCTTAATCTGATTATGCCTTTGACTTGTAATTTGCTGCAACTTTGTAGCACATTGCAGGACGCTTGGAGCAAGAGGGAGCATCTTCTGATCCCTCTGCAAGGGGCCAAATCCAGACAGAATCAATGCAAGTAGGGCTTGCAATGCAACATTTAGGTGCACTTCTTCTTGAGCTGGGTCGAACAATTTGGACACTCCGTATGGGACAGTCTCCTGTATGTGCTAATTGTATCTCTATGTCTTTGTTTTGAAATGACTCTATGTCTTTGTTTAAACATGTGAATAACAGTCATCACTATTGTTGTGGTTGAAAATTTACAGGGGGAAGCTGTAGTGAATGCTGGGCCAGCTGTTTATATTTCTCCATCAGGGCCTAATCCCATAATGGTCCAGGTTCGTTGATGCCTATATCATTCATTTTCTTTACATAATATCAAGTAGGATTAAGCAGGACATGTGAATAAGAAATATTAAAACTGAATAAGTACATTGAAATAGATAATCATTAGGAGCTAACTCTGATATATTGTAGTGGAGAGTGAAAGTATAGGGATAAGTGTGGCAAATCAAATATATTTCAACTGTGGTCATCTTAGTTCTGCATTTGCTCCGGCTTGTTAGTATAACCATCCGTTGAACTATGGTCAGTTTAAAAAAAAAAAGATTGAGCTGGCTTAGATGTCAACCATCAACCAAGACTGGTGACCTGTGTTATGTGCAGCCTTTTCCTCTTCAAACGAGCTCCCTGTTTGGTGGTTCTGTACCTCAATCAAATCCTATGAATTTTGGTCCTGTTGGCATTGGAAGTGCTCCAAGGAGCGTAAACATCCATATACATGCCGGTAAGCAATTTTCATCATTGACTTGTAGCTGTGTCTTTTATGTGTCAATGTAACACTGTTCATTATCAGGTACCTCACTTGCGCCAATTGTTTCTGCAGTTGGTGCTAGGGGAAGTAATGGGGAAGGGATGCAGGGTGAACATCGTAATGGATCTGGTTCTCGGGATTCAGGTGCATTACGGGTGCCCGTGAGAAATGTCATTGCTGCTACTGTCCCATCATCCCAAACTGTTGTTGCACACAGTGCACCACAACCTGGTCCAGGTTTTTCTGTCTCACAGCCGCCTTCTGACTTCTCGCATTCCTCCTTTGTTGATGAAATTAATTCACATCTTAGAAATTTTGTTGATAATATGCATGGACGTGATGTGGTCCAATCAGGTAGCTTGCTGTTTGTGCTTCGGACACTAGTGGATATGTAATATTACTCTAGTTTTACTAAGCTTGTTTGTTCTCTGATCAGGTCAAGCAGAGTCCACTGTTCAGAATGAACATCGTAATGGATCTGGTTCTAGGGATTCAGGTGCATTACGGGTGCCCGTGAGAAATGTCATTGCTGCTACTGTCCCATCCCAAACTGCTGTTGCACACAGTGCACCACAACCTGGTCCAGGTTTTTCTGTCTCACAGCCGCCTTCTGACTCCTCGCAGTCCTCCAATGTTGATGAAATTAATTCCATTCTTAGAAATTTAGTTGATAATATGCGTGGACGTGATGTGGTCCAATCAGGTAGCTTGCTGTTTCTGCTTCGGACACTAGTGGATATGTAATATTACTCTAGTTTTTCTAAGCTTGTTTGTTCTCTGATCAGGTCAAGCAGAGTCCACTGTTCAGAATTCATCTGTTGGCTTTGAATCATGTAATTATGCACGGAATGAACAACCTAGTACTGCAGATGTCAATATAGGTGGGCAATCCAGCGTGTCACTACCTGGTTGCACATCTGAAAGTGAAGGTCAGGAGGTATTTTGTGCGCATCCTTGGAATCACATTTTTTTGTGGCTGTTTTTTGTTTTTTTTTTCACTGATGAGTGATCCTAGCCGCAACCTTAATGTGACAAAGATAGTGATTATCAGGATTCAGGAAGTGTTCCTACCTTGAAAGACGATTCCAGATTCCCAGCTGGAGGTCCTTTGAGTGAAGATGACAAACAAAATGCTCCACAATCCAGTGAGAAGAATGATATGTCCAAGGGTGTGAAAGCTGTTCCACTTGGATTAGGACTTGGAATTTTGGAACGTAAGGTAAGATAATTTTACATTCCATTTTATTACTTTCAGCAAGAAATGAGTTCGATTAAAATTTGTTCACATTCCACAATTATTCCATTATGCATTTACTGTTGTTCTTGGCAAGTTAACTGCTTGGGCAGGTATTTCCGTGGTCAATAGAAATAGACAATCCGGGCCATATTACTTGGGATGTAGTACTGGGAGAAGCAATTAAGGGTGTAGATTGTTGTATTTTGCCTGTTTCTGGCACCTATTTAAATAAATATAAAAAGAAAAAGAAAACTCTTCAATCAACCTACATGTTGATTCATACTGAAATTCTGTATCACTGATCCAATCAGAAACAGGGCAGGCAGCAAAAATCGCTGGCCAAGAATGTTGATGGTGGAACAACTAGTGCTCCCATCAATCAGAATCCACAAGTAACAAGTGGTCAACATGTTTTGGAGTCTCTTGCATCTCGTAGTTCTGCTGTAAGTAGGATGAATGCAAATGATGCTCCTGCAAGGCAAGCAGAAGCCCCTGCTGTTGGGCAGGTTAGAGATGGTAGATCATTGGGTGGGCAAGGTTCTGTTGGCCAAGTTGACATGGGAAGTGTGATGTCTCAGGTTCTGCAGAGTCCTGCCTTGAATGGTCTGTTGGCAGGTGTTTCAGAACAAACTGGGGTGGGTTCTCCTGATGTATTGAGGAATATGTTGCAGAGCTTTACACAGAGTCCGCAGATGAGGAATGCTGTCAATCAGATTGCTGAACAGGTTAACAACCAGGATTTGGGAAACTTGTTTGCGGGGCTAGGAGGAGGTCAAGGGGGCGGGATTGATATGTCGAGGATGTTTCAA
Organism: Dryas octopetala; assembly: GCF_963921425.1. NCBI lineage: Eukaryota > Viridiplantae > Streptophyta > Magnoliopsida > Rosales > Rosaceae > Dryas > Dryas octopetala. Next base: position 275,385 of record NC_141372.1, read on the forward strand.
CAGATGATGCCCATTGTATCTCGTGCCCTTGGGGCTGGGTCAACTCCCACTCAACCATCCCCTGTTGTGGATCATCCACTGTACAATGAGAGAAGTCTCAGCAGAGATGATAATGACCAAGATTTTGAGGTTTGTATAGATTCTATAACTTGTATGTTCATATAAAGATGGTTTGCAAATGTTACTTATTATGGGCTGTTGGTCAATTCCTTCTTGGAGCACTTGTTTAGCTTGAGATTGGACTTAATACCCTGACTAAAAGTTGTAGCGAATCATCATAGATTTAATTTCATGCTGATTTTATCAAAATTTTCCTTTTCTGGGATTTGATGTTTTCTTTGCTTTGGCTACAAGGGTGTAAATCCTTTTACTTCTCCATGCACATATTATGTTTCACTCAAAACAGTATCTGCTACTATCATGAGAATTGAAGTCGATTTTGGAATGTTTGCTTGGTTTTGAATTGCTATTCGGTTTTGTGTGTGTGCAAATGCAGTTGATTTTTAGCATTGGCTTTCCTTTAGTCATTATCAATAGTTTGCATGAAGCATTGAAATTGCTTGCTTATTATGGTCTTTTGGTTGATAATCAATTGATGTGATGATTTTCCTTGTGTTAAAGTACAGTGCTTTTCGTTGTAATTTTCTTTTCTTCATACTCTCCAGAATGACCTTCAACAAGTGGTTCAGAGGATTGAGCACCTGAATGCTCCAGGAGATGTTTTTCGTGCTTTAGTTGAAAATTCAATCCAGCTGTCTGGCAGAGGAAGTGCTCCACAAGAAGTTGTGGATGAGTTGTGCAGGGACGAGGGTCTGGCTAGTGTACGTATTCTTTGCTTTGATGTTTGTGTACAAGTGCCAGTGTTGAGGTTATGCTTACCATATTTAAATACTTCTTTTCTCTTTCACTTGTGCAGGAATATGTTGAGATATTACGAAGTGACATACGCCGACGACTAGAGGGTGATCCGGGGCAGGACAAGTGCTAATACTGCCTTGCTTGTTGCCATGGATGGATACAGGGACTAAGAGGGGCCATGGCCACTGCAAAACTTTGAAAAACAAAATATTTGAGTTGTAGAATATCAATGTGTCGAGTATGTGTGTCGCTTGTAAATACATTTTTCATCTCTCTATTTTATTGTTCTCATGAACATTACAATTAATTCAAATGCCTCCTAACTCAAACTTCACACCATCATTTGGATTCTTGATTTTTATGAATATGGGTAATATGAGTTTATTTTTTATTTGTATTTATTAATGCATTAGTATAGTTTTTTTTTTTTTTTTAAGAGTGGGTTTATTTAAACCCAATTATTTTGTCTTATTCTAAATCCAACTCTTTTTATGGAAATTTCTTTTTCTCACATTCATTCATGCTTGCAAAAACCTTCTTGTATCTTTTGTTTTGACAATAAGACCTCTTCAAAGTTCAATTTTTTGGTCAAGAATAAATACTCCAAACCTAAATACTAATGTAATACAGCTAGGTCATGTACAATTAATGTTAGTTAGGAAAAATAATTAAATCAACAAGAATATTAATATTTAAGAACTGAGTATTGCACAAAGAGTCAAAAACAATGAACGGTAATGATTGGTGCAACAAATCTATGAAACTTAATATTCCATATCTGGGTATTTGCCAAATAAAAATAAAACTTACTATAAAAAAAGTAAAAATATACAGAAACCAATTCGATATCGAATTTTCTTTTTCGAGGGAGAGGAGCCGAAGTAGCAGACTAGTGAGTCGTGACTCCGAATTTTGATACAAAACTGTTAAATAAAGCACTTTTTATCCCCAAACCGCAATGCCAAACGGGGTCTAAAAGTCAGTTGTTAACTGAAAACCTTTGTGGCTGTCTCTGGTTCGCATCGATTCTCCTGAGCGTCCACCAATGGAGGAGTCAGCCGACGTGAAGCCCAAGAAGGCCGGGGTTCGCCAGTGCTGCATCTGTCATCAGAGAAGAGCTGCCCTCAAGAGGCCCAAAACCCTAGAGCAGGTGATTTCGCCTACTCCGATCATATAACTATTTACCTTGTGTTTGTTTGCTAAGAAAATAAGGGACACAACAAACCCATAAACTGTGTTTTGTAGAACGCTTATAAAACCCTAGAATAGGACCACCTGAGTAGTTTATTTCTTTTAAATTGAAATTGTTGTATATGAAGATTTGCAAGGAGTGTTTCTATGAGGTATTTGAGGAGGAGATCCATCAGGTGATTGTTGAAAACCAGTTATTTAAGCCTGGTGAGCGTATTGCCATAGGCGCCTCCGGTGGAAAAGGTAAGCTAGCTAAGTATACTTGTAAGTTGTAATGCTAGTGAGTAGTAATATTAAATTCTCAAAGTTATGTGGACCTCAACTTCTTTCTGATAATTAGTTTTTATGTCATTTAACGTTTTCAGATTCCACTGTCCTTGCTTATGTGTTATCGGAATTGAATAGGCGCCACAATTATGGCCTGGATCTCTTCCTCTTGTCAGTGGACGAGGGCATTACTGGCTACAGGGATGATTCTCTTGAAACTGTCAAAAGAAATGAAATCCAGGTAACTATGAATTTCTGCTCATCTGTACATTGCAATATGGACTTTGTTTTTTCTTGTATTTTTTCTCTGGAGAAAAAGAAATTGACTATTGTTCAAAATTATATTTTCAGTATGGATTACCTCTAAAAATTGTCTCATACAAGGATTTGTACGGGTGGACCATGGATGAAATAGTAAAGATGATTGGTCTCAAGAATAATTGCACATTTTGTGGTGTTTTTCGTCGTCAGGTAATCAGCTGAATTGGAAATTGGTTGTTTATGTATTTTGTAGAAATCTTGTACATATTGATACATGAATGCTTTTGCAAAAGATGTTATTCCAAAGCCTCTAATTTATGATTGGTTGCAACGAATTATATGATTATTCAACTGAATGGATTTATGTCTTTATCTCTAAGGCCCTCGATCGTGGTGCTGCATTGTTGAAAGTAGACAAGCTTGCTACTGGACATAATGCAGATGATATTGCTGAAACAGTTCTCTTGAACATATTGCGAGGTGATATTGCAAGGTAATGCATTGTTCTTTGAGATTTCTCTTTCCTTATTTTTTTTCTCTGTTGGTTTGTGTGGAGAACTGAAATGCCTGTTTTTTTTTAAATATAGATTAAGTAGATGCACTTCAATTGTCACTGGTGAAGATGGACCAATTCCAAGATGCAAACCTTTTAAAAACACCTATGAGAAGGAGATTGTTATATATCCTTGCTGCTGAAACACTCAATACTGATTTACTTCTTTTCATCACTGTTATTCATCTTAATAATTTGTTGGAATTAGTTGCAAAACCTTAACTATATATTTGCACGTATGCATATTTCAAGAGGCTGGACTACTTCTCCACTGAATGTAATTTATTTTTCCTTTAAGTTTTTTAGATAATTTCTCTGATATCTTGCTCTGTTATTTTCCCTCTACCCATCTTCCTTGGGCATTGGACTCTTTGTTTTCTTGTTTGTATAGCTAGATCTCATAAAGTATTGTTGTTCAAATTGCAGGCATATACTCCCCAAATGCTTATCGTGGTTTTGCTCGTGAATTCATCAAGGATTTGGAAAGAATCAGGTCGTTACCATGTTGACTCTGTTTAGTCATTGTTTGGTTGGCATTGTGGTTTTCACAAAATTTAATTTAATTAGATGTTCACTATGTACACTTTATATTCCTAGTTTGACATTTTGTTGGACATCTTTCTATTGTAGACCTAGGGCCATACTTGACATAATCAAATCAGGGGAGAATTTCAGAATTTCCACTTCTACAAAAATGCCAGAACAGGGGATATGTGAACGCTGTGGTTACATTTCAAGCCAGGTAAGTTTGCTACTACATTCACCTTAATAATATTAAAATCTGGTTGAAATATCTGGTTAATGCTAAATCATGGTTTGCTTTCATTACTTTGGAAGAGCAGACTGCTTAACAAATCTATGAAATTAGAATAGTTGGTAAGTTGATTTGAGCATAAACATCTGTTCCTTTTCTGTGCAGAAATGGTGTAAAGCCTGTGTTTTGCTTGAGGGGCTGAATAAGGGTTTGCCAAAGCTGGGAATTGGCCGGGCTCGAGGCCTGAATAAAGATCAAAAGAAGGATATGAAAGAAAGTAATGGAACAAAAAGTATTGAGAGCAAACAGTGTGGAACTTTGGACTTCTGATTTGACCTCTGTAGGGTTTACTTTTGGTCTGCAGACTCAAAGTCTGACCCTCTAAATGGTGGGTTTTGAAGTATGTGGAGTGCAAATTTTGAATACATCATACATCATAGTCATGTACGTGAAATGAATGCTCTATAGTCCATAATTCCATATGGCTGTTGAGACGAGAATGATAAAGATAGGAAAGAGTAGGAGGAGGAGAGGACTTTATATTTCCTCGTGTCCACAAAATTTTGCAAAGTAGAAAGATGTGCGCAGAGTCCCTGAGTCGCTGTAATTTGGTAATATTGATCTTTGTAAGACATTTTTACACTTAATGGTGCAGGTGATTTGTAATAGATTTTTTTTTTTTTGGTAAGCTCGACTGCTCGAGGGCTTAACGCCCAGTGATTTGTAATAGATTAGGCGATTAATTTATATTAGGGATTCTTTAATCATTTTTTACTTTTATTTTCTATTTTCTTTAGTTCCTAGCATTTTATTTTCAGTTACATATGCAAATTGTGATCCAATTATGCTTCCTTGCATTTTCTTCTTTGAATCTCGATCATGGTTTAGGTTTCTTAAAAAAACAACTTAAATCATAAACTTTAGGCTCAAGTACATTTACATCCACCAATTATAGGGTTCATTTCAAGTTGGTCCACGAATTATAAAACATTTCAAATTTTCCCATTAACTATAGGATTCATTTCAAGTTGGTCCACGAACTATAAAATATTTCAAATTTCTCCACTAACTATATGGCTCATTTCAAGTTGATCCACGAACTAACAAAAAACATATAGAATGGTAGACAAAATCGGATTGACAAAAAAACCGAACCAAACCGGATTATTTATATATATATTTATATATTTTATATTATATAAAAGTTATATATATTGAATAAAAAAGATTTAAGATGTTTTTTGAACATGTTAGGGGTTCGAACCTATGACCTTGTGAGGAGAGTCAAATATGAATTCTCACTACACCACTTAATCAATTATGAAATTCAAGTAGATGCAATATATTTATAGGCATACTGATATTTGAAATATAATAATTTATAAAATTAAATATATTTTATATATCATTCCTTTTTTTTTAAGACAATATTTTAGGTCTCTATTTAAATATTATCATTGCAAAAAGTCTAAAAATTTTACTAGTTTATATTTTATATAATTTATAGTTTCTATATTATAAACATATTACTAAAAGTCCAAAACTATAATTTATAATTTATATACTAAAATTATCAGGGTTAATTTTTAAGGTATAAGGTTTCAGACTTTATGGTTTAGTGTATAAGGTTATGATGTAGAATACCAATTATAATTTTATAAATTATTATATTTCAAGTATCAGTATGCCTATAAATTTATTGCATGTGCTTAAATATCATAAGTGACTAAATGATGTAGTGAGAATTCACACTTTTACTCTCCTAAAGTGGTCATGGGTTCGAACCCAGTATGTTCCAAAAACACCTTATACCTTTTTTATTCAAAATATATAACTTTTATATAATAAATAAATAAAATAAAATATATATATAAATAATCCAGTTCGGTTTGGTTTTTTTGTCAACCATTCTGTATGTTTTTTGTTAGTTCGTGAACTAACTTGAAATGAACCCTATAGTTAATGAGAAAATTTGAAATGTTTTATAGTTTGTGGACCAACTTGAAATAAACCCTATAGTTAATGGGAAAATTTAAAATATTTTATAGTTCGTGGACCAACTTGAAATAGACCCTATAATTGGTGGATATAAATATACTTGAGCCTAAACTTTATAATGACAATTCTACGTCTTAAAGTAACCTTAAATTTTTTGAGTCTTAAACTTTGTAAACTAGATTAAATCCTACACTTTGACCCTAAAATAAATTTTATAAAAATTAAAAATAAAACTTTAATTATCAATAAGGGTGGAAAATAAATGAAGTAAAGTTAGGTTATATAATTATGTTCCAGAATTGGATTTCTATTTGAGGGTTCCCAATAATTTAGTAAGCATTTCTATTTTCTGCCATTATAATTGATATTAGAATTTGTAAGCATTTTTTATGTGCTAATTTCATTTGAAGTCTCACTCAATCGTTCTCCTCACTCTGAGTTACAGAATTCAGAGTTGGAGTGATGGGTTCATCAGCACCGCCAAGCTCAGCGGCTAAAAAATCGTTGGGGTTGATAGCAAACGCTATTAAGCGCAAGGACAGCTTCATTCAGTTCTTTGCAATGACTGGAATTTTGCTGTTAAGCGTTCGATCGCTCGGCCAAAAGTATCGTCTCCACGATCTTGGCGAGGATACCTCCGCTCTGAAAGAGGAGCAAAAAGCCCTTTCCGACCGCATGAACAACATCAAGCGTGATCTCCTGCAAGAAGCCTCTCTCGACCCCACTGGTCTTTTCGCTTCCAGGCTTCGCACTCTCTTTGCCGAACAACACTGATCACGCCCTCTCTTAGCTCTGTGAGTTCATGCACTCTCTAGGGCTTCTTTCTCTTTCTTCTTATGTTATTCAATTATTCGGTTCGCTAAATTTTCCAAATTGAACCTAAACGATATAAATCTCTTATTGCTGTCGACTTACGGTTTTCGTCTGGTTATTTCGTATTCCTGAGATTTGGGGTTTAGGGTTTTCACGCCAAATGTATGCTGTTTCGTATTCCAGTTACGATTGGGCTAGTGTTTATAATCTGTATGTGACTCGTAATTAATCTTGCAAATGAATTGTGCGACACTCTGCCTTCAGTAACTGTGTGTGAGTTTTATGGTGTACTTAGGTTTCTTATATTTGTTCCTGGTTTATAGGTTGTAACTTAACTTTGCAACTTGTTTGGTTGAAATTGTTAGTCGTCCCAGTGTTCAGCTTAAAATTTAATTTGAAGTTGGTTACAATACAGACAAAACGGATGAATTGCTTGTTTTGTTTGAGTGGTTTGCTTTGAGCTTGAGATTCAACGTTCTATTCATTCTGATCCTGGTGAGGGATTTGGTTTGTTAACTTGTCTGTTTTCAAAAGTCAAAAGTTTCGGGGTTTCTTTCTGAAATTGAAGACACCTGTCATGGAAAAGTGGTGTTTTGGCGTTGATTTTGAACGATTGCTAGGTAAAGTTAAAGGGTTGTATGTATTTCTTATGAAGCCACTAGTCTTGGGCAAACAAAAGGGGCACATGAAGTCCATTTCTTTCAGCTTCATGCTTCCTGATTATGATCTTGTGTTAAGGAATTAGGATTCCATTCACATGAATAGAAATAGAGTGCTCATGAGTCTTTATTTTTCTCGTACATCCAAGGAACCACGGCATGTTGGACACTTCTGTTGATGCTTAAGAAAACACATTCATTTTTTTGCTTAGAAATAGTGAAACTCTGAAGTCTTAGAGCATTTTTGTGAAGAAAATTACACAGTAATAATTATTTTTCTTGTTATTATTTAGATAAATATATTCATTTACAAGTAAAGATATGCTCAAATAGAGATAGATGTTTATAAAAATCAAAGTTTACACAGAATACACATTCATTGGTGAGTCCTTGTATCTGGATTTTTAGAAGTTGATGTGTTGGACACCCTGCACCTGTTTCAACACACTACACTGCATAGTCTGCATCCATATCAAGTCATAGGTATTCTATCAATAATGTTCATTGTGTGTTGCTCTATCTTTGATTCTTTGTTTGTTTGTTTGTTTGTTTGGAAGTGTCTTCAGTTTTTTGCGTCTGAAAGTCGTAAGAGCCTTCATTGTCAACTGGCTCTTGCAGCCTTGGCTTCTGCACCTTGGAGGCTGGTATTCATTTTTTTTTTTTTTGGGTCTAATCGAGGCTGGTATAGTGGTATTCATTGTCAAATCTCATCTGTGAACAAGCAAAAGGATTTTGGGATTCATAGGATTGCTCAACTTAAGTACATGCTAAGTTGCTAACACTTGCATTTGGCTGTTGATGGAGATTTCAGACTTTGAGAGCAAATTTGACAATTTGTATCCACCTGTACGTATAACTTTTGTGGGCCTCACTACCTGATTATGAGTCTAACATAAGTCTTTTCCTTTTCCTTAGCGTCTCACTCGAGTCTTGTATGTCTTTCAATAATGTCATCTTCGAACAGCTGTGTCACCCAAGACATTGATTTGCTGCCGGTATAGTGGTATGGTTTGAGTTGAACATGCCCACTAATCACGGTTAAGGGGTCCTACTAGCCAGCCAAGCTTCCTTTTAAACCTGGGCAGGCAGATGCACCAATTAACTTCTTGGCTTTTGGGGATGCATTTGAATTTCAATTACAAACCGCGTTGACATGTGTTATTTGGGGAGTTGCCGCGTTGTGAGGCACGTGGTTCCTAAATTCGGTGATAGTGTGATACTACTCCAACTTGCAACCAAAAAACAAAAGAGTTAAGTAGTCCAACTACTCATTTTATTGGCTTTCAAAATCTGGTCGGATTGTTGGGATTGTACGTGCGTTCGGATTGTTTGGGTTCCGGTTTCCTTGCATGTCTATTTGGGTTTCCGACATTCAATCAATTAATCAAGTAAAATGAATCTCGTGTCATCGTCACCGCCATTACCACCGAGCCACCATTGTTGCCTTTGTTGCTGCTGTCGTTACTATCACAAACCACTCATTTATAATTTACGGATTTACAAATTTGCACAAAGAAATTATAAAACTTACCTTTAAATACGATCACGATGAATAAACATTAAAATTATAATTTATAAGTACTTATTTGTTTTTTTGTTCTACAAAAGAGCCTGAGTTGGAGTATCATTCTACTCCCACGTGAAGGTATCTTACAATTAATCAACTCCCAATTCATTTAACTAGAAACACTTACCAATTTCATGTGCCTTTTTCTATTCTATAACATAAAAGACAAAAAACATTCATGGCAAAAGCGAGGTTTTTATTTATTTATATTTCTTTGTAAGAGCAAGAGTTTAACAAAGTGAGGCTTACTATTTCAGTAGATAACATAATTAATCTCTTTTTTTTTGGGCCTGTTAACATAATTAATCTCAAGTAAGATAAAAACTGCCTTTGTGTGTCCGGGGGGGGGGGGGGGAGATTTGTATATCATAAAAGCATTGAATTATAAATCATGGCACTTGTTACAACGGAAAGCATTGTAGAAAATAGGGTTTTTTTTTTTCTTCCTAATTGTAAGGTTAGATTAACCCCAGAGCTTTGATGACAAATGCGGCCAATAGAAAAAATAAAATTGCAAACGGTGTGTACCCATCCAGCAACATTAATTGAACTGGTTTCCTTCATCAGCTTTGATTCATTGAAGGAAGTAGGAAATAATGCAATTTGCTGTTACAAGAATAATTAACAAAGATAAATACAAAGTGTATAAATTGGAGGTAGAGAGTTGTTGATTTCCCAGTAAGCTCGAGCGTGGGTGATTGATCATGAGGGTATGATCCGTGTTATGTAATTACTGCATTTAACTATATGGGTGAGGTCAGACACGCTTCCTTTCTGATTCACCGAAAAAGAAAATGTAAGCACAAGAAACAAACATAAACATTTGGTGTTGGATTATACAATATTATTACTATTCAAATAGAAACAGCCAACAGAAACAGGGGAATAGGGGATGGCAATTGGCAAGAGGAAATGGTTGACTTGAGTCATTATTGTTAAAAACTCATCACATTTCACATGCACTCTTAAAAGATAGCGCCAAAACGAAACCACCACCACCCTTCTCACAGTCGTCACAGAATCGCAAAACGAAAAACAAAACCAGCCCATGTGGGAGACACAAACACAAACACAAACACATACAGTCACGCTTCACAGTGCTTGAAACTTCATTATTATTTATTCCATAATGAAATAATGCGTAATAGTAAGGGAATAGGAGGGCCCCACCACCGACACCATCACACCACCGCTATTTTTCTTTTTTGTTGAATAAAATTTAGGGATTTTCCCTCTCTTTTCTTTGCGGCTAGCGGGCAAAGCCACATATCGCACCCTCTCTGTACCGCACTTAAATACGTGCCATTCCTCATCAAACGTCATTTGTCCCTGTCATTCACTCTTCTCCTTCACCACCCCTTTTTAAGTCACCTCTTCTCTTCCAGCCAAAAATACCCCAAACTCTCTATCTCCTACTCATTAGCTTCAAAATGCCGCTAAACGTAGCGGGAGGCACTGCACTTTGTGCTCTGCTATGCCTAACTCTCACTGCTACTCTCTTTGCCATTGTTGGGGCTGAAGATCCGTACAGGTTCTTCGACTGGAACGTTACTTATGGGGACATATACCCACTCGGTGTTCGCCAAAAGGTTTCTTCAAATCTCATTCTTTCTTTCTTTATGATAAATTTCCTGTATCAATCTTTTCATTCACAAGATCCATCAAATATATATACATATATGATTGGAATTAATAGATCCGATCTGTTCACTTTTCAGGGAATACTCATCAATGGCCAATTCCCAGGTCCAGATATTCACTCTGTTACCAATGACAATCTCATCATCAACGTCTTCAACAGCTTGGACGAGCCCTTTCTCATCTCCTGGTACACACGATGCACTCACTGCACACTCTCTTTTTCTCTACTCTGCCTCCCTGCAAATTGCAAAGATTATGCCCACTAATTTTAATCTATTATATTATTTTGTCGGTAGGAAAAGACAAGATTACCCTATGTAATCTTTATTTTGAACCTTTGATTACAGTGCTGACTGTGCTGTTGAGATATTTTCGTTACTGTAGTAGGGGAATGTGATTCATTTTACAGCTAACCAGGGCGGCCTAGCTAATACCGCGCGTACATTTGTTTAGGTATTCTAGATTTATGATTAAGAGAATGTCTGACTCGGACGCCATTGTTATTTGTTGGATTCACATTCACATTATATTTCTTGTATGCTACTTTCTTTTTCTTTTTCTTTTTTATTAAGTTAGATGTGGCAACAGTTCTAGATTTTCGTAGATCAAGATCGCCCATGTTGATTTGGTATTAGAGGTCAATGCCATAGATCTGGTCACCCTTAACAATAATTTAGTACTGACCAGCTAGCTGAGCTTTCTATTCTGCATGTAGAATCTAGAAATGGACTCCTCGCCTATGATTAAGCCACATCAATTGCGCAACTGAAACATTAAATTCTTGTTATTCAACCCACCCTATTTAGATTACTGATGTTGATGTCCCCTACTATTAAACTTCAGCTACAAGATAGGGAAACCAATCTTATTGAAAAAAGCGAAAGAAGGAGACACCTAAAAAAGTCGATGAAAAGGAAAAAGAGAAAAAAGGACCCAAAAAATCAGGTGCTAATTATGGAGGCTTGGAGCACTATGCTATTGCCATTGATTTTGAGCCTCTGGCAAAATAAATTAGGATATTCAGATTATTTTATTTAATACAAAGGATCACCTTGGTAGATTTAGAAATTAATAAGTCTCTTGGCTGCATTGTATATTTATTATTTATTGTGAAAAGTAAGTAGAGAATTAATTGTCTTTGATAAGGCACAAGGAAAAACAAGTAAATAATTAATTAATTGTCCCTTTGGGCCTTGTTTCTTCTTCCTTTGTTAAAAAAATTTTCCATAAAAAAAAAGAGCAAGTAAATAATTAATTGTGTTGGTAGAGAGAGAAATTAATTGTCCTGGAAAGAAGCAAATCATAATTAATACAAAAGAGAGATGTACATTGTAGCCTTTGTAGGTGAATTGTGAAAACTAATTTGCAGTTTTGGTTAATGTAAACGTAGGAATGGAATCCAACAGAGAAGGAATTCATTTGAGGACGGTGTGTATGGAACAACCTGCCCAATACCTCCAGGGAGGAATTTTACATACATTCTCCAAGTGAAGGATCAAATTGGGAGTTTCTACTACTTCCCTTCTCTTGCATTCCACAAGGCTGCTGGTGGTTTTGGAGGCATCAGAATTCTCAGTAGGCCCAGAATTCCTGTCCCTTTCCCAGATCCAGCTGGTGATTACACTGTCCTCATTGGGGATTGGTACAAGTCTAATCACACAGTAAGCTTTTTCGCTGATCCTTTCTATTTTCTTATTTACACACTATAATATTATTATTTCTTATATTAGCAATGTTATACTTATCACAATTTCATACCTTTAAATGATATTTATATATTTAACACTAAAAATTTAAAATAAAATTTAAAAAAGAAAAATAAAATACATTTTCAGTAAAATAATGACACATTAAATAAAATACAAATATGAAAAAAATATATATATAACAACTAGCTATTGTTCTTATATATTAAATAGGCACATTTAGAATCCTGTATAAAAGTAAAAGTCTACTGGCATTAATGTGTTGTCATTAAACTAATGCTCGTAGTATTTTTCTGCCATTGGACAGCTGGATCTGTTGACCTGAGTGTCGGTAAAACAGATCTTTCTTTTTTTTGTTTTTTTCTTATGGGGTTTATCAGTTTTTGGTATAAATTATAATAAGCCACTTTTTTTGTTTGGTAAGCAAAGGGGATAAGTTGCATTCATAAAGCCACAATTTTGTTAGTAAAAATGTTGACTTGACCCGCTAATTTAATCTACTATATCCAAACGAGCTTTTTTATTTAGAAGCGGACATTAAATTTCCATGAGATATTTTGTTAATAAATGTACAATAATATTGCAAAGAATACATCTAAAATATACGCGTTTTTCTTACAGCAATTTTCTGGCTATTAATACAAATTCAGGAGTCTTGTGCTAACTTATTTCGTCATTTATGGTTTCTTTCCCATATGACATAACTGTTTGGAACTATTCATATTACTCACAATTAACTTCTGTTATCATAAATTTGAGTCAACGAAATTCATTATTGAAATTGGCATCACCTTGTTGGCATGCGGGCCTGGGGTTGAATATATATGTTGGACCACCGCGTTACTTTCTTTACCTGCCCATCCCCTATGGGCTATGGTTTTGGTGGCACGCCTTGTTTTAAAATTTGAACTTATAGCCATGCATGGTTTGTGGGTCACTGTCACTCGCATTATCTACCTGCCACTGCGAGATGTTGGTTAGCAACTTAATTGGCCAAATTAAGCTCAAACATGGAGTGGTTGGAAACAACTTGATTCGTTTCGATTGATTCCTCTGTTACTGGCTGCATTTTACCCATTTGGCATTTGGATCAAAGTTGATGAATTTACTTGTCTTGTACAGACCTTGAAGGCTCATCTTGACCGTGGTAAGAAGCTACCTTTCCCTGATGGAATACTTATCAACGGTCGTGGGTCTAATCAATTTTCTCTCACCTTTGAACAAGGTGGGCCTTCAATCTTTACCACATAGGGTTGCTTCCAGATTCACCATTGTTATCATTGTTTTGCAATTACAACATCGTAGATTACCACTAATTCGTGTCTATGTATTGCAGGAAAAACTTACAGGCTTAGAATATCCAACGTTGGGTTGCAAAATTCCCTCAACTTCCGCATTCAAAACCACAAATTGAAGCTGGTAGAAGTGGAGGGAACACACACCCTCCAAACTACCTACTCATCCCTTGATGTACACGTGGGCCAATCATACTCTGTTCTTGTAACAGCAGATCAGCCCGGACAAGACTACTACATAGTGGCTTCCTCTCGTTTCACCTCTGAGGTCCTTACCACCACTGGCATTCTTCATTACAGCAATTCTCAAGGCAAAGTCTCTGGGCCACCCCCTGGTGGGCCTACCATCCAAATTGACTGGTCTTTAAACCAGGCCCGGTCTATCAGGACCAATCTTACAGCAAGTGGACCAAGGCCTAACCCACAGGGGTCATACCACTATGGAATGATTAACACTACCAAAACTTACATTCTAGCAAGTTCCGCTGGCCAAGTCGGTAGGAAGCAAAGATACGGAGTGAACAGTGTATCCTTTGTCCCAGCAGACACTCCCTTAAAGCTGGCCGACTACTTCAAAATTGGAGGAGTTTTCCGAGTTGGAAGCATCTCCGACAAGCCTACAGGTGGGGGATTGTACCTTGACACATCAGTTTTGGGTGCTGATTTTAGAGCATTCGTCGAAATTGTGTTCCAAAACGACGAGGATATAGTTCAGACCTGGCATCTTGACGGTTACTCTTATTTTGTTGTTGGGTACGTACACAAGCAGCAGCATCAATATCACATGCATTGTTTAATTACACCATCAACTTCTAATTAATTACTTAATTTGCAGTATGGATGGAGGGCAGTGGACAGCTTCTAGCAGGAACCAGTACAATCTTCGAGATGCAGTTTCACGTAGCACCACTCAGGTAATGTTACTTTAATTGCGGCAGTAGTCGTTCATTTTGTATATAATTAACAATATTGTTCATGCATATATGGAATTGGATGGTGATTAATTGGTGATTACTACGTACTTCCTGCAGGTGTATCCCAAGTCGTGGACTGCTATATATGTTGCACTTGATAATGTGGGAATGTGGAATTTGAGGACTGAGTTTTGGGCACGACAATACCTTGGACAACAATTGTACCTGCGTGTTTACACAACATCAACTTCAATTAGGGATGAATACCCCATTCCAAGGAATGCTCGTCTTTGTGGTAGAGCAAGTGGCCGACGCACACGACCACTCTAACTCTAAGCCATGCACCCACCAAAGTGTGAAAATGAAGGCCTGTCTACTAGCTTAGTGGATCGATCCTTAAGATTGAAGAGTACGAGAGTAGTAGTACTGTACGTTAGCTTCTACCTAATTTGTTCTTGGGGGGCCTTTCAAATTTTAATTACTATTTATATATGATGTGAAACGAGGAGCATGCATGTACCATTACAAGTTTACAACTGTCAAGGACCTCAGCTCGAGGTCACATTCTTTCCTTAATTAGAACAGAGATTGTATTCCCTTTGTCGACATTAGTTGTTTCAAGTTTTTGTATACCTATTCAATTATGAATTTATTATAAGGTGTGGTGACCCTGAGTTGCCTCTCAAGATTTCTATTGACACCTTGCTACATATAGATATAAATATAATGATGCCAGTTATTGAGTATATATTTCAGATGATGTTTTCTGCTGAATGTGAGTTGTTCATCCTGTGATATGTTTATTCCTCTTACACGGTTGAATTTTAGCTTTTGGAAGGGTTCAGAGCACATTAGGAAGAGGGTTGCTTGTTATATTTTGCTTTATATAACAATTCTGGTAGCTTGCATCGAAATGTCAGTTTCTTACATTGTGCTATATATTTTATATTTTAGTTGGTATCATATATGATATATGCATGTCATAGCCATCTTATAATTTAGTTGGTATCATGTATATATGTATCCTATATAGATATATTATACATATGTAATGTGTATGGACTATGATTAGAAGTATAGTGAGAATGTGGTGTTAAGTTATGTAGAAAACAAATAAAAGAGAATGTGAGTCATGTGATGAGGGCGAAAGGGTAATAAGTGAGGTTAAAAATGGTTTTATCATTATTAGAAAGTGTGTAATGGATACTTGCCTATTTGGATCATCGACTGTCTTTTTTTAAATATATTATATAAAATAAGTTAATAACTATTTGGTCTAGATAATATCCTGTCTCTTTTAATATAAGTATATCATGAGTTAAACTTTAATGGACGACCTATTGATAAAAAAAAAATTGTATAAAATGATAAAAGTATAATTATTAGAGATAATTAGGTTTGAGTCATTTAGAAAAACAGTTTCTAGATGGAGACCGATGATGTTTTAAAATTTATAAGAAAATTATTTTAATTCATGATAAAGTTCTTTAATTTATAAATTTTTTTTTAAATTCATAATAAAGTCTTTTTAATTTATAAAAAAATTATTTTAATTTATAATAAAGTTCTCCCCCGATTTGAAGGGTATTTCCCTCCGAAGGTGTAGAGTGGGATTCGTAGAGGTTGTATGTTCAATTTTAACTTCAGAATTTTGGGCAGAGCCCAAAATTCTGAAATTAAAACCTAACATAAAGCTGTCAAAGAAAAAAAATAAAATGACTTGATTAAAAACTTAAATCATTACCAGTGTTTTTTTTTTTAAGAAAAACTCATAAAATAGACGGGACTATAAATTTCCCTAACTATTATTGTCTATTTCAAAAGATGATTTTTTTTTATAGAAAATTAGAATTAAATATCAAATCCTAATAATTTTTTTGTATAGCATGAAAATCATATAATATTTCAATTGAACTACTAAGTTTAAATGTAGTTTTTTCGATTAGGTCACAAATATGTTAGCCCCTTTGATTTGAGTCTTTTTCATTTGACATTTTTGTCTTTTCGCCCACATATTATGGGTGTTTATTAAAATTTATAAGATTTTGACAAAATTGTCCTTGAGGCTTTTATATTATCTTTAAAATTTGCTAATGTAGTCTCAACTTTACATTTAGTTGTGGCTGTACGACACTCGCAACTTCAAATTTAGTTGTGACTGAACGACAGTTACATCAAAGTTGTGAGACAGTCACAGTTAAGTTATGACTTAATTGAATTATTTTTAGAGAAATTATACTACAATATAATATAAATAGATGTCAAAACAATACTTTTACTCAAAATAATACATAGTATAGTGGTGTGAGCTATCTCTTTTAATTTACTAAGACAGTCACAGTTAAGTTGTGACTGGATTGATTTTTTTTTAAATACAATATAGTATAAATTAGTGTAATATTTGTGATGTAATATATTTTTTATTTTTTTATTGTAGTGGCATGTGATGTAATATTTATAAATTTTAATACCTTTTATTTTATTATTTTGTTTGACTTTTCAAGCAGTACCTAATCTAAAGTGCTATTTAATTTTAGTACCTAAACTAAAAAGTTACTAAAATTTAGTAGTTAAAATTAACGAACCTTTCTTTTTATGATAGCATAATACATCTAGAGAAATATTTCTTATATCATATTTATACCTTTAAGCATTATATTTTGTACTGTGTAATATATTACTCTTCATATCTTGTCATACTAGCAATTGTACTCTTAAAACCGAGTTATAGTTGTGATGTAAATTGTACACATTTCATCTCAATATGTAAAATTATTCTATATATGCTGTCAGCCTAAAAGTAGACATTCTTACTTTTTTTTGTAGCTCTAAAAGTATATATTTATCTTCAAATTTTAGAACATCAAGTCAATGACATTTGGTCTTATTTTGTAGGTGGTCATAAGTTTAAAAATAATTAACACCAGTAACTAAATAAAAAACAAAAATCTTATAGCACCAAAATGTTTTTAACAATATTTCACCCTTATAACTCAATAATAATTTGATACATGTAAATTTTTTATATGGGAAATTGATTGTTAAGAGAAAAAATGAAAAATAAATGCTTGTCCAACTATAATCAGTTTGTAACTTTGTATAGATGAGCCATATATATTGTTTGAAATATTTTTAATAAACAGCTCTCAGAAAAAAAAAAAAATTAAAAAAAATTTAACTATTTAAGAAAGGAAAAAACTAAGGTCCTTCCCGGAGCTTCGCTAGACTGCGCCAAAAAAGTTCCTACCAAAAAAATAAAACCTGTACAAAAGTAATTAGGGCGTGGTGCTTGCCCTTTCGATCACCGCCTATAAAACAGTGTGGCCCACCTATCCATGCCCCAATCCAACGGTTAGTTACACGGTTCTTATTCTTTGATGCATCACGTTTACGAAGTCAGGTTACCCAACGACATTAGACGCAGGGGTGCATTGCGAACCATAAATAACCATTACACACACTCTTTTTCAACCAGTGCTAGTAGAAGAGTGAAAAACCCTCGACGCCGAAACCAGTTTTTTAGGCGGGATCCAGACTCTCGGATTCTCCGTTCGCCCTATCTGTCGTTGCTTTGTCTTTACTCTTCAAGAGCAGGTATTAGCTTTCTCATGCTTCGATTTCTAAGGTTTTGAGGTTTAGGGTTTTAGTTTATTTTTTCTTACTTCAGTTTTCCTTTCTTCTTTCGTTTGGTTCTCGAGAAAGTGCGTGAAAAGGAACGCGAAATGGCCGAAATGCTGATTGTTTCTTTACCATTTAGGGTTACGTCGTTATGATAGGCTGTGACTTGTGTGTTCGACTAAACATTATTTTTGCCCCTTTTATTTTACCTTAACTTGAAAAACATCTTGCAGGTTTCAGCTGAAGTGATTTGATATCTAAGTCTATGGCGGTATGTAAATTTTGACAAATATTCCCTTTTAGGGTGTTGATTTTTGAAGTATTATTTTCATATTTCTTTTGTATTTGACTTGATTGGTGAATGTGGTAGATCGAGAACATTTTCAAAGATGAAGCTAGCGAGGAGAAAGGAGAGCGGGCAAGACTGGTGAGTTTTGTGCAATATTCATTGAAGTGCAGAATTTTGCTCGTAACATTTGCTGTTATTCTTTTTCCTTTTTGGTTTGTCTTTGTTCAAGGGACATATTGCAACAAACACTTTGAATCTCATTTTGTCTCTTTGAAATTCAGTTGAGTATGGCTAGAGGTTGATATCCCTTGTACTTTGGAACTCATCTATCATTTTGCATTGTTTTAGGCTTCATTTGTGGGTGCAATGGCAATTGCTGACTTGGTCAAGACAACGTTAGGGCCAAAGGGAATGGTGAATTTCTTTTACTTAAAATGTGTTTCCAAACTGAAAAACACATATACCATGTTATTAAGCCTATAGCCTTCTTATTCTAATTACATTTTTGTTAATATATTTGGACAGGATAAAATTCTGCAATCAACAGGAAGAGGACATGCAGTTACTGTTACAAATGATGGGGCTACCATCTTAAAGTCCCTGCATATTGACAATGCAGCCGCTAAAGTCCTTGTCGGTATCCTAACCATTGCATCTTGCATTAAAGAATATGCATGGTGATTATTACAGGGTGTGGAAATTTTCTTCATGCTGAGTTATCTTTTAACATATATGAACTTGGTGAAAGCCTTTGTTAGCTAGTTATCTGTGATCTTCTAGTGCATATTTACTGATCCTGACTGGTAGAAATAGATCTTATCTTTCAATTTGTGATGATCCTTAATACAAGGGTCAGATATTTCAAAAGTTCAAGATGATGAAGTTGGTGATGGGACAACTTCTGTTGTTGTTTTGGCGGGGGAACTCTTAAGGGAGGCAGAAAAGCTGGTTGCGGCAAAGATTCACCCTATGACAATCATATCAGGTTTGTGCTACTTTTCTGCTTTAAATTCTCTCTCTCTCTCTCTCTCTCTCTCTCTCTCTCTCTCTCTCTCTCTCTCCCTTTGTATAGAATTATTCTTGTGTCTTTTGTTAACCAACAACTGTACACTTCCCCTTATCTTTCTTTGGCATGTCAGTATTCGTACTTTTGTTTATACAAATTATATCTTTGCTTTAGACTATATGTTCCTTTATTCTGATGTATTTTTATGGAGTATAGTGTGAAAAATTCACCATTTCAGAATTTGTAATGCTGTATGTTTTATTGTTCAGGTTATCGAATGGCTGCTGAATGTGCTCGCGATGCTTTGTTGAAGAAGGTTGTGGATAATAAGGCTGATTCTGGTATTTACTTCTGCTCAATATTTTAAATTTAAATGCTGTCATCTAGGCATATATGATGTCAGATAGTGAATCTGATGGGCTTTTTGTATGTAGTCCTTGGAGATTGAAAATTTTGAATGGCTTGGTCGTGCTTTCATTATCTTTGCCTTGTACTTTGGTTACTAATGTTTGACATTACTGGATTGTGCAGAGACATTTAAGTCAGACTTAATGAAGATTGCAAAGACTACTTTGAGCTCCAAAATTCTTTCCCAGGATAAGGAACATTTTGCACAACTAGCAGTGGACGCTGTGATGCGGCTAAAGGTGATTGTAACAAAAGATTTGGTAGTTAAGGTTCAATCTGAATGTCACAAGCAATGTTTGCTCTAATTGGCTGATTCACTCCTCCCCTCTCCCCCTTGCTTACATAGGGTTGATTTGCTATTGGAAATGTAGCTTCTGTTTGTGCATTTCTTTTTCCTGAGAAGTATATTGATTCAAGATTTTGTCTTCTGCTCTGTTTTTCGTTTTATTATTTTCCTCTTTAAAAGTAGATGTATACCCTTTCTTTTATCTTCATCTTGCTTGATAAGGCTGCTGTCAATGACAGGGGAGCACCAACTTAGAGGCTATCCAAATTATAAAGAAGCCCGGGGGATCATTGAAGGATTCATTTTTAGATGAAGGGTAAGAAGATCCAATTTTTACATATGTTACAGGATGCTTTGGCTTTTAGATCCGACTATTCTGGAAATTTTACATTTTCTGTGCCTGTAATGGTAGTCTTGAATTCTGTTTTGCTTGTTCAGATTTATTCTTGACAAGAAAATAGGTCTTGGTCAGCCCAAACGCATAGAGAATGCAAAGATTTTGGTTGCAAATACTGCAATGGACACAGACAAAGTGAAGATTTATGGAGCACGTGTTCGTGTTGATTCAATGTCAAAGGTTGCTGAAATTGAAGGGGCTGAAAAAGAAAAAATGAGAGAAAAAGTGCAGAAGATAATAGGTCACGGGATTAACTGCTTTGTTAACAGACAGTTGATTTACAATTTCCCAGAAGAACTCTTTGCAGATGCAGGAATACTTGCAATTGAGCACGCTGATTTTGATGGCATTGAGCGTTTGGCCTTAGTAACTGGTGGCGAAATTGCATCAACCTTTGATAATCCAGAGTCAGTAAAGCTTGGGCACTGCAAGCTCATTGAGGAAATTATGATCGGTGAGGACAAGTTGATCCACTTTTCTGGTGTTGAACTGGGTCAGGCATGCACAATAGTGTTGAGAGGCGCGAGGTATTCTTTTATATGCTTTTTCCTTCCAATTCAGTTCAGCACCAGCTAATATAATACATATGTCCTCAGATGCATTTTTAACCTAGTTTATCTATGTGAAAGAACATGAAATGGAGTACCTGTTTGCTCAATCACCTATTTATCATCTATGAGATCTCTCCCATTGATAGGCAGAAGACAGGGGTTTCTTGATATGACTAAAGTTTCCCTAATCCCTCTATTAATAGCTTAATTCACATGCAGCCATAGTTAATCTGCCTCTGAGTTGTCAGATTAAGCCATATTCATGTTTTGCATGCATTTGTGTTGTGACTTGTGTTGGCAAGTAGCTTTGCTATTGACTGGAGCATGTGACTTGTGTCTGTTTGTATTGTCGTTTCTTCTTACCTATGGATATCCATGTAGTACTAGAATTATGTCTAGGTGTTCTCTCTAGAAAGTGTCAAAGCTTTTGTTTTGTATAAGTTTTGTTCTACCCGGAGTTCAAATTAGTTCTTTTGACTTTGAGTTTGATGCTATGTTATGACATGTTTGTACTCCTTTGGCAGCCATCACGTGCTTGACGAGGCTGAAAGGTCTCTGCACGATGCCTTGTGTGTGCTGTCTCAGACAGTCAATGACAGCAGGGTTTTGCTCGGAGGTGGATGGCCTGAGATGATTATGGCAAAGGATGTTGATGAGCTGGCCAGGAAGACTCCTGGAAAGAAATCTCATGCTATTGAAGCTTTCTCACGGGCGCTCTTGGCCATTCCAACTATTATTGCTGACAATGCCGGTCTGGACAGTGCTGAGTTGGTTGCAAAGCTACGTGCAGAGCACCATAAAGAAGGATGCACTTCTGGGATTGATGTCATCTCTGGAACTGTAAGTACCAAGTGTGTGTTTATTGACTATGATGTTTGAATACACCTCAGCTTTGAAGGCTTTATTCATTATGCATTAGTGACATGCAAAGCAAAGCTTAATGTTACATATTGCCCCATTAAAGCAAATGTTATAAGCTTAAAACTGTTATTGCAACTAGTTGAATGTTAGCCAAGGGTTTTTTTAATATCAGAACCTCCCTACTGAGGAAAGGAGACACATTTGTTTATTTATTGTAAAGAGTCATTGCTGCCGTATAATTGAAGTTAATTGTGACAGTTTGAATGGGGAAAGTTACTTGAAATGATAATTACTTTCTTTAAATAAAATCTTATAATGGTCCGCATCATTATCTGCTTGTTTTGTCGATTGGCTAATTGGTGATCACGAGGTGATGGGCTGTATGTTGTAGTCATTAAGAAATTGCTCCTTACAGTTTTCATTGGATTTGTCTAGAAACCTCTTCAATCTGTTTTCTGGATTGTCAGTAATTTGATGCTTGGCAATTTTGACATTCTGGCAGGTAGGAGACATGGCGGAACGAGGGATCTCTGAATCGTTTAAAGTTAAGCAGGCTGTCTTGCTGTCTGCAACGGAGGCTGCAGAGATGATTCTTAGAGTTGATGAGATCATCACATGTGCACCACGGAAAAGAGAAAATAGAATGTGAAAGGCTGGATTGAATGTTTTGATGCCTGCCGTTGTATTGGCACCGTTCTATATGGTTTGAATGTTGACGTGTTATTGTTGGACGAGATTAAAATTTTGGACCATGGGTTGCGATATGGTCAAATTGCTACTAAGGACTTACTTTTAAATTTGTATCGAGTTTTGTTGAAAAAGAAAGTACTGTCGGGGGTATCTTTGTGCAGTCGAAGTTTTTGTTTTCTTCTGCTTGATAGTTAATCGTTATGCACGGACATTATCTAACTCTTTTTTTAGTTTCCGAAATTTTATTAAATATTTTTGTTCCATAAAAACCCAACTTAGATATTAATTTCATGATCATCACTATATTTTGATAAATTGATTAAAATCTTTTTGAATGAATATTCTCTTTAAAATTCCTCAATTTTGGACACATCCGTGTTTATAAAAATTTTGATGCTCCATAAAACCAAACTTACAGTTACAAGAGTACATTTCTCTAAAATTTATATTCTTCATCACTTATTTTCCTAACTAATTTAGAAGTACTATTTCTTAATTGGGATTTTGAACACACTTATCCAAGTGCGTGTTATATCTAACTTCTAATTTGTGGTTAAAGCGTTCAGTCATCCACTAATACAACACAAGGTAGGAAAAAAAAAAACCGAATACAAGTATACAACACAAGATAGTTAGTCATTAAGCAACTTTTTAATTTTATAATTTTAATAAATTTCGTAATCAACATTTGCGTTCTGGAATTTTGATATTATGGTCTATTGGTTTCTTAATCCACATTTGATTTGGGACCAATGTTTTTACCTTTTAGGTGAAGTTTTTAGCTTCTCTTGTTTTTTTTTTTTGGTCTGTTTAGCTTTTCTCATGCCATGTATGGTATATGTATCCTTCATAGTTTTATAATTTTTATTTCTATGTTCCTAAAAACTATCTTGTATGTATACATCGCAGACTCGCAGCGCTAATATAAATAAATAAAATATTTGGTCAAATAAGTCGGTGACGTCTCTTGCCTCGTCTAATATCCCCATTCCCAACTGACATTATCACCTTCCCTAACCTATACTCAATTCGATCAAATTGAAAACATATAGAGTGTCGATGTCATCGGATTCTTCGGAGTTCGATCCTGATCGTATTCGTTCTCACAAATTCCCTCAGGTATCGCTTTGATTTTCATCCCCTGTTAATGGCTTCTTCTACAGTCCTCAACTTTTCAAATTAATCTAGTTATCGAGTAATTGAATAACATTACAGTACACTTATAGGCTTGGCTTGTCTTCACAGTTTCTTACTTAATATAATTTTTTTTTTTTTCTCTCATTTTGTGGCACATATTGATATGGGGACTTCAGACGACATACACCTATTCCGAGAGGTAAAGCTCAAGCGTTCTTATTAGTGCAATGATATTTATTACGAAAGAGGCACGGCACCCATGCCTAATATTGATTTAATTGGCAGAGATGTAGCGCTCTATGCATTGGGTATTGGAGCTTGCGCACGGGATGCCGTGGATGGCGACGAACTGAAATATGTTTACCACGAGAATGGGCAGAAGTCTATCCAGGTGTTGCAAATTAAATCAAATCATCATTGGAATTTTTCTTTAGTAGAATAATTTGAGTTAATTGAACAACCATGGTGCTGTGAGCTGCGCGTTTGTTTGTGTATTTACTTACATATGCATAGCATAAGTAGTGTTGCTATTTTCACTAGGTCTTGCCGACATTTGCTGCTCTACTTTCGCTTGGATCTCTGCCAGGTGGTTTTAGTCTACGTTTTGGTCTACCAGGGTTGCAGTAAGTATCAACAATAAGGTCTTCTTTACATCTTTCATGTGTAAATAACTAGGTACTCCCAAACATCACTTTCTTTACCACCTCCAATCAGTATGTTTTAATTTACACTGCCTTGGTGGTTCGTGGCATTCTGCCTCAGTTGATATTGTTATAGAATCTTTCAACACGATGAGAAGCTAACTGGAATTTCTGGTTTTTATTGCCACCAGATTTGATCCGCGTCTTTTGCTGCATGGACAACAATACATAGAAATATACAAGCCACTTCCTTCAAGTGCTTGCGTAAGGCCTCTGACCAAGAGCTATATATGATATCTAGTTCATGTTATGCCTGAAAATGCAGTAGCTTTGGTTTGTTCACATTGTGAACCTCGTCTAGAATTGCTTTAATTTTGTTTTACCAGGGGTGTGTATGGAAAAGCTGGTCTAAGTTCAGTAAGATTGTGTATCCCCAACCCAACATGCCATCCAACAATTTTTATTAATCACGTATATTTTTGGAATCAACCTAATCCATTCCCCATTGGTCTTACTTTTAATCGCATGCTAAGTTGATAGTATATTTCCTTACTTTAGAGATTGCCTTTGTTTTGTTTTGATTTGAGTTTTTTATAGTCTGTTTGTTTCCTTGAAGAGATAATAAGTTTTATGTTTCTTTGTTGCTGATGC
Organism: Dryas octopetala; assembly: GCF_963921425.1. Taxonomy (NCBI): domain Eukaryota; kingdom Viridiplantae; phylum Streptophyta; class Magnoliopsida; order Rosales; family Rosaceae; genus Dryas; species Dryas octopetala. The sequence continues at coordinate 300,397 of NC_141372.1, forward strand.
AGTTACAAAATATAGTGAGTCTCGCTGGACTTCATGATAAAGGTTTGTATTTGTTAGTGGAAGCATTATTATTTCTATAGCTTGCTGAATATGCATACTAATATGAGGAAGTTTGGCTTCACGGTTCTTTACAGCAATATAAGTAAGTTGCATGTTTATCTGTTTAATCTGTATATACTATATGAAGGCTCACATCTCTTATATGAAGTTCCAAAATAAAGTCAATACTTTAAAGAATCACTACTTCTTTGTAGTGTTCATAAATCTTTCCTTCCTTTTCTGTTTATTATTTTTTCTTTATTAAGATGGTAATGCATAGTAATGCTGTACAAGAAATATTTTAATTTCTTTGCAGGCAAAGCTGCTATTATTGAGTTTGAAACAAAAAGTTATGAGAAAGATTCTGGTGCATTGTTATGCATGAACCGGTAAGTACTCATTTGAAATAGCTGATCTAATACTGGCATGCAATTTACACAATTGGGTATTACTTTCCAGGATGACTGCCTTTCTGCGAGGTGCTGGTGGCTTCTCAAAATCATCTCCTCCATTTTCATACTCAAACTATCCACAGGACAAGGTTTCATCTGTGAAAATCCCCAAAGGTCAACCTTTTGCAGTGTTTGAAGATTGTACACAACCATCTCAGGTATTTAGCATTTATTTCACATTGCGAGAAGTACCTTTTTCTGTAATTAGAAAATGATATTTGGTCATGATTTACAAAAAGCATACTCATTTTTATAAGTGATGAATATATGTTTAAATTATGTTTTGGATACATTCTTTTGAGATATAAGAAATTGTATTGAATTTAGCCATTCTCTTTGAATATGTGATTCTGTAGGCATTGCTGTATAGGCTATCTGGGGACTATAATCCTCTGCATTCAGATCCTATGGTCGCAAAAACTGCTGGGTTGGTACCCTACTTAATTACTTAGCTGAACTTTTGTTTACGTTTTTTCTTTCAGTTTGGGATGGTTTACATGGTTATAATCCTCCGCTTTCAGATCCCATAATGCTCTTTGTCCGAATTTGCCTCCTGCCATACTACAGTCAACTATTAGTGCTCATTTGCTTTTTTTATTTTTTTTGGTCGTAAATACAATAAGTGTGGCCAAATAAGCAATATATAATTTCTTTGCTTGGTCATTTTCGGTTTTCTCTTATCACTTGCTGAGGCTATGTCGACTTTGATTTCGGGTAGAAAGAATGTTGTGTTTTTTGGAGTTCTGAATCAGTTACACCAGGTTGTTCATTTTATTTGAAATGAACTTTGTTTAGGATTTATGAAAATTATGTTTTCTAGTTTTTCTGCTTTCATTTTGTGGTCATGGTTGCAACCTGTACCATGGATTTGCCATTTTCATCAGACATCCAAATGTACCTGACTTTTCAATTTATCTAACTATTTTGTATTGCATTGTCAAAGATTCACACGGCCAATACTGCATGGGTTGTGCACACTCGGATTTTCAGTTAGGGCAATTGTCAAATGTATCTGCAGAGGAGATCCGAGCATGGTCAAATGCATATCAGGGCGATTCCTTTTACATGTCTACCCTGGTGAAACTTTGGTCACTGAAATGTGGCTTGAAGGTTTAAGGTAGATTTGCTTCTTGTTTGTTCATAGCAGTTTCTGTGACTGATTTATTTAGAAGCATCGTGAATTAAAATTGGTGTTGAAATCTGCAGGGTCATATATCAAACAAAGGTGAAAGAACGGAGCCGGACAGTGCTGTCTGGCTATGTGGATCTCCGTAGTTTATCTTCATCACTGTAGACACTTGTTTCTCTACACCTGAAATTAATAAGCGTATGAAGCATTTCAAAAGTCTGTCTGATATAGTTATTGATGTCTTCCCTGATACACACACTCTCCCTATCCGTGTATTTCTGTAAGCTATAAAATCGTAAATTACAGGGTTATAAACCTTGTACTTTCAATTACACTTTTCACAGGAAACATTTGGTGTGAACAACTTTTAATGCATTTTTTTTTTTTGAAGTCTGACATCGTTGTCTGTGTCTTACCGAACTCTAAATTCTCATATGCCCCAACCAATCAAAATGCTAGAGGAATCACATTTTTAGTACTATATTGTACCACTTTTTTAATAAAAGTGAAACCCTTTTGTACATGTGAATGTCATCTCTAATAGAGAGAGATGCATTACTGAAAATTTGGTACTCCTAGCATTACTCATTGCCCTATTATTATACCTACATATACTAATTTTTCTTTATACTTTTTTTTCAACCTATCTGTGTCTATGTAGCATTTTGCATAATCCATATCATGAAAAGTGAGGGTGAGTGGGGTAAAGTTTAAGATTAGGTAGTTCAAGACTACAACATTAGAATTCTTCCGATATAACAAAAAGAGAAAAAAATCATGGCTTGCGAGTGAATTGCGTTTTAACCCGTTTGATAAAGGAGAAATTATTTTGTATAACTGATATATTGACACGTGGTATAACTAGTCTATGTGTTATAATATGAGTGGATGTTATCAATATTATACCCTACTAATATAAATACATCGTTTAATAATATCCTTATATGTTGAATTAGTTATATCACGTGACGGTATATCGGTTATACCCTATAATTTTTCTTGATAAAGAGAGTCAGACTTGGACTTCAGTTTTGAGCCCGGCCTTGCGACCAACAATTTAGCCTGTGTCCGAGTGTTTGTGATAGAGTATGAACTGTCCCTCCAGCCCATTGTTCTTATTTTTCTTTTTTCTTTACGTTCCCGCCAGCAAAAAGAATCCAAAAAAAAGTACCGCAAATAGGGCTGTATCCGTTAATCAATCGACAGCTTTCAAGGCCGAGGGCTATCGGGTCGATCAAGGCCAAGGTTTCCAAGGTTTATTAGGCTTCTTGCTATTTTTATTTCTTGACAAAATTAGCGCTACGGTTTGTTCTTGAAAGTTGAATCTCTACTGTCTACTAGTGGGTTTAGGGTTTAGGATACAAACATCAATGTGGTTGCTGTCTTTCTGAGAAATAGTAATCATCGACTGGTCGTAGTGCTTTCCCAAATGGCAAAAGAGACCGAAGAGGCTGCGCAGGCCACTGTCAATGGCGACAATATACGCGCTCTCTACGATGTCGTGCGAGGGTTACCCGTTCACGCCGTGATAGAGTTATTGTCCATAGGGGTGAGCTCCGTTATCCTATTTTTCTGTTCATACCTTTTGCCTCTACTAATTCTAGGATTTCATTACTTTTTGAACAACGCTTAGCGTTTCACTATATATGAAGTTTATGGAGTGAAGTCGAATTAGGGTTCTTTCTAGGTTAAACGTGATTGATTTAATTTTTCTTTCTTATGATATGAACCTCTATTACTGATGTGCGAGACCTAATAAATTTGAAATATTCCTTCATATTTTTTTCTTGGTCATATTCCTCTAAATATTAATCGTTGTGGATGATCTTAAACCAACCTATAACATTCATATGTGAAGGGTAGTGTACTAGTGGCATATAAGTATTCGTTGTTCTAAGTAGACATGGCCCTAATGTCCTCAATATACTATCATTCAAATGCTTTTCAAATTTTCTGATTTTTTTTTTCTCGTAGGTATGCACCAGATGCATTTTGCGGTTATTTGGGATCAAAGAGCGTGTTTATTATTGTTGTTCACTATCACCATCAATTTTGAGTTCAGTTCTTGGAGATTCAGAAAAACATATGGTGGATAGTAATTTAAGAGAACCAGTAGTTTGTAGGCTTTGTTTAGGAATCTTGCAGTTCGCATATTGTGAGGATAAGAAGTTGGTGGTGAAAAAGGAGAGTGCTAATGAGTTGGCTGTTTCCATTTCAAAGATGATTAGGCAACAGGGCTATCAGATTGACAGCTTTTCTATTGAAGTGTCTGTACCACCAATTATCCTGGAAAATGATCGCACTGTTTGGTAAGACTTGTAGTTTCACAGAAAAGCTCATAAAATTTTGATTTGTTGACGGTGTCTGAATTATGGTGAATTACCTACTTTATCTATTAGTTAAATAATTTGCATCCAAGAGTGGGAAAAATGGGAAAAAGAAAAAGCCTTTTTACAATTTTTGTTTCTTGACATAACCTTGTTTACATAACGTATGTCCCAAGTATAGTTAGATTTCTGTTCAGACCAAATTTAAGCACATTGTAGAAACTATGTAATAAAGTTTTTCTAATGTTCATTTTCTTTTGTAGGATGTTTATGAAAAGAAAGTATGAATCTGAACTTTGGTTCCAAGGAAAATCACTTTCTGAATGCATTTCTGCAAAGGATGCTCTTAAAATTTCTCTTACTGAAACCCTTGAAACAATGTTGGTATGTAAAGATTCTCAGTCTTTCAAATTCTAATTATAATATCTATATGACATAATTTAATAAATAATTAGGGATTTTATTGAGAACGATGAATTTTATATGATAGATAAAAGCTAAGCATATTTCAATTTCAAACATATGTGAATTATGCTATATATTGAAGTTTTGCAGGATTGCAAATCCAGCATAAGCACTTTCCGCATCCGTTTGACATACACTCACCCTATATCATCAAAACCAGTTGAGAATTCTTTAGAGGGGTGCCACGGCAGAAAAAGAAGAAAAACAGGCACGTTCAATTTTATACTATGATCACTTATTTCTATTTTTACGATGTTCATATTGACCTTGTTTACAGCTCGAGATATGTCTACCCATAAACAAGAACTTATGTAAATAATTGTGTGTGTTTGTAAAGTTATATAATTGTACAATGTTTTCATTCCAATTTAGTATTGTTTCATACCTATATGCTAATATAGAATTCATTAGATTCCATATAATTGCATACTTTAAATTTTCTTTGGAGAATGATCATTGCTTAAGTGCAAGAGTCCTGGTTATACCAAGTTTGATATTTGCATGTAAAAAAGTTTGATATTTGTAGTGTATTCCTAGGTAAACCCTATTGATCACAATATAAAGTATTATCAGATAGTGAAAATCGTAGAGCTCTATATTTTATTTATCATCATTGTTTCACTTGAAACTTGTCATTGTTAGACCAAAATCAAGTCATGTGAAACTTCTTTTGGTGTCAAGTCTGTGCATGTTGAAGTCAGTGCAGCATCCCTACATATAGACATCAGTATCTCATTAACTGTTACCCCATTCATGTAAACAGCCCTATCTAATACCAACTTCATGTATACAGCCTGATCATTGAAGTGTCCTCTTTACTGTTACTGTTACACAGGCAATGTTTTGAACTTAATTGATGATGACATCAAATGTTCTGGCTATTCGAAAAGTGAAGCAGATGCGAATGATGAAAGGTCTTTTGGGAGTTTGCAAGCTGATGAATCATCTGAGTGCCTGAAGTTACATTTAGAGCAGGTACTGTAATGGAAGTTTGTTTGGTCTTTGGGTGCTCGGAATGCCAAGTTTGTGAATGATCCAAATATTATGCCATGAACTTAATTTGAGAGTTACTAGAATTCTCTTTTCAAATTATGATCATGTTGATTCTAATTTCTCTTAGATTTTCATCTTTCCTAGCCTAGTGAACCTTGCTGCTTGGAGTTTCTCTGCTACAGGACACAAATCTACTTTGGTGGGAGATACCTGAAGGTAAGCTACTTGTAATTTTCCCCCTCAAAAACTTGTTTATTTGAAGCATATTTGTATTTGAGGCTTTAGGTGTTCAGTCCCATTTTTATTTATTTTTTATCTTGTTCTCTTTCCATTATTTTTCTTGGTTTTCCTGAGAAAAAAAGTTAAAGCATGAACCTATTTACTTACCTGGGGATGTCATGGAGCTGTAAGGATAATTATCTTATTATTGTGGGTAAAGGAAACTTTACTAGATGCATGATCCTCTAATCTGCTGGAGGGTGGAAAAATGAAAAGAAACTCTCTCTCTCTCTCTCTCTCTCTCTCTCTCTCTCTCTCAACAAAGGGTATTATGTAGGGTCTGTGTTATTTCCGTGTCTGGATACTTACCACCGTGGAGTTGCCTCTGTGTTGTAAGCTATATCTTGTGGTTTGAACTATATAGAATTCATCAGCAGAACAGTTCTTATAATAACAAAGGAAGATGGGTAGTTTAACTTTGAACTATAAAGGTGTTGCAGAGATATAACTTGCTTGGTTCAACTTGCAATTTGTGTAGGAAGAATAAAAAGAAAAAGGAAATTGATGCTAATTACACATTTTGTTGCAGTACTCGAGAAATGTGAGTCAAACCTGTTGGATTATTGATGATGAGAGAATGGGAGAAGCATCTGTTGAGGTAATATCGAGTATCTACTCCAAGTACTGGCCATAATCTTTCTAATTTGGCTTGCTCTTCTGGAAATAACTGGGGAAGTCCTGACAGTGATGTGTGGTGTCCTATATAGGAGATAATAGGTAGCAGCATTCTTCCTATATGTCGTGGAGATAACTACAAGTTTCATGCTGCTGGCAGGGAAGATATTGATGTAATCACATTCCGCTTTGCTTTACTGCAAGTTGAATATAATAAATCAAATGCTGAAGTATGTAAATATCTTTTTAGGTTCGGATGTTGGGTTCTGGAAGGCCTTTCCTGGTTGAGATACAGAACGCGCGCCTTGTCCCATCTGAGGAGTCTGTAAAAAATCTGGAAACAAAGATAAACGACTTGGGAAATAAATTGGTGAGCTCAATGCCAAATTGATATTTTTGTGTATTCATGTCAATGAACAATTGAAAATGAGCACATTATGGATGCAGGTTGGTGTGAAAAATCTGAAACTGGTGGGCAGTCAGTCGTGGGATCTGATGCGTGAAGGAGAAGCAGAGAAACAGGTTTTTCTTTCTTGATGGCTATTCTTTCTTGAGAATCAGCGAAGCAGATGCTTTTAGGAAAAATCTGAACGATGTCTTATATTTTTATGCAGAAGCAGTACGCTGCGCTGGTCTGGATTTCTCGCCCTCTCAAGGATGAAGACTTGCGGTCTATATCTTTGCTGAAAGATATGGTGAACTCTTCTTGAAGCCTCATAAGTTTTCTATATGGTTATCTTAAACTTTAAAGCATTACATTATGTGGTGCATCAATAAGATTTGGTGACGAGCCTGTGCATAGGAGAACTTCTGTCCTGTATGAATTTATATCAGATTTGAATTTCCATCTTCCATTTTGTGACTCGTATGTCCAGCAGACATTGTAAATAGTAAAGTACTTGTTAGTTATCATAGCTTAACCAGTTATCATAACCTGTTTTAATATGTATTTGATTTAATTCTTATTATTGAGAGAATCTTCTTATATGTTTTCTCTTAAGGCTTTCTTTGTATTAATGGAAATTCCACGTGATATGTATTTATTTTGAACAGCATATTCTGCAGAGGACTCCAATCAGGGTGCTTCACCGCCGAAGTCCTTTAGAACGTGAAAGGATTATACATTGGTTAGTTCATTATTCAGATTTTGTGGCACAATAATGTTCTAGACGATTTCAGTGTTCTGAATCTTAATCAGTCTCTCTCTACTTTTCAATTTAGCATGAGAATCGAGAGGATCGTTGGAAGTTCTCAGTATTTTCTTTTGCATCTATGTACCCAGGTAATTTTGAGATCTTAATTTCTGTGCAAACGAGATTAGAAGCAATGAATTTGATTGAACCAAAATTTGTTTCCTTAAATTTTTAAACAAATCTTGGAAGTTGGATGGGCACTCAAATATGTTAGGAAACAATTGTTTTGGGTTTCCATATGTATCGTTGTACTGGTTGAAGAGAAGCCTTGGTCAAAGAAAATTCTTCCTTTCGATCATATTCCTCCCCCCCCCTCTCTTCTCTGTCTGTCTCTCACGCTCTCTATCTACCTAAAGTTTGTCAGGGGCAAATAAAGAAATCCTTAAAGTTTTGTCCAATTCAAATAAATCCTATCTTATCTACTTATTGAAATTTCTACCTGTGGCCACTGATATCGACTCTTTCTGCTTTACTAGTGATGTCACCACACAGGGACCACTATTTAACGGAAGAGAAACTTCCAAAATCCATGTGTAACAACACTTTTATGTCTTTGCATCACAGGCTGGAACATATATCAAGGAATTTGTTCATGGGGATCTTGGACGCACCCAACCTAGGTATAACTCCAGTCACCTTGAACTTTTTTCTTATAAAACAAAATCACCTTGAGCTTTCAATAAATTTATGCTACTCATCTCATCCATCAATCCCCATGTATTATAGGAAAGCTTCCTCCATGATTCTATCTGCCCCCTTTATTAAAGGAGACTGTTAAATTTGTTGTAGTGGTCTCTTTGAATTGAGGGGTCCTGCCTGTATCTCAAAGTGGACTATCGTGTGACATTCGGGATCAGTAGAGATCCTGAATGTCTTTTTGTGGGTGGACTGAGAACTCAATTCTTGTAGGTTCTGTTGATGTGAAAATTGGCAGTACATCGTTTCATAATGTTGCAGACATCCAACTTTACGAGTTGATGCATGTCAACATCAAATGCATCATAACTAATTTTTAAATGGTTACATTCTTTTGCAGTATTGGATCAATTCTTAGTTGTAGAGCAGAGATACTGCGGCTTGATGTAACAGATGTGAAAATGGACTGTTTTCTCCCTGAATGAAGGTTCTTGCTTATTCCTCCAATTGTCTGCCACTGCTGCAGTTTCTGCAATTGATCTACGGTGATGGCTTCAGATTGTATTCCTGAGCATGTGCTGGATGTAGTCTTGGGTTTAGTGGAACTTCAGCACGTAGATGAATCAGTGGAACTTCAGGATGTAGTTTAAGAAAAAAAAGGCGGCAGACATATTTTTGCCCACTCTGCTGAAACTTCTTGTATTCTGCTCAATTTTATTCCTGCATTTCTTTAAAAAAGAATTAGAGGTTAGTTGGCGATCTGTTTTTCGGCTGGTGTGCTTTTACAATTGACCCAATAATCCCAACAGTCGGGTTCACGGGCCCCGTTTAGTCGCAGTTTTTTCAATTTTGTCTCCTCTTCGTTAAAATGGGTTTAAAATTTCGGTCCCGCAATTTCGTGACAGAGTATGACTAGAGGTGTGAAAATAGCTTAGAAGCCCATCCAAAATTTCAATTTTTTAACAATTAATTTACAATATTCTTTAGTCATATTAAGTTAGAAAATTTATTTTTTAGCTCAATACATACAAGTCAATAAGAATTATTTTTTTTAAATCTATTTTTCTTATTACTTCTATTATTATTATTATTTTAACAATTATATTTTTTTAGTGTAAATTATGCATGGAAAAAATAAGAAAATATCTCGAGTCATCCCAAACTGAATTGGCTGAAAGTCGAAACCCGAATCTTAGCCCAATAATTGTGTAAAATTACAATGAATTCAGCCGCCTCCCGCCTTAAGCCCGAATCTGATATTTTGGGCTTGGGCCAACCCCACCCGGCCGATTTAAATCACTAAGTATGACTAGCAGTCTTGCACTTAATTTTGTTAAATCCATTCGGTCTTAGGATGAAAGTATTGGCCAATATTTTGTTTAGTATTCATGTATTGGACTATTCAAAATTAAATAAAAACAGTAAAAAATTAATATTTTGTTTAGTATCCATGTCATAAAACAATTTCAGGGCATATGCAATAAGAATGGAATAACAGTAAAAAATTTAAACTACATTAAATAGCGGCCAATTCTGAGTTCTTCTGCTGATGATTACAAGCTAAAACAGCATTACTTGTTCTGGCCCATAATAGTTCCCTTTCAAAAACTAACGGTTACAATTGACTAAACCATCATATTCCCTTTAATCATCTTTGTCCTCAAGCATCAACAAAATCTACTCTAACCAAGATGCACCCAACATCTTAGCCATGAAACCATACCGCTCAGCAGCTTCATCAATCTGCACATACAGGAGAAAAAAATAAATACAACAGATTTGCACTTATTAAAGAAAACACAAACTTAGTCAAATACTTGCCACTTTCTGTGTAGGACGTCCAGCTCCATGCCCAGCCTTACACTCAATGCGACCAATAATTGGATTAGTCTGTGGGCTTTTCTCCAAACTTGTGCTCAAAACATATTGCAAGGTCTGAGAATAAAGAGAACGCATTTATATATTTAAAGAGAAAAAACACACATATTGTACTGGTTTCAGAGTTGGATCTCATTACACATAAACTGTGTGAGGGAGAGAGGGGAAGAGAGAGAGATAAGCAAGTGGTTCACACTATTATACTTAACAAAATTGATGATGTGTGAAAACAACAGCAATGATGAGATATGTATAGATTTACATATACCAAATGCATATGGCACTTTGGACTGACCAAAGAACTGCATATGGCACTTTGGACCATGCTGAGCATGGTAACCAGTATGATTCATAGCATATGCGACATGATTCAGAAATAATTGAATATCAACAATAAATTGTTCAAGGCCACTTGGTGTAAATATGGATTCTGTTCACAAAAGAAACTAACCGCCAATAACTTTAATGAGTGTAATGGTACAACTCGGTCATCATGATCTGCAGTTAATAGCATGGTAGATGGATACTGGTGAAGTTGGCTTCCATGTTGTTCCCATGGTCTCCTGACATTGTGTAGAGGGGAGTACCTGAAAGTATAGGGGAGTGGATAGACAGATAAGCCAACGTTCATAAACACAAGAGTCCCCAAAAAATATGAGCTTATACCAACAAAAAACGTAAAGATATCTGAATAAACCATGCTAACAAACTAGTAGAGGCGCATCCTAAGCAACATATATCTAACACAATTCCTCTTATCTTAACATTGAACTTCTTTCAAAAAATGAACAAGAAAACATTTTATGAAGCTCTAAATAGATGTGGGGTTGGAACTATGCTATATCCTACCATCACCTACCCAGCACAAGACTGAAGCTAAACAGCACTTTTTGGGCATAAGTACAATAGGAAGTTACAATCAGATATTTTAATGACAAAAGAAAATGGAGAAAGTACTGCACTCACTTAGTTAGCCAATGGAACTCTTCCTCCTTGTCAGAACAACCATAATCAGAAGTCCATGCATGACCTGAAAGCTCTTACATATCAAAATTCTGTTGGGCAAAACATAGTGGTGTCAAAGGCAGTAAACTAACCTATGGTAAACTTGTGGAATCGCAGCATGTCCATAACACCAACATGAGCTAGTGCGCATCCAAAAAGATCAGGTCTCTGCAGCAAAGAAAAATTCTTTTTATTTTGGCTTATGCACACACACTACAAGTTTGATAGTAAAAAAAAAAATGCCAGACCTGATTTATGCAAGCCCCAATAAGAAGCCCACCATTACTTCCACCTTCGATACACAGCTTTCTCGGTTGGGTATAACCAGCAGATACAAGGTACTCGGCAGCAGAAATGAAGTCATCAAAGCAATTTTGTTTTTTTGAGAGGGAACCTGCTTTATGCCATTCCTCCCCATACTCCCCACCCCCACGGATATTTGCTATGCAGAAAACAGCACCTAAATGCCTTGTAAGTACTATACGACTAACACTGAATGATGGCGTAAGACTAATGTTAAATCCACCATATCCATATAACAAACATGGGTGCGATCCATCCAAAAGAATGTTCTTTCTCGCCACAACAAACACTGGTATCTCAGTGCCATCTTTACTCGGAACGAATACCTGAAGAATAGAAAACTCCATCAAGAAAAGAGCATTTGCAGTCTCAAACACCAGAGAATTTAAGAGGAACAACTGCTCTAATCATATAAAAGAATGAAATTCTGCAAGAATGTGATAACTAATTGAGATTATATAGAATCAGACAAGTTAGAGTAATTAAAATGTTATGGCCAAAAAAAAAAAAGAGTAATTAAAATGTCAGCGCAACAAACTTCATTACCTGATCAACATGGAACTCCGAACGATCAAACCCAGGAACTGTAATTTCGCGAAATACCTTCATATCTGGAATTTCATTGTCTAAATTACACTGATATATTATACCAGGGGTAAGAAAACTCGTAAACCCAATAAAAACTGTACTGTCTTCACGTCTTGCAGAAATCCCCGAAACTGAGCCAATGTCAATGGGTAATTGATGCAGCAAGTTGCCTGATTTCAGATCCCTTATCTGTATAACATACTTGACATCACTCAAGTAACTAACAATCATTTGGGTACCATTAACAGCAGATGCTGATTCAAGAACATCTTTTTCAGATTCTTGGAGAACATCAGTCCAAACAGTTGGTTCCTTCAGATCAACTCTGACCAACTTATATTTTGGAGCATCTTTGTTTGTGAGAAAAGTAAACACAGTGTCATCATTTGCAATGGCTTGATACTGCGCGTCAAATGTATCGATAACCTTGATAAACGGGAGTAAGTCATGTTTCACCCTCAGACCTTCAAGCCCATTAGGAAGTGCAGACATGTCACAGTAGTAAAATTTGTTGACCGGGTCACAGCCCTCGTCAATATACAGAAGAACATACTGCAGGTAACGCAACAGAAAAAAAAAAAAAAACAGGGTTAGTTCATCATAATATCACAACAACTCAGCTTTTCTAGTCTATACAAAAACAGCAATTTCTAAGGGCCATTTTAAATGAGGAATAAACAACTAGAGAAACCATTTACAGAACTTTCATATCCACTTTTTTTATGAGAAATGTACTGAACTGTAATCATGCCCCAAATGCAAAACTATTCAACTTCTATAATGAAAGGTGGCTATAAATTATCTGTTAAAAGCATTCTGTTCTAGAGACAGCACAGACTAGTATACTACTACTGCATCAACAAGAATATAAACATTAGTCTAACAGACCATAAAAGCCAAGAAGAAATAAGAGGACTTACCTTCCCATCCTCAGTAACACTGGCTCCAAACAAATATTTGGGATTTTCAGAATCTTTCCAGCATAATATGTCTTCTGATTGATCTGTACCCACAAAATGATAGTATACTTCATGATAAAGATTTGCGTTGGTCTCGGTCCCAGCATCAATATTTCCTCCTTCTCTACATTATGAAACTACCATTGTTAGAAATTCAATTTCAGTATTTTGCAATCAATCTCACAATCAAGGAAATCTCAAAATAAATTTAAGATAGTTATGCATAGCCCCATAAATGAAATCAAATAGTTCCATTTTTTCTCTTTTGCATTATACCTACACTGCTCAATTCACAGCCCAAACTAAGCAGAGCGGAGCCTTGTAATATCTAATTAACCATTTTTAACTTTTCCAAATATTTTCCAACTAAAACAAGAATATGTGCACCAATTCTGTTGCTCTTAATAAATTTGTTACAACCAAAGTTTCAAATTAACAGCCATTCTGATTAGAGAACTGCATCAGAATCCCATTGTCACACTTTAAGGTGAAAGTTAAGATACATGATTTCTACTTACTTTGGAGCTGGATAGCGGCTGTAGAAAAACCCTTTGGTATCATGTGTCCAACTAATGCCCGAAAACTTGACCTGAAAGGCGATAAAAGACCCAAAAAAAAAAAAAGGCTCACACCGACTATTGGTCTCATTCATCATACTTATTACCACTTATATAAGAACATACATAAACTCCAGCACTTACCCAAGATAAAGTATCAGGCTCGACCCTCTTATCTTCAACCCGCATCACTTTAATTGTGACCCAATCACTGCCACTTGTACTAAGGCCATAGGCCAAGTACTTGGCATCCTCACTTACTGAAAGCGTGTTCAAAGATACAGTGCCATCTTCACTTAGCGTATTAGGATCAAGCAAAACCTCTGCTTCTCCATCCAAACTATCCTAAAACCCAAAAATTGATAAAAATATAAGAAAAATTTACAAGGAGCAGTGAATTCAAAAGCATTATTCTGACTCAATGACCAACCTGCACGTAGAGGACGTTTTGAGCTTGAAGCCCAGTGTTATGGAAGTAGAAGTAATTATTCCCTTGCCTAAAAGGTGGAACATAGCGTGGATGATCAAAGTGCTTGGTGATTTTTTCACGAAGCTTACCAATTGTATCGCATTCCTTTAGCACTGACTGCGTCAATTCCACTTGTTTCTGTACAAACTCTTTGGTCTCTTCTGAATCAGGATCTTCAAGCCTAGAAAAAAAAAATTCAATTTGATAAAATTCTGGAAGACCATCAATAATTTAACGATTGAAATCGTGGTTCAGGTAATAAGAACTAGAATACTAGAGTGAAAGAATTTCATAATCATTGTCCATAAACAAACAGAGTGCAATGAGAAACATATAGAAGAGGTTCTATTACCATCTATAAGGATCGGCAATCTTGACGCCATGGTAGTCATCGACAACGGACTCGTCTCTGCGGACGGTAGGGTATTGCAAGGGTGTGTCTAAGGCAAGCGAACCCATTCTAGGTTTTGAGATGGACAGAGAGCGAATGGATTTGAACGACGTTAAAGGCGAGCAGATAAATGGTCTCCTCCTGAGCAAGGCACAATCGAATCGAGTTGTTAAATGTGGATGTCTCCTCTCTCTCTCTCTCGGACTCTCAAAATTGGGATGCGGACCCAAACTGAAAGCTAACAATACACAAACCAAACATCAGTATAGAGTGTGTTCAAAGCCCTAGACCAGCTGATTGATTGATGAAATTAATGGCCTTACCTAATCGACGTTGCAGAGATGGCGAAGCGAATTGAGAGCGCCGAATGGGTCTGGGTCTTAGTAGGGTTGAGAGGAAGTCTTATATCTTTCTTTCGGCTTGGTCGCTTCAGAGGAAGTGTTTGAGTTGTTTGGAGGGGTTGGGGGGAAGAACAAGTAGAAGAAAGGGTTGGAGTTGGGAGTCTTGGTAGAATGGCATGCGCATGGCGGGCGTATGAGAACATTTTTACGCCTAATACTCAGCACCTTTACCCGTTCGACACTCTAGCGCTGTGCGTTACGATGAAAATGAGGGATAATGTGTGCTCATTTTCTGTTCTATGTCGCCATAATTTTGACCACCCTTTTAAGGCATGTCGTGAGTAACCACACAAATGCAAGTAAATATTGGACAAAGAAAGCAAATTTAAGAAGAAATTATCCATGTTAGATAATAAAGTAATGTGTCTTAATTTTCTGAATACAAAAAAAAAAAAAAAAAAAAAAAAGAGAAGCACCATTGAAATTAATTTATTGGGCCTAGTCGTTGGTGGCCCATACCGCCACAGTTGATTGGTATTTCTCTTTCATTTTGGTATTTCAAATTTATGTAATATGAGAATGAAATTTTAGGGGGTGTCCCCAACTTAGATTTCATTGAATTTTAAAAGTTTAATGAAATTTAGGTGTCCTCAATTTAGATTTTAATGGATTCCAATGAAGTTTAGGTGTCCCCAATTCAGATTTTAATGGATTCCAATGAAATCCAGGTGTCCTCAAAAAGTCATGGATTTCATTAAGTGAAGGATTTTAATGGATTTGGATGGATTTGGTTGGATTTGAATGCATTTTTTACACATAACAAATTCTATAAGAATTCCACCCAATTCCTTTGGATTTTAATAGATTCTATAGATTTTAAAATCCATTAAACTCCTTTAAAATCTGAGTTGGGGACACCCCCCTTATACTCGTTCCCAAATTCTAAATTTGTGAATCAAAGGGACTCTTAGAGATGAAATGATGTCCGCACATGGCCCATGGAAATGGGACCATCACAAAAATGTGACAAAGAATCTTAATAACATGAATGCCAAAGATTCCACTAATCAAGCTTAGACTGGAAAAGAAAAATTATTAGTTAACCCTTTATTCTTCTTATGGTAAATCTTAATTAACAATTTCAAGTAAACTCGTGTAAATAGGCCAAACCTTTTATCTTGGGGATGTTTAAACGTTTATAAGCCAATTCGTTAATTATAATAAATTCCCCAACAACAACATTATTTGAATAGTTGGTTTAACTTGAATCTCAAAGGTTAACTAACGAACGCAAGCTGTGTTCCTTAAACAATGGATGAAGGTCTACTGAACCCTTTGGCCTTGACACACCATAAAATGAATGAACCCTATTTTTCCTATTCTTTTATTAAAGAGGGTCTATTAATAAATTATTGGGAAGCTGCAAGCCTGCAACTTGCAAGCAAGCAAGCACCTACTTGTAGTTAAAACTTGTATCCGTACACTATTTACGAGTCGGACCTAAGCCAACCGCGAAGTTATATCACAGATCCAACGAACCAATGATCCAATGCCAAGGTATCTCCGCGCGTGCGAGCAAGCATCTGCAAAAGTGAAAAGCCCACCTCATCCTCCTTGCATCAAAACTTGGCGGGTGTTCTCACGCTTCACAACAACACGTGGGCGTATTATCCAATCCAATCCATCTTCCATTTCCATCCGATTAAAAAAGAAACTGTTTCTGTCTCCTACGTGGGGCCGGCTGTTTGGTACACTAGTGGTAGCAAAGTTTTAGCGGGTTCTACTTTCCTTTACTCACCGGAGAGAGAGAGAGAGAGAGTGAGAAAGCACAGGCGCTTTGATCTTGATCAATGGCGAGCCGCTCAATCTCGTCGGAAGATGAGGTGGAGCAGTTGAGCGAGCGGTTCGAGAGCTACAGTTTGAGTGCGGATGTCAGTGAGTCCGAAAGTTCAAGTGGCTTTTCATGTCGGCAAGACGATCACGGCGCTCCTGCTTCCACTTGTTTGACTTCTTTGCCTCCCTCCGGACCGGACTTGGCAGACATTTTTGTAAGGCAGGCGCCGCCACCCGTTTTCTTGCCGGTGGTCGGTGGACGACATGTCGTCATTCCGACCACCAAGACCGACAAGCCTGAGACAGAGTTGTCCGGTTAGTGTTCTTTGGAAATGTTTGCAATTTTGCTTTTTTTTTTTTTTTTTTTTTTCTTGCTTTAAAAATCCAATCATATGTGCACGGATATAATGCAAGGAAAATGGGCGAAATTACAAATATAATGCGAAATGTGACACTTTCCGGTCCTTAATTCATCATGTGGGTACGGGAAATTGAACTTTCTAATTCAAACAAATAATCAATGTAACATTTTAAGGCTACCAATTTGTGTGTAATCTGTTAGTTCTCTTTTTCTCTCCAATCGGGGAAACAAATGAAGCTTTGCTATTCTGTCAATATAATGCTGTTACTTAGAGGGTGCAGAATTTAATATTTGTATGCTAAATTTATCTAAGTGTGGTTTGCAGAAGTTGAATTGATGAAGGAGCGGTTTGCAAAGCTTCTGCTTGGAGAAGATATGTCAGGTGGAGGCAAGGGAGTCTGTACTGCTCTAGCTATTTCCAATGCCATTACAAATCTTTCTGGTTTGTACAAATTCTTGTCTTCTTAGGTTTTCTATTACTTTGTTGCCCTACAATTCTTCTCGACTGTTTGAATATAAGAAACGTTGTAATGAAGAAATTGAACAGAGGAGTAGAACCATTGGTATTTGTTCCTATACCTAGGATATAAGAAATCATCATTTTCATCTTCAATCGGACATTTAGTTTTATGTTTCTTTTCCTTGGTTTTCTTTGGCAGCTACCGTTTTTGGAGAGTTGTGGAAGTTGGTGCCATTGGCGCCGCAGAAGAAGGCAATGTGGCTCCGAGAGATGGAATGGCTTTTGTGTGTAAGTGATTCTATTGTTGAGCTCATACCATCAATACAAGAATTCCCCGGTGGTGGGACCTTTGAGGTTATGGTCACTCGACCCCGCTCAGATCTATATGTAAACCTGCCGGCACTCAAGAAATTGGATGCAATGCTACTTAGCATTCTTGACGGATTCTGTGATTCTGAGTTTTCCTATGTTGACCGAGGGATAATTGTTGCTGATTCTGATGATACTGAAACATTTGCCCGATCTTCTTCTTCCGGACGACCTTCAATTCGACAAGAAGAGAAGTGGTGGCTCCCATTCCCTAAGGTGCCCTCAAATGGTCTGTCTGAAAATGTAAGGAAGGCATTGCAACAGTGTAGGGAATGCACAAATCAGATCCTTAAGGCTGCCATGGCGATCAATAGTAGTATGCTGGCTGAAATGGAAATCCCGGATGCATATTTAGAGAGTTTGCCCAAGGTATGGAGAAAATATTCCTTTATATCTATTCCTATGCATGATCAACCATGTATGGATATTAGATACATACAGGATACACCGAGATAAATATCTTATCATCTTGTTGCTTTTTCCAAAACCATATGGACTGTAGGTCTTTTGAGGCACTGCATGTCAGATTCTCAATCATCTTGTACTGTTCTGGATATTTATGTACGCAAATTGGTGTCATGTTTGCATATTTCATATTCATATCATTTACTGCCTGCTGTTGCCTGTCGGTCTTATTTCTCTGTTACAAAATGACCAAGTATTCGCTTTAGTAATCCTTTTCCTTTCCAGTTAGAGGCCTTGGTACCACATGACTAAATTTTTATTTGAAAATAAATAAAAGGAACATGTTACTGCTCTTGCAATTTGTTTTGCTTCATTTATTCGGTTTATTACCATTATTTATGTTGACATCATTCCACCAATCTCTTCAGAGTGCAAAAGCTTGTTTAGGTGAAATCATTTACCGTTTTGTAACTGCGGATCAATTCTCCCCAGAGTGTCTTCTTGATTACTTGGACCTCTCATCGGAATACACCACTCTGGAAATAGCAAACAGGATTGAGGCTGCTTCACACATTTGGAAACAGAAACACCTGAAACGGCATCTAACTCATGTGAAATCCGGGAAGTCATCCTGGGGTGGAAAGGTCAAAGGCTTTGTTGGTGACATAGAAAAAAGTAAGCTTCTAGCATATCGAGCTGATTCCCTCTTACAGAATCTAAGGATACGATTCCCTGGCCTCCCACAAACTGCTCTAGACATGAGCAAGATTCAGTATAACAAGGTAAATCCCCAAAAGACCTATAATCTTTACTAGGAAATAAAGAAAGGTAAGTTCAAGCACCATGTGCACCGTTTTTAACATTTTCTTTAGGCAGTCAAATATGAACATGAAAATTGAAACCACAGGATTTCCTAATTTGGTATGGCAGACTAGAGACTGTTTGATGTATATTAGGATTCTGTACTTGAGCATAATGCATCTCCACAATTATGCTCTCAGATTTGAGGACTAAAAAATAATCCCCTTATTTTGTTGTTCATTGGTTGGAAAATTATGATGTTTTCAAACACCTCTAGAAACACATGCACATACACATAACACAGAATTACATAGAGAATACCCTTCACACAGAGAGACTATTTCTGTTCCAATGCTGCAGGCGAATAAGCTTTAACAAACTAAATAAGAGAAATTAATTTCCTCTATTATGCAGGATGTGGGGCAATCAATCCTTGAGAGCTACTCTAGGGTGATGGAAAGCTTAGCCTTCAACATACTTGCAAGGATTGATGATCTCCTATACGTAGACGATGCCACCAAACAATGTGCAGCTGCAGAGTCAATGTCTCTGTATGACCAGAGAAGGTTTGGTGGTGCTCTGCCCAAACAGAAGCGGATGTCACCCAGTCCTTTCTCAATTCACCATACCTCTTGTGCCCCTTCAATTACATTACCAGCATTGGTTCCTCCAAATCAGATGACTAGAAGCCCCAGTGGAAGGACACATCACCCTGTAAAGAAGAGCAGTTTAAGTGACATGTTGGATGAGAAGTTTGCAAAATTAACTTTTTGATGATATAGAAATAATAGGCTCTAGTATGAGAAACTTTATGCCCTTGAAAGATTATGTCATGCTTCTAAACTAGTATTGGCTAACTTCTGGTTAGTAGATGATATATTGTATTTTTAGTCTATGATCCAATAACATAGCCAAAGATTCCGATGCCCTATTTCAGTCTTCTTTCTTTAAAGAACTGGGAGGGAATGGGGGATGTGGTGTGCAGAGGAGGGGCACTTTAGTCTTTATCATATGTACCGGGTGAATAAGTTGGGGTTCGTATGACTCATGAGTCATGATCAAACGCACACTCACCTCACCCCAGCCAGAATCCAGGTCATACGTACTTATGTGTTTGGTTAGTTACATATGCTTGATCATGCAAATTAAATGCTTTAACACCCCCATCATGACATCTCTAGGACAATATATGCCAAATGGTTTGAACTATGCATGCAGTGAGATTTAAGGTGGTGATATTGAGATACGAAGGTTCCATTGCATTATGACAATCTTTTGTGCCACTTCCAGACAAACCAGTATCGAACGCCACTAAACCGGCCCAGAATTGGAGGAGATAATGGGAGGAGACAAACCAGTATCTAACGCCACTCGCGAAACCAGGCTAGACCTTGACCCAAAATTGAACCATGTGTTTCTGTGGATATAATGGAGGAGATCATAGAAAGAAAAAGGTGGGAGTAGGCTTATATAAAACTCCTAATTTAATTGGTATATGTACCTTTGTTGTGTGTGGGAAAGCATCAAGTTTAAAATATAAAGATGGATTTCAACATCATTTGTCTCTGTGGGTACTACTAACAAGTTCATGGGGACAATTAATTTATTACTTAATTAAAAAGCTTTTTCTTCTTTTCAAACTTTATTGTTAAAGTGTGGGTTTTTCTCCTTCCAATGCTTTCCTTGAAGAGATAGAGGGATTAAACAAACATGCCTCCATCAATCATGAAAACAAATAACATAATATTCTTTATCCTATGGATCTCATTTGCTTTTCGCTAGAGTATGGACTCCCTTTCACTTGCAGCCTTAATTAGCTTGCAGAATGAAATGTTCACAATATTCTTATTGCTGCTACCAAACATGGACCTCTCTCTCTTTCCAGTTTCCATTGCCATTTTTTTAAATCTCTCTCCCCCCCCCCCCCCCCCCTCCCCTCCCCTCCCCTCCAACCTATGTCGATCCAGCTTGTGCTAATTGGTGAATGGTGATTCACTAATTAAATTAGTAGTTGACTACCAGCTCCTGTTGTTTTCACTTTTCCTTTTCCATTACCATACATACTTAAGTTGCATGCACAATTGATCACACTTGACTGATAGTGATCTATACCCACTTAATTTTACATACAATTCCTATACATCAGAATAACTATATGTTAATATTATGGGGTTTTCAACTATATTGTCATGTCAAAAACCAAAGCCATAGACCTCAAAAAAAGCGAAAGCTAGAGCTATTGTTAAGGTTATAACTTATATCCTAAGTCGCATGTATATACTTTTTTTAGCAAAAATGAATGACATAAATACATTTCTTTTATACAATTTAATTCATAGAAAATGATAGGCACAAGATTAGTGTTTGAATTGAGGTCAAAAAGGAAAAAGATTACTCTGTTGAATAAAATCAAAGTGCGTTGACTGAAGCCGCTCATGTATCCTATAGCAAAGGATTGTGGCCGTCAGACCACCACAGAGCGGAAAGCGACCCCGCTCCAAGCGCTTTCAGTGCCTTCACTCTTCAGACAACAGCAACACTGTTAACGGAGACGCAACACCACCAATTACCCAACTTGCCATATAATTTCAATCCAAAATTAATTACAAAATAGGAGGAGGGTCGCACGTTAAATTTCTTTTTCTTATTTTGCTTTACCGTTACAGACTTACAGGATTAGTGAGGATGTTCTTCATTCTCATCAGCTCAAGAGTATGGAAACTTTATTTTAAACCGTTGTATTATTTGGTATTTAATTACCACCAAATGAATGATATATACCATCCAGCTCTACGGTATTTAATTGGGTAAACCACGCGCCACAGAGGGTTGTGGACTTGTGGGTCATGTTTCTGCATTATTTATTGGCACTGTCAGTCTTCAATCATAAGCCTACGTATATGGCCAATGGCTTAGGGCCTGGAGGAGACAGGAGAGCGTAGAAACGTATTCTTTTCTTCAGTTATATCACATTTATTAAAATTAAAACACTTTGGCCTACCAAGTAATTATAATAATAATAGTAATTAAGACTTAAATTACTGACATTAATAAGTGGCAGGCATGCATGCCAGTGCCATGAACACTGAAATCCCTTTACATTGCAATTGTTTCACAATCAGCATCATAACAATTAATTACAGAAAGACGTGGAAAATTCAAGACCATTGATGAAGCAGGTAGCTATCTGCTATCATTTTGGTCCATACATCCTAGCCAGTCCCTTTTTGACACGGCCCCATCAAAATATCAAATGCTTGCTTGCTGCGAGTGTTTAACAATTAACATTTCCGCGATCGTATCCCTGCGCTCAATCTTTATGATCCATGTTATAAGAGACTCGGAACAACCCTAACATATGTAGATCAAAATGCACACACAATACTAGAAAATTTAAGAAAATAATTATGTACAGCAGAATCCCATCGTTGAATGACGAGGGTAATTGAAGGGGATCCAAAAGCTAATCACAATTAATGAAAACTAGCTAGCTAGGGTTCCCAATCAGCTTCAGTCGCAGTGGTAGCAAATGTCCAAACAGAAGCACTAGCAGATTAAGAGCTACACATGATGCTTGTGGTGTTCAGTGTTCCGCTGATAGGTTACACGCATTAACAGACAATTGACCTCTGCAAACAAGACAACAAAAAACAGAAACAGACAGCAAAAGGGATAAACTTGTGATTTATCACTTCTTATTTTAAAATAATTAAAGAGAAATTAAACTAAGGGCGATCCGAGAAGATAAGCATGATAAGTGCCAGAAACTGGCTTCTTCAGAAAATGAAAGAAAAATTAATTAGTGATATATATGTATATATATGGAAAGCATGATAATATTGGGTACATGTATATGTATGGCGAATGCTTCTTACCTAGAATTTATCATAGTAGAAGGGATAAATCAATTAAGGTGGAATATATATGAAGAACATATTGGGAGATGGATATCACGAGGGTTTTACAAAGAGAAGCCAACAGAGCTCAGTTGGCAGTATGCCCACCTCCATATACAAATTAAATGAATATAGAGATCGGGAAGATTCAAGTAGAGGAAGGAGGTGGACAGAATGCCAATAAACTCTGTAAGAAACCCTTTGCTAAACCCACATGATGAAGTTTGCACTATTCAGCAGAGCCTTGGAGTGTTGCACACCCTAAATTTCTCTTAATAGTCAATATATATAACATCACAAACACCCAAACAAGCACAGAAAGAGAGAGAAAGAGGCAAGACACTTAGAGACAGTGATAACATATGATATGGAAGATTAGGGTGAGGAGGCAGATGGGTTGTATTTAAGGAGAGGGTGATGAGGGACTCACAATAAATGAAAGGGTGGGGTGGGGGTGGGGGTGGGGGTGTAATTAATTAAATTAAATGAGAGGAAGGGTGAAGAAAAGGTAGTTTGAGACTCAAAACTCAAAAGACAGCACAGCAATTGAGCAAAGCAAAGAAAAGAGAAGAGAAAAAATCATGAGATTGGATGGTTCATTCCCAAAGGCTACAGAGGGTACAGAGGCTACAGGGGGCATATTTTAGAAGAGAAGGAATAGGAATAGGAATAGGATGAATGATGCATCTCAAATCTCAAATATCAAAGAAAGAAAGGATCATCATAGTTATTCCTCCCTTTCCCCCTCGTTTCTGATGAAACCCAAACCCCCCTCACCTCCTCAGCCTTTTCTTGCCTTCCTCACACCCCTTTTCAGTTTTCACCCCCTCCCCTCGTTTCTGATGCCCAACAATATTTACTCTCTCTCTCTCTCTCTCTACTCAGTACTACTCAGTCTACTGCCACCAAATAATAACAAAACTTAATTCAGGATAATAACAAAACTTAATTCCGGATATTCAGTTTCAGATTAAAACAAACAAATTCAGTAATTCAAAATTAATCTGACAATAATAGATGACGGGCCCCTGGGGGCCATCCATCTTTCCATCCTATCTGGACCGTCCATTGGCTAAGTGGATCCATTGATTGATTTGAACTTTGACTCAAGACTCAAGAGGCAACCGCTTGATTAGTGTAGTGGGCTATCTATCAAGCCGGACTTGCATGGATCACCACTCATCACATCATAAAATCCGGTGCAACAACGTACAAGCATATAGATAGAATCAAGACGTTTATTTTTTTTTTTTCTTTTGTACTCAAGACGTCGTTTATCTTATTTTTTTGGCCACTCTCAAGACGTTCATCTTTTTTGGGATGGGGGAGGAGGGAGGGACTGGAGGGACTGGAGACATGCAATTAACTAATTAAGTTAGGACTCATGGCAAAAAAAAAGTTAGGACTGTTCATTAGGTTATGCAACTACACAATTAAGAAAGTCCGAGGGCTTGCACCTGCCCATGTTTCTATAATTCCATTGTGGTTCTATCAATACTTGGGACTTTGTTGATTTATCTTCACTTGGTGAATTTTAAAAATGCCAATTACTGTAATTTTATACTTTTCACAATTGGAATTATTGAAGTGAATTCAGTTCTTATTTCTTAAATGCATTAATTGTTCCTCATTTATCTATTTAATTAAGTCTCCTAATTGGAATATTAGATTGTAATAAGATTAAAGATTTATTGTGACCAATATGTGAACCATGCATAAGAATCTTCACTCAAAATATATTTTAGTCTTACGTCACAATACTATAAGCTCTAATTAAGCATTGAACTAATTAATTAAAGCTTAATAGAGAAGCTGAGTGAGAAGTGAGAGGAGCTATAGCCAACCTTGTTTAATTAGCTGATATATCTGGGGTCCTACTAAACCACTAAGTGTGGAATCCTAGGTACCTCATCCGCTCCTACCACACTAACATTCATTTTTGACCTACAACACACATTAACAAAAAACAATGTGATTAAAAGGTAAAACTTCTTGGCCAAAAAAAAAAAGGTAAAACTTAATTAGCTAGCTAGTTAGGTCAATCCTCTCCAATTATTACACCATTTAATTAACAAACTTTTGTTTATCTTCTATGTGACTATGTATAGTAATAGCACTCACCATCCGTTGTATATGCATGTGCATATATGTATGCTTGTTTTTTAGTTTAATTACTTTTTTTTCCTAATGATCATATCACTATTCATTCATTTCATTGGCTAAACAATTAACACTACATTACATTCACATATATATATATATATATTTACTATTTAGTCTGATGATGTATATGATGGGAGTATATATGTGAGAGAAGTGATCTGAGAGACAACAAATCTTCCCCTTTGTCGATTGATACGTCGCACTCATGACGCCCACAAGCCATGGGAGGGAGCTAGCTAGGGAGGAGCAATCTTTATCTTTATATATAAGAACAAACTTCCGCAAACTCGAAGCAAATAGGTAGCTAGCAATTGCCTAGCATTATGTGCATGCATTTATTAGACCAACCCAACTATCCTAGCTACTATTTATTGATTCAAATATCTACCCCCAACCATACGGTCCATACCCATTAAATTTTCACAGACGAATCAGAAACAACTATACAGAAGATATTAGGGTATATCGATATATCCCACGTAGAATATTTATGTTTGATCAGAAGGACTGAAATCAAATTGATTTTTCATTTGTTCCCGGCCAATATCTGACCTGTCTACGTCCCAATATTAGTCTGTGCAGTACATACCAGTTGTCTTGCTGAGCTCCTGTCAGAACCATGATTGAATCATTGGGACAAAGAAAACTTAAGGGCATATTGGCATGCACACTTGTTTATCGAGTTCATTTGAATTCCAACTTTAAACAATTAAGCGTACTATTTTAATCAATTTATTTGATATGGGGAAAACTGGAAAAGGTAAACGATAATTTAATTAATTAATTTTGCTCCACCATGATTCGATCAGTACGTCGTGGTTCACCAAGCTACCTATCTTAGCTAGGGTTCCAATGCAGCTTCACACGTACCGGCTTCTCCCATCCCCTATTTAATGGTTAACGGCTAATGTTATGTTACATTTACATAAGAGCAAACTGAACTCAACTGGAGGTTGTAGCTAGGATTAATTAATTAATTGTACAACTACCAAGTACTGTACGTAGGTGTAGAAGATACTAGCTAGATAGGTAATTGCTATCTATATACTATTATAATCGATTTTGCTAACTATAACATAACATTTTGAGCGTTTGAAATTTTAATTTCTGTAACATTTGAAGGTTATATTATATATAGTAGATAAATATACCAATTATGTCTTTCTATCAATATGTCTTTCTATCACACATAATATACCTACCAAATTAAATAAATGTCTTTCTATCACACATAATATACCTACCAAATTAAATAAATGTTCCTTAATTGAGTTAATTACACTTACACCCTTTGAGATTTATCGTCTTTTCACATACATTTCCTAGAGTTTCAAAATTACACATACACCCCTTAAGGTTTCAAAACTGTTGCATATAACCTCCTATAATAAGACGAAAAATTATGAAAAATTATGCAAAAAAGCATACTAAGGGATTAAATGTCCTAATAATATTATTTAAGGTTTAAGGTTCAACCTCAATACAAATATTTTTTTTTTTAATTTATTTTTTTCTCTTGTAGGGGGTTATATGCAATAGTTTTGAAACCTCAAGGGGTGTATGTATAATTTTTGAAACTTCAGAGGGTGTATGTGAAAAGGCGATAAACCTCATAGGTATAAGTGTAATTAACCCTCCTTAATTACATTCTGATAGGCAGATGCATGGTTAATGTTACACATATATAACGTGAGAAATCAGAAATATATAGGAGTAAGTACTACTTTTCCGGGCCACCTTTTAGTTTAATTAATGCCTAGCTAGCTAAATCCAATCCGAGCATGAAAAAAGTTAATGCGCTTTGTTCCCTGCACTCTCTGCAACTTAAAAGTGCCAACTTTTATCCATACTTCTTCTCTTCTTTTGTTTCCTTTTTGAAAAAGTATGTATATATATTAGGATCCATCATCGATGTGGTGGGAATGGCATGGTGGGGTGGGGACAATTTTTTCTAGCTAGCTATTTGCAAATTAATTAGCAATTAATAGCTAGAATAATTAGTCTAAATTCTAAAAGAGATATATACCAAATTTTTTCTTGGTCTAGATATAACATTATAACAATTCAAAAAGACATATTGGTAAGCAGCAGAATATTCTTTAATAATTAATTTGATTCATAAATAAACAGAAAGTAGTATATATTTTAAGGTATCCAAGGTCAAATGATCAAATTCATGAGGCTACCGTGTTGATGTGTTAGTGTGTAAATGTGGTTGACTAGTCGTTCAATTTAAAAAGTAAGGCAAGCAGAGGCAGGCCCAAAAGAGACCTACAGATTGCAGAGCTCAATGCATGGAATCCACCCTTTTTCATGATTGTGAGAGATATTGGGGTTCTACTCTTCTAGACTTGTAGTAGTAGTGGATCCGCTCTCACAGTAGACAGTACTAAATTACTAATAGTAATATTGCTTCACATGCAGATGCAGTGTAATTAATAATTAATATTAATTGTAAGGTTGCATCTTCTACTTTATGCTAAAGCCTAATTAAAGGCCTGCCTGGTTTTGTACGTACTTTTTTTTTTTTTTTTTGGCTAGGAAAATAGGTTTTGTACGTATATGTGAATGGAAAAATGAAAATTATGTTTATAAGCTAGTGGCTCCGTGATATGAAAAGTCAGATGATTGAGTTAATTTGAATAACAAAATTAAACTGTTATTCGCTGTACGTGTTGGTTTTATTACAGGTTAATTGCAGCTTAAGCCTGCAGGGGAAGTCTTTTGACAAGGCGCACCAAATTGTTTGTAACCATATTGTCAAAAGAAAAAGGAAATTTGGTGCATAATTTTGATGCATTTCCTTCCGACTCCCGCTTAAAATCCCCTATTTATACAAATATCTGCGTATAGTGATCATAATCAAGCATAGCTTATTATTTGTGGGTTTGCTGTTTGGTTGTAGGTTAGCGAAAGATGTGATGGGGAAGATGTCTGTGTTTGAGTTTTCAACACAGGAATGATGAGGGCTATGACCATGCTTATGATGGCGATTTAGACGAGTCTCTTTCCAGCTTTACTGCCATGTGACTCTCTCTCTCTCTCTCTCTCTCTCTCTCTCTCTCTCTCTCTCTCTCTCTCTCTCTCTCTCTCAACTTTGATGGATGATGGATGATGGATGTTGGATGTTGGATGTTGGGAATGGTAAAGAACTTAAAATGTGCCATACAATTACAAGCAGGGGTGATATCCATTATTATTACCAAGTTGGGGCCCATGCACCAAATCCAGAGTTCGGAAAAATTGTAGATCTTTATGCCATCTGCATCTGCTATTGTCCCAATTGGGAATACAGGTAAACACATACACGGACCCTTCTTCTCTTACGGTCAGTCATACTGTAGTCTACTACTTACTGTCTCTGTCTTAGTATATATGTTACAAATTGATCACATATAATGTATGTAATATTATTAAGATCGAGGAATATTAATTATGTTTGGTTGTGGTTGGTGCTTTTACTTATGAAATCTGTGTCCATATGTCCGGACATCATATACTCTCTCACACACTCTACATGCAGGACCAAAGTTTCTCTTCTTTTTACTAGAATTCTATGATTGCTTTTATGGCCATGGTTTGTGCTATTCAGCAACTCCTTAATTATACATGTGTGTTATCATATCGCCTGGAAACACCTTTGTTGTTTTTATGACCGGGTGGATAGTCAAACAGACTTTACTAATTAACAAAGCATATGTACATACAAGTCAACTGGACTAATGGACTTGCTGTTTCTTCCGGCCCCTCACCGGTCACCACCTCATCCCAACATTGCTGCTTTCACATATCTATCTATTTTTTAGTCAAACTGTTGTTATAATGTTATAATTGTTGTTTAATTGCAACTTGCAAGCAAAACCAATGAGGGACCTTGAAGCAGAAGAAAAAGAATCAAAACCCTTCGAGGCCACTGCTCTAGGCTGCAAATAGCCTCGTGTAGAATGACAGCTACTTTTATCTTAGATCGCAGATACAAAGCAAGCAAACCAAATTGGGTGTTTTGTATTCAAAATATGGAAGATGGAACCATCAAATTAAGACCCAATCGATTGGAATCGGTAGTGCGATGTGGGGGCAAACGTTCAAGGCCTTCTTTATAAATTATGACAGAAAAAAGCAATAGATTTTTTCCCTCAGACAAAGACTTTGCATAAAGGATCACTCGATATATATGTATATGAGAGTAGTGTAGGGCACTAGCAATGGCCTAACGATAGAAAATGAAGCCTCGGTTCCAAACATAAAAGTTACTACAATGATTCCCAGTGCCAAAAGCTGGCCCACGGGCCAAATGGCAGCTTCTCCCCTTCATGTATGGGAGTGGAGGGTGACGACGTGGGTTCTGATCCTATTTGGGATTTTGGTTTGAGTTAACTTTCTAGGCAAAAGAAAAGATTCCCAATGCAAATATAGGAGGAAGCCTTATTCGTATAATATACATATAGCAGCTATGGGGAACATTGAACCGCCAGTCAGCTCCCCATGGCATCCCCACAAGCAGAAATGTTGTTTTGTTCTATAAACTATTAACTATAAATGGAACCTTTGTATTTTACTTGTGCCAAACAGCATATCTGTGGTCAGAGGCTGCCAGTGTCCACTCCCTACCGGTTGGGCACCATGAAGTATCCCCAATTTTCATGCACACTTTCTCCCCAATTATAGCAGAGTAGAGGTTCGGCTGGGCCTCCAGGATCCTTATAGATGATCGACTGTGAATGTCTTGATGCTTCCTAATGTCGATCTGCACACAAGTTCAAATGCTAACAAAGGAGTAATTTTTGTTCAAATTATGCCAAGTCAATAAAGGAACTATCTATACTGCATACCAGCTTCACAATCTGATTGTGAATGGAGTCACCCCAATCGTAGAAATGATCATAGAAAACTGTTGGTATTCCTGGGTGCGTGAGTATATAAGCATAACCCTGTGGATAACATGGACTGACAAGTTAGAGAACTTACAAAAGAGAGGCTAATTTGACTCAATTTTAAGTAAATTTAAAGAATTATACTAATATCAATTAATGGATTATAACAACACTAATAACATCAAGGACAAGAATACAATAACATCACCACTATACATCTAATGGGCAACAAGCCAACAACATTTTCTGAACTGGATATCCCATCTAAATGCAAAACATTTAACCTTGAAAAAACAAGTTTACATACCTCCATAATATGATTTGAAGGGAAGGGCCAATGAGCCTGCGAGACAAAATGAAGATTAAGCCAGTGAATTTCTAACTTTTAATAGTCGACCAAATCGTAATTTCTTATGAGATAGGTACCCACTACCCAGTAACATAAAACTTTCAATGATACATGAATATCTTGTGAAACAAACTCAAATTCTTTTCTTGCATACATCACTGAGATATGAAAGTACCAAACAAACACATAATTGAAAAGGTGAGAACAGAAATTATAAGTTCAAATTCTTTTCTTGCATGCAATATATGCATATGAAGAAAGGGTAATGACCTCAGCAGTTGCCTAGAGAACCAATTCAGTCAACTTCTTCAGAATAGAAAGTATATATAGTACCTGTGTTGAGCCTGTATCATGATTATCTATGAATGTGACAGCTCTTGAAGGCCACCATCCAATTACACCTGGTGGCTTCCCTTGGGCATCACGTAGGCGCCAGAATTGTCCCTTAACAGCTTCCTACATAGGAATGCATGTATAAATGTCCTCACATGAAAACAAGAGGGAAGAACAAAAGACAAAAAAATAAAGGAAAGGAGAAATCTCAATCTACAGAAAGATCGTATGTGTTTGTGCATGAACGCGTGTAAATATTAAGGGTGGGTGTGGAGGGTTGGATATGGAAGATACCTGAAGAATTCCCTTGGTTGTGAAGTCAAATGCAGTTGATAGCTGTCCTGTGCAATCAATCCAATTTATTATCCGCTGTCTATGGCTATCTGCAAGTGGTGTTTGTGGAAACAACATAAACAAATCAATAGAATCATAATGAAATCAATAATTAAATCATACAGTATGCTAAATGGCAAATTAACTCCAAGGGAAAAAAGTGAGTGAGGAGATTTGACCACTGAAACTACTTGAGACTTTGCGCCCACAAAAAAATATAGCATATAATGTCCATCATGTTACAATTTGAGTCAAACCGCTAGCAAAAAGCAAACCAAAGGAACACTATAATAGAGCCAAAGTAGCATTTATAAATTAGTATACAGGGGTCAAACTTATTAAGCCTGCATATTTTGAAAGCAGTTAATAAACTTATCTACAAAGCACCGCAGATTTTGAAATCCAGCATATAAAGCTTCTGTCACCAAGAGACAAACTCCACAAACGGAAGTTGCAAAGCTGGGATAAACTTCCTAGCCTGTCAGGCATATTCTTTTAACATGGAAAGAAAATAATTGACAGAAGCCAGAAGTGCCTTGAACAACCATAATAAGAGGAAAATACTGATCAATTCAGAGTAAAGCTTCCTTCTCTATCTTTTATTTTTTTGGGACTGAGAGTAAAGCTTACTTCATGCTTATAACTATTTGATTCTGTTCAATATAGAATGACTGGAGCAAACATTGGTTGATTAATCTGATTAGTTCAACAATAATTGATGAATTTATGGTTGATAAACATCAATGTATCATACCTTGATTGTAGTCCAAGACCTGACCATTGTAGTTGCAAGAATCCCAGTACTCCCCAACGGAAAAAATTGGTTTTGCTCCTTCAATGTATTCTTTCACATATTTTGCTGAATAACTATTGTAACATTGAAAAGACATAACAAAGAAAGCAGTGAATAAACACAATTAAAGAAAAGGAAGAAGAAAGTAAGCAGTGAATAAACCCAAGTAAGGAGAAAACTGAATTTCAAGTCAGTATTAACTTTACCCCCTGGCAAAATCAAATCGAAAATCCTGAAAACCAACATTATTACGTAGCCACTGTAGCCATGCTGTAATATCCTTTCGAACAAAAAGTTGGCTGTGATCAATATTTGGAACCCCATGGAAATTGTCCCCAGTGCTTCTATTACCCTGGTATATGTAATATAGACATTCAATGAGGTTAGTGGACATTGCATCATTGATCATGCAGGGCCATTGAAGTTATTAAACTATAATCAATTTCATTACCAGTCCACCGGTACAAGATGTGACAGCATGTTCATCCCATGGCAATGGAATTCCATCATAACGGTTGTACATTCCACCATGCCCTTGGGTAGTCCCCACACGATGATTGATAACTATGTCAGCCATTGGTCTAACTTTATGTTGCTTCATTTTTTGAAGTAAAGCTTTTAATAGGTGCTCAGATCCATATTTAGAATCGAGGGAATACAGGTTCTGCGGGAGGTAACCTACAATATGAGGAAAAGACAAAGAATATGAGGATCCAGCCATCATCTATATGCAGAAAGAATAAGAAACCACCCTGCATCCAACCTTCAGGTGCAAAGGAATGAGTTGCTGGTGGCAACCATGCTGACGTAACTCCAGATCTTGCAATATCTGGAACTTTGCTTTCTAAATTTCTCCACCAATCATGTTTATGAGACTCCCAGTTAAAGGCCTGTAGATATAAGTCTGTCAAACCACATGCTTCAAGATTCTCACTAGCTAATATAGTCAAAAGCTGAAATATATGATAGTGTTGCATGCAATCAAAAACCTCTTAAAAATCCCATCTTTCCAATTGAAATAAGTTAAAGAAAAATAAACGAAGCTGCAACCATTTTACTCAAAAGATTTCGACCACTTCAACACATCACAGGGTAGTTAAAGGCTTAAAGCTGCAATTGATTCACTTACCCTATTTCATACGGATCATAGATTTTATGTATTTAGTGGATTTAAATTTACCTGAAAAAGGATTTCTCTTCCATTGCGTACTGCTGCACCTGCATTTGAATCCGAAGGCATACAGTAGTGTCAAAAAAGAGGAAGATACATAAAGTATCCTTCATGAACCAAACTGTTCAAACATAACAGTCAATGATCCAGCCCTTGATTCTAGAACATATGTTTCGCTGCACTGCCATTGGTCAGTTGTAACTTGTAATTGGGAAATATGAAACATAAAAGCTTCTTGTTCCATTATCTCCAGCCCCTTAATAACTGAACATTGAATCTCTTTTCTTTGACATGGATAATAATTTAGCTTCCATTGCTTGTCTTGTTTATCAATATATATACTTCTCAAGACCGACTCACAACAATGACCTCAGAATATAAGATTTATTCATCTCATTTGAATCATTTAAATGCCCTTAATTTGTCACTAAAAAAATTAACGGAATGCATCACCAAGTAAAAGAAAAAGCATACCAATATCAGTCTGCTGATTATTATCCTGCATTTCAACAAAATGAGAGATTAGGAAAAAAAAACTGCAACATGCAATTTGACCCACTACAATCTTACTAGCAGAGAGAGAGAGAGATGCATACATTGCCTTGGTAACTCATTTCAACTCAGGATGTAGTTTCTCGACTTGGCACCGGATTGCAGACGATAGGGCACCAACAATTATCCTACATGGATGAGCGACCTGAGTTTCAGCAAAACATAAGTAACAACAGACAAAGCTCTAAAATAAGCACTGGTTAATAGAAAGAAAAAAAAAAAAAAACAACCAAGGAGAAGACATTAAAGTCTTGCTGATAATGGGTTTCAACAACCAAGTCAAACAGGTTAAATTTAATAAAT
Organism: Dryas octopetala; assembly: GCF_963921425.1. NCBI lineage: Eukaryota > Viridiplantae > Streptophyta > Magnoliopsida > Rosales > Rosaceae > Dryas > Dryas octopetala. The sequence continues at coordinate 334,012 of NC_141372.1, forward strand.
CAAAGAATGAAAAGACAGTGGAAAAGTACCGAAGTTAAGGGTGCGATGGGGGCGTTGGTTTGTGCTTGCTCCGTTAGCCTATAGATATAGCAAAAGGAAAAGCTGAAAATTCGAGGGAGTCCACCAAATTGGAATCACGCATATTAACCATAAGTTGATACGGTGACCAGAGAATATTGAAATTGTGCGATGATAAGAAGAAAGACGATTCGATTACGAAACAAGATTCCAAAACGAAATTCGATATCGAAAGATTTAGTGTAAGACAAGGAAGAGCGAAAAAAACTGCTTTCTGATTGGGGATCTGAGCGTTGCGCTTTGCATTTGGTCTGGTGCGGCGGTGGAGGGAATGTTCATATTCAACGGTATGTATTTCTTAAGCAACTGCCAATTGCGCGGGTCCGAAAATGACGTGTACATACTACGTGGAGTTTTCGACGGTGATAACGTGGATTCTGATTTCATCATATTCGTGGTAGAGTCGGCAATAATTTTTTAAAACAGGCAACCGCTACTTTCTCCCTCCGAGGATATTTTTCGATAGGTTCATCACATTTTCTTTTAGGTTATAAAATGAGATTGATAGAAATGTTATATTAGGGTTTAGCACTACTAAACTTGCAAAATTTTACACGACCAAACGTTCGGCATTAAGTGTGAACGTTCAAACCTAAATGAGACTGAATATAAATATATAAAAGCATCTTTAATGATCCTAAAATTAAAGTTCCAAAGTCAGTTTTTGGCTTTACTAAAGTGGAATTCTTTTTAACTTAAAAATGTTGAAGGAGTTGGTTCGGATGTGTAGTTGTAAATCCAGGCACTCGAGTTCGAGTCTCCAGTTTGACCCTTAGGCCTTGTATGAATTGTTTGTCTTTAACCAGCCCAAGAAATTAATTTGCATAAAAAATGGTCCATGACATCCTCGATTACAAAAAAAGAAAAATTAGACCTCTCTCCAATGTAGCTGGATTAAAGCCATATGTCCTCAAACTTTTATTCAATTCTCACTTTGGTTTCTTAATTTGTTTTTCAAATTTTGGGATCTAAAAATTTTATTCAAGAGTCTCATTACTCTAATAATTTTTTCACATCTAAAATGCTTATGGAACCGGATATGTCCTCAAACTTGTATTCGATTGTTAGTTTGGTTTTATAATTTGTTTTTCAAATTTTGGGATCTTAAAATTTTATTCAAAAGTATCATTACTTTGTTAAATTTTTGTCACATCTATTAAGTTTACATCTAAAATGCTTACGAAACAATCGGCCTATAGATCGTTTGGTTTTATATTCTTGAACTATAGATTGTTTTTCACCACTTTGAGTCTTTGACCATCATACCCCTAAATGTTTTCTACATTACTCCATAAACATATATAATTTGTCTTTCTAATTGAATGAACAAAGATCAAAGCTTTTCTCTTAATTTTTGTTCGTTCAATTTAAAAGCCAAATTATTTGTTCATAGAGAAATGTAGGAAATGGTCTATAGTCCAAGGGAATAATGAGTATTGGAAAACTTTTTCCAATGATGGACAAGTGTTTGAGTGTGTTTTAATGAATTACAACAAAGTAGAGGTGTCAACCGGGTCGGACTGGCCTGAGCACGATATGACACAACACGATTAAATGGGTCGGGTCAGGCCGAATTTGTTAGCTCATCGGACACGACACGAGACGAGCACGACACAAGCACATGCACGAAATGGGCCCGAATTAAGCACAACTATTTTAACATTGTTTTTTCCTTTTTTAAATAATTTTTCAACAAAAATATTTAATTTTTATGAAAAATAATGTTAATATTTAATTATAAATAAGAAAAATTATCATAAAATTAGTTTTATTATCCTAAAAAATAAAAATAAAAAAAAATCCGTGGGCCGGCTCATTTAAGGCACGACAAAAGCACAAATGGCTTGCGGGCTGTGAGTTGTATCATAGTTAAATCTTAACTATATAGATCGGTCCGAACATGACACAAAAACATAAAAAACTCAACTTAAATGGGCCGGACCAGACGGTCCAACTCGTTTGACACCTCTACAACAATGGATCACGCTCTCTAGCTTACGCAGAGAGTAAGAAATAATTTCTCATAAAATAAATAAATTAAATTATACATGGTCTCTTGTTTTAGGGTTTTATCAGGGTACAGAGGCAACTGCAATGGCCTGAAAGTGTAATGGAGTCCTTGAGCAACATCTACAAACCTAACTCACACAACTGAAAATGGAGAACCCAGATACAAAAATCACAAGATCTCCACCACCACCACCGCCACAAGAACCAGACCCCAAGAAGCTCAAAATGTCCACCACTACCACCACGGACGACGAAGAAACCACCTCCACAATCAAAAAGGAAAGATACAAGCGCCGAAAGGTTGCAATTTTCTTCGCTTATTGCGGTGTGGGATACCAAGGCATGCAAAAAAACCCAGGCGCTAAAACCATCGAGGGCGACCTTGAAGAAGCCCTCTATCTCTCCAACGCAGTTCCCGAGCAGGACCGTAACAACCCTAAGCGCTATGATTGGGCCCGCTCAGCCCGTACCGATAAGGGCGTCAGCGCCGTGGGCCAAGTAGTCTCGGGCCGGTTCTATGTCGACCCACCGGGCTTCGTCGACCGCCTCAATTCGATCCTTTCCCCACAGATTCGGATTTTCGGGTACAAGCGCGCCACGGCGTCGTTTAATGCGAAGAAGTTCTGTGATCGGAGAAGGTATGTGTATCTTATCCCCGTGTTTGCTCTTGATCCGAGTGCGCATCGCGATAGAGAGAGCGTGATGGCTAGTTTAGGGTCTGAGAAAGAACTAGTTAAGTGCTTGGAGTGCTCCGAGAGAGGGCGTAAAGTTGGGGGCTTGATGGGTAAGCGCAATTATGAATTGAGAGGTGGTGCGAGTGCAGAGTTAGGCATGTCGTCCAACACTAATGAGTCTGTGGTGAACTCTCAAATTAATGTCTCTTCGGACAATGCAGGTGGTGATCATTTGAATTCTGAATCCAAAAATGAAATTAGCGTTAACAATAGCACTGGGGTTTCTGAAATTAAGGTTGACAATGATGGAATGGTCCCAAATGAGGATCCTGATTTGAATTCTGGGTCACTGGATGATTCAAACCTTATTGGTGCAGAGAGCGTTAATGGAGAAGAGAAGCCTGTGGAGGAAAGTGGAAGTGGATTTCGTTATGGTGAAAAGGAGAGGGAAAGGTTTAATAATATCTTGAATTGTTATGAGGGGACTCATAACTTCCATAACTTCACTACCAGAACTAAGGCCGAAGACCCTGCTGCTCGGCGTTACATTATTTCGTTCAATGCAAACACCACGGTTACAGTTGAGGGTATTGAATTTGTCAAGTGTGAAGTTGTGGGGCAGAGCTTCATGCTTCATCAGATTAGGAAGATGATTGGGCTTGCGGTGGCAATCATGAGGAACTGTGCTCCTGAGTCTTTGTTAGAAAGAGCTTTGCAAAAGTAAGTACCTGGATTATTATCATTATCATAGTATGTTTGCATATGCTTTTTTTGAGAATTGGGATAATATCAAGTTTAACTGAATTTTATGTAAAATTCAGGGATGTTAACGTTAATGTGCCTACTGCTCCTGAGACTGGTTTGTACTTGGATGAGTGCTTCTTTACATCATATAACCAGAAATGGGGAGACAGTCATGAAGAGCTGTCCATGAAAGACTACGAAGAAGAGGCACAAGATTTCAAAATGAAGCATATTTACCCTCATATCGCATCCACTGAGCTTAAAGAAGGTATTGTGGGTCTCTGGTTGCACTCTCTCAACCACCGTAATTATCCGGATTTATGTGCTGCTGACAAAAAAGGAGACACAAACAACGGAAAAACTGCTGATATGGAGAATGTGGCTGACTAAATTGTTTCCCAGGCAATTGGATTTCTTCATTGTACGTCTTTTGCTTTCTTCAATATTTACCACTGATTATTGGCAATAGAAACTTTGACATCTTTTAGGGGAAGAAAATGTAGTTCATTTTCATTCTTCATTTGGGTTCATGCTTATGAAATTCTACTGAGGATGTGATTTACATAGTATTACAAATTTGTAGTTACAGTTAGTTGCTATGTAATTTGTATCAGACAAAATTTATGGTTACAGAAGGATCTTCATAGCTTATTACTGAAATCAATTTTATCCCCTTGAATCCAAGTCCTAAATCCTAAACAGTTCAATCTTGTATGGAAAGGACAAGTAAGTGAGTTTCTCTCTCTGAAAGACCAGACTTGATGGACCTCGATTAATTTTCTAATGGCCCAAAAATAGGAGGCCCACTTTCTAAAAACATAACGGGCCTTGGGTTCACGACCCAGTTGCAAATTCAAAGTCTAAGTCAACTTACCAAACAATTTGCCCAAAAAAAAAAGTCAACTTACCAAACCAATGGTGAACTTAAATATCTTGTAAAATACATTTTTGTGAGTTGAATTAACTTAAAAAATTCGTAAAGTTGGGAAAACCCAAGGAGATAGGAGTTGGGGCCTGGGGGAAGCCGACCGATCAAGCCCGCCCGCCCGCGAAAATGGGCGTGGATTGGACCCAACTCCCGCCAGAACTGGTAGAATCAATCTCGAAGAAGCTGACAATCTACGCCGACTACCTCCGATTCCGGGGCGTTTGTCACAGCTGGCGAGACTCTGCCCCGAAAACTCCGCTGCACCTCCCTCCTCAGCTCCCATGGCTGATGCTCCCCCAATCCCAGCCCAACCAATCCCACCGCGCTTTCTTCAACCTCTCCAACAGCAGAGTCCACTTTCTTCACCTTCCAGAAGCTTCTCATCGCAAGCGCCGCTGCGGCTCCTCACACGGCTGGCTTGTAATCCTCGACGAAACCCCTTCCGTCCTTCTCGTAAACCCTCTCACACGTGCCAGGCGCCACCTCCCCCCACTCTCAACCTTCCCTAACGTCGTTCGATTCGATTACTCTGAAATCGGCCGAGAATACGCACTCCGATCCTTGTCCGGTGACATCTACACGCGGAATTTGACGCAAATGCGTGATTCATTTCTGAAAAAAGTCGTCCTCTCCTCGAGTCCTTTGGAAGCGAAAGCCAACGGTTTTGTCGCCCTAGCGATCGTTAATCAAACCGGTGATTTGGCGTTTTGTAGGGACGGAGACCAGTCTTGGACTTTTATTGACGACGCGCGATGTTATTCCGAGGATGTCATATCTTTCAACGGCTTGTTTTACGCCGTGGATAATAACGGTACCGTTGCGGTGTGCGATGTTCTCGGTGGTCCGTCCCCTGCGGTTTCGATCATCCAAACGCCGAGACTAGACGATGCAGACATGCGATATTTGGTGAGCTCTGGGACCGATTTGTTATTGGTGAGTCGGTATTTAGACATTGATTATGATTTTTTGGATGATAATACACATGTAAGTTATAGAACGGTGGGATTTGACGTTTTTAGGATGAATTGGAAGGGGGAGAGGTGGGACAAGCTTGAGAACTTGGGTGATAGGATGGTGTTTATTGGGGAAAACTCGTCCTTTTCTTTGTCTGCGTCTGATTTTCCGGGATGTGTGGGAAATTGTGTTTATTTTACAGACGATTACTCTGAGTCTGAGTTGTCTAACTATGATAGTGGACTTGGGGGATATGATTCCGGCATTTTCAAATTGTGGGATGGAACAATTCAAGAATTGCCTCCTTATCCAAGGAGTTCGCGTTATCAGCTACACTTGCCTCCCGGCTCTCTACCTCTTTGGGTTATTCCGAATCCGTGCTAAATGCTTATACATCATCTTCACTGTAAGTAATTGCAATTGTCCATGTTGGATCCTGAACACTGAATTCAGTTTAATGTCTGGTATTGTAATGTTAAACATTGTTTTGTGTACGAGATACAGTTGTATATATATTATTTGTTTCATGTATTTGATTATGATTTATGTAAATATACGCTGTTATTTAAAATTCTATGTATCAAGTAATTCTCTGTAGTAAGCCATTATGGATGTCCGATAACGCAGATAACACCGCATTTAACTAGAGTGACTTTTCGATTGTGGTATTGCATTCAATGTATTTGTTCTACAATAATTTTTTTTGATAAATGGTTTTGAATTTTTCATGGAAGCTCATACTATGCATCTTGTTAAGTTTTGTTAGAAGCAGAGTTTCAATTGGGTACCAGTGCTTATACAGGTTAAGAAAGTTGTGCAGTGAGTTTTCTTATTCAACTATCTGACACTGCATGGATATAGGCTATATAGCTAGCTCTGGGGTCAAGCTGGAGTTGTTTCTGTTCATATCTAAATTCTTAATTTATATTGTATGGAATGAATATCATGATTCAGTTTATCAAGGTTTTATTAGAACACTTGGACATACGTCTCCAGTAGAATAAAGAATAACTAGTGGGGTTAGGAGGTAGGTGAACGTTGGACAACGTTGAGCTGAGTTTGTATTACTCTTTTGTTGTTCACTTGCTTGGCATTTTGAAGGACTTTGATGTACAGTTTAGTTACATATTACAGATATGGAAGAGCCAATGGTTGCACTGGTGTTTCTTTCTTCATCTGTTTTCTATTTCCAGACGAAATTTTGGTTGGGATTGGTAAAAGCATTCTCATAGTTAATCAAAGGCAAAGTATATGAAATTATTTGATCATCGAACCTTGCGTGTGTGGGGAATCATTTTTGTTTCCTCTTGGTGCTGTCTAAAAAACCCCAAATTGGAGGGCCCAGTCCATATGTGGTTTTTTTTTTTTTTTTTTTCTGTGAGTTATAGAAATACAACTATGGAGTATGGAGCAGGCTTAAGTCTAAGTAAACCATAGTGTACTTGAGCATCTAACTGAGAAGCTGAGAATGAAAAGTGAAATTTTGACTAGTAGAGACTAGAGAGTGTAGAGTAGCTAGTGGACTAGAAGTAAAGTAGTGAGGACTATGCGATACAACGCATGGAGTAGATGGAGACAGCAGACGAGTCGAACATAGAGTAAGAGGAAGAGGGTGTGGGGTGATCACTCTCTAAGCCATAGTCCATCGGCATCATCGGACGGTACTCCAGCTCCTCATCATGATCGTACACGAAATCTGGCAACTCCATCTGATTCCTCCGCACCTGCTCCCACAGAAACTCCACCCTGCTCACATACTTTAGCTTCCTGTACAACCTGTACATACGTATGTACATGCAAGACAAACAAATTAACCAGATCATCACTAAACTAATTAATCAATAAGCACCAAACATCCGACGTACCCTCCGCTGAAAAGGAGACGACCAAAGGTGGCCAGGAAGAGTCTGGCCTGTAAATCCGGGTGGATAAAGTAAACGGCTTCGAGATGATCCTTGACGTTCATCGGAATCGCCTCGTAGATGGATCGTAGGGTCGAAATCCCAGGGAAGTTGTCGCTGCGATGAACATCTGTGTGCACGTACACCACAGAGAACGGCCTTTCCCCTAAATTTGGTAAGATTTTCTCCTGCAAGTAGTTTTTCAGAGCCTCGTTGCTCACAGTTCGAGCTGATCCATCGATCATCAAACAAACAAGATGGAAATTATTAATTCAGCCAACAAGAAAACAAAGCCGCGTACGTATTTAATTAATGAGTAAATTACCTGGAAAAAACTTTCCGATGATGCGAACAACGTTTCGACCATGTTTGTCTCGACCTTGGATCTTAAAAAGTTGAAGTTTGTCAATCAGAAGCTGTTGATCTGATAGAGAGAGCGTAGCAGAAGAAGGATTGTTCATGTTTGTTGATCTGCGCTGATAGATTCGTAATACAAATGTAGGCTACTTGTAGCGGTTATGTTGTAGTAATGTTACTTCCTAATGTAAATGTAAACTGTAAAGTAAACGGTGGTGCGGTGTTGCTTTTGAGGGGGAATATCTATCTCATCATAAAAAGGCTTTTAAAATGAAATGTGGGGGGAGACTGGGGGAGCCCAGAACCCAGACAAGGTATGAGGCCCCATGGGCCCCATGCTATAGCCAATAGCGTGACTGCGTGAGGGAGGGAAGGTAACCATGACTCATGAGGGTCGAATATTCTTAAGAATCTTCCAAATGGATTGACTCAGACTCTGATGATCGAATGCATGGGACTGAACGGAACAGGGTGCTCTCACGCGTATGGGGTGTCTCCCTTTGGTCTTATATGGATAGTGGAGAAGCAACCTCTTCAATCTTCATCTACTTTCTCGTAGCCTTGTTGGGACTAGGAAGGGTTTAAATCACTGCATCTGTAATTGGAAATTAGAAATTACAATTTGACATTCAATTCAATTGTCCTACTATGCATCTTCTTTTCTAAACTAGAAATTAGAACCATCCTTTTGCTTTTTATGTCCAAGCAATTTTATAATCTGTAATGGTGGAATGATATTTTTTCTCATTCCATCAATGGAAAAAAAGAAGAAAAGGAAATGAAACGGATAAGGCAACTAGGCAAGCGATGTTTTCGCATTGAAAGAGACTCGCAACCCCTCAAATATGGATGATTGGATGGATACTTTTCACAAAAAGACCAAGCAAAATAAAATAAAATAAAATAGATTAGTCAAATGTTGCATGGAATAATCAAGGTTAGGGTGCCCCGTGAGGAAAGTAATATCGTTGCAGCGAGTGGGGTGGGGCATAGTTTGAAAAGCCCCATCACACATAAACAAATATAGGCTTTTGATATTTTTTTTTTGGGGGTCCAATAGGCTTTTGAATCTTAATAAAATGTAAAAAACAAAAGAAACTTAGCATGTAAAGGATATATATATATATATATATATATTATTTATGCATCTTTTATCATGTTATCGAGTACGTTTGTTCTTGGCCAAAAAAATCGAGTACGTTTGAAATTTTCAATAGAGACTGGGGAGGAATCAAGAAGATGATTGTTATGTACCACCTACCAATACCATTTAATTATGTTTCTCATTTGATAGCCTAAGAGTCCCGCACTCTGTTTAATATAATTTATATAAAACAAATGCATTGAATGCTCCTATGGAAGTCGCTGTGGAGGCAGCAAGTTATAATGAAGTAAACGATAATATGGTTCGCAATCAAATGAATATAATATAAAGATTAAAGGACTTTAAAATTGATAATTGAAAGTGGACGGGTAAACAATACGTTACAGGCGATGGTTGGTCATTTCGTCTTTCTATATCGTAACATTAGGCCATTTTGATATTTGGCAAAGTTTGGGTCTGTCTGAGTGGAAAAGAACAAAAACAAAGGTCTGGGGGCATTCCGAGAATTGAACTCGGGACCTCTCGCACCCAAATGCCCTTGTAACCTTGTTTGTTGTCTTGGAGAGTAACTATTTATCATATTCTTCTCAAAAGACATAATAAACAGGCTAGTTCAAAGTCTCCCCCACTACAAGAATTTCCTGTCTAGAAATCAAATATTAAGGCATCAAAATTAATAGAAACACAACAAGATACTCAATCTTTATGACATATCTCCTATTCTTTCTGTACATTTTATGCCCCACTGCTCTTAATACAATATACCAATCACACAAAGAATTAGAAGAAACAATAGTCGAATTTCACTTATACCCTGTTGACGCCTCAATGCTTCCAACTCATTTCTCAACTCATCCATCTGATTTCTCAATGCATCATTCTCCTCTCTCAGGCCTTCACTTTGTACCAGCAGCCCAACCATCTGCAGTTTCGTTTGGTAACTGCTATATGGGTTCTCCTGATTACAAGAAATTCTTTCTTTCTAGATGAGATTTGTATATAAATGTCCTTTCTTGATTTCCATTTTAATGGTTTCTCATTTTCTGAAGGTAGAATAGATGGAAGTGGGAAGCGATTTTTGAAGTTGGGACGAATTAATACCAGATGCATTGGGTCTGATCTTCAACAACCTTTCTCTCCAGGAGAGACTGACAGCGATCCCAAGGGTTTGCAAATCCTGGAGCAAGGCAGTGATGGGGCCTTACTGCTGGCAAGAGATAAACAATGAGCAATGGGAGTGATAGATGCCAGCCTCACCACCTTGATCGCATGCTTCAAATGCTGATTGCAAGAAGTAGCAGATTGCTTCGAAAGCTCTGTGTTTCGAGCCTCCAAAATGACATGATCTTCTCCTTCATTGCTGAACATTAAACATATTAGCTAATACTTATCACCACCACATATTTCAATTTCAATAAGATTTTGTTCGAACCCAGTTGCCCCTATGTGAATGCTTTGAAGTTTGCTTCCCATAATTGACCAGCTATGGCTGAAGGTAGACAGAGTTATTAACTTATTAGTCTAATTTGAGTACTTCATGTCAATATATGCCCCCACAATATACTGGTTTAGACAGTGTTAATATACTAGCAAATCACTTGTTGAGGTCATATGTTCAATGTCATGTTGATCAAGTTTTTGTTGTTAGGGAAGAGTGGCTTATGATAAATTGATATTTTCTGATTTGAGTCATGTTTTCTTGGTTTTGCAAGTCCTGGGATTTATCACAGTGTGTTTTATAGGCCTTGGTTTGTCGATTTGAAGACGCAGAAAACGGCCAGTAAAGTAAGGATTGGAGATGAGAGTACACCAGCGCTTGCTCACACACATACATTGAACAAGGAATTTACTGCAAGGCAGTCGACAGAGGACTTGGACCAATAAAGAGTCAGGGAGATCATCAATATTGATATTCAATTGTGATGATCGTCTTCTTGCTGATGATGATGATGTTTTTGATATTTTTATTAAGTGATGAACATGATCAGAGGAGGGTGCTCCAAGCTTAAGGGACGACTGGGATATACTCTTTCGTTTGGTTGCAGTATGATCACTTATGGTAGCAGAAACAACTTGGACACAAGATATTGATATTGATATGTAGGGCTAGGGGGGTTCTTACTCCAAACAGGCACGGCAGAGTATATGATGGGGATATATATAGGCCGTAGGCAGAGCAACCCCAATGCATAATCCTAGTTGCAATTGGTTTTAAAAAGAAAAAGAAAGAAAAATAGAAAAATTGCAACAAATTCGCATGCCCAAAGTCCCAATTTCTCAACACTTGGCTAATAATAGCAACATGGTGTGAGACTTCCCCTGACCTATGATTATGATTTACGAATAAAAACATGGTCTGACCCGACTCAACCCTATACCAAGACACCGTCTAGACTGAGTGGGCCCACAAACTTACCTAGAAATTGGGATGAGCCGAAACCCACCAAATGAGAGACCCATAGGACTTGTGGACCGTGCTTTTTGCTGATTGTTCGTAGAAAACAATTGAACCACATTGCTACCTAAATCAAAAATTTTGTTGAAACTAATCTGGGACCTATGCCTATTTTGCAAAAATTTACTCTTCTAAAAAGTAGCAAAATAACTTCTAAATAAAGCAACAAGCAACAAAGAGTGTCTAAGAATATAAAATTACCCCTTAGAAAAAGAATAACGTGTGAAGCACGTATTATATTTTAGGCTTATTAGCACATTTGCTTCCTACCTTTTAGGTTTTTTCTCATTTTGCCCCCTCATATTTATTTGTCTTATATAACTCTCTGAATTTTTATGTCATTTCTCATGTTGCCCGATACTGTCAACTTCATCAACACCACTGTTAGAAATGCTGACGTGGAAGGGTAATTTTGTCATTTCAACCGTAAAATATATTTAAAATAATATTTTAAAAATAAAATCTTTAAAATTCAATTAAAAACAAAACCAAACTCCTCCCTCTCCACCCACTGCGTAGGCTAGCCACCCCATTCTTCCCACCCACTGCACATTTCGACCACCCCTCCCTCTCCACCCACTGCACATGCCGACAACTCTCATTTCCCTCCTCCCCTATTTTTCCCTCTCTCTCTCTCTCTCCTTCTTCTTCTCCTCTCTCTCTCTTTACTCTCCCCTTCTTTCTCTTTCTCCCTGCACATGCCAGCTACACCCCCACCCATCCCCAACTCCACGCAGCCCAGCCCAGCCCAGCCCAGCCCCTCCACGCCCAGCCCCACCCAACCTCGCCCCGTCCAGCCTCACCCTCCCCCAATCTGTGCACCCTGCCCTCACTCTGCCTCGATATGCCCCACACAGTCCAACCCCGCCTAGCCTCAGTATTAGTCTCAGCCTCGCCCTGCCCAGCCTAGCCTTGCCTTGCCTCGCCCCGCCCTCGCTATGCCCAGATCCGCCCTACGCAGCCTAGCCCCAACTCGGCCCAGCCCCACCCAATTCTTCCCCCGCCCTTAGCCCCAGCCCCTCCCAACCCCCTTCTCCGCCTCCCCCCTCCCCCCTCCCCAGCCCCATTGCACAATCAAGAGAAACTTAAAATAAAAAAAATAAAAATTTTTTGATTTAATTAAAATTTCAATTTTATATTTTAAATTGAAAAATGTGAGAGGGTTGCCAACATGGCATATTGGGTCCCACAAATTACTATATAACACAAACATGTCAAATTGATCCTTTGTGGCTAAAAAGACGAAATTACCCAGCCACGTAAATGCAACATCAGCATTTCTAACGGTGGTGTTCACGGAGTTGATGAAATCGGGCAACATGAGAAACGACATAAAAGTTCAGGGGATTATATGAGGCAAAGTGAGAAAAAATCTAAAAGTCAAAGGGCAAATATGCTAATAAGCCTATATTTTAAACAAAAATGCTGACAAAATGAGGCATGGGTTCCATATCGCAACAAAATTTAAATTTAAGTAGCAATATGGTACAATTTTTTTAATTTCACAAGTGGCAATGAGATGAGCCCCAAAGTTTGGGTGGTATAGTAAAAAAAAATCCCTACGGACAATTTGTCATCTAATATATTTCTTAAGGGCAGTTTTTCTTTTTTGGCCATTGTACTTCAGCCCAGTTTTTAAGCCCATGATAGGTGGGAGGAGATTACGCATGATTGCATTGCCACAAATGCAACGAGTGGTTTTCTCTCTCTTTCTCGCTCTCCCTCTTTTCTTTGGGTGTAAGGAACCCAACTCACAAATTATTAATGAGAAATGCAAATTCCGATAAAAGAATCAAGAGATAAAGAGACTTAAAATAATAGCCCGGTGATGAAGGACTGAAGTCGCGAGATATTTAATGGGTCATTCTGTGGCCCACAAAATCCCATTGACCAGAGTAAAAATCACTGGGGATTTTTTGTCTGTATGGACGGTCCAAATAGCGTCCATGGATTAGCTGAGTGCAGTGGAGTGCAGAGTAAAACAGCCCAGAAAGGACGTTCAGATTATCTAGCAGCAGATGTACGCCAAGATTTGTTTCAGAAGCAGAAGCCCTAAGTGCATGTCAACCTCTTGGACATTGGACAGGAGAAGTGGCTCAGGCTCAGAGAGTTTACACAGCTCAGCAAGCTCCAGAGATGTCAGACTTCGAACGTCGACCCAATACAAATACAAGAGAGAGTAGGTACCAGCTAGCGAGACAGTAGGAGTAGCCGAGTAGGAAGTGTGTAATTATGAATATAACCTGTGAAAAAATAAATACCAATTAATTAAGCAAAGCATTAATACTATTAGGACATTGGCCACTGTTTTCAAATATCAAAATGACAGAAAAAGCCAGTTTTGTACAACCGTTACATCCCACGCGTCCAACTACACTCTTCTTTACGTCTCAGCTGTGGTCAGACTATTTACTGTTGCTTAATTTCAAGCTTATCTTGGAAATCATATCTTTCTTTACGTACTATATCTCATCATCATTATTATTATTATTGTCGCCTCTCTTTTACCCATCACACATCCCAGTTATTGATTTTCCGGCGAGGTGTGCAGCGGAAGTCGCCGGCGGGAAGATATGTCGCCGGTGGGTACAACCAAGGGCTCAAATGGGTTGCCGGGTATTATGCATTATCCTGCACCACTTGCTGCTCATGAAAATGTTGTCAAAGATCCTATTGCTTTCTGGGACACTCTCAGGCGCTTCCACTTCTTGATGAATACCAAGTTTATGTAAGCCAAAACTTTAGTACTTTTACTTCTGCTTTTTTTTTTTTTTTCTTTACTGCAAAAATAAATTTATTATTGGGGATTTGACTTTTGAGCGTGATCAGAAAAGTAGAGAGCTTAGAATGTGTTTGTTCATGGGAACTTTCAAAGTTTAACAAAAAAAAAAAACAATTTTTTATTTTGTATTTAAAAGGTCGGTTTATAACATGGTTGGTTCCTGACTCCTGTCTATATTTTTCCTCTTTCTCTGATATCTGTATTTTTTGTGCTTTCCTTTAAAAAAAAACAAGGATTCCTGTGATTGGAGGAAAGGAGCTAGATTTGCACATTTTATACTTGGAGGTAACAAAGAGGGGTGGTTTTGAGAAGGTTTGGCTATTTATCTTTTCCATCAGCCTTTTTTGGTCAAATCTTTTCCTTCATTTCCTCACTTCAAAAGTACCGTTATCTTTAAGACTTTAACATTACATTATATTTTAATTTATTTTCTAAAAATCATGTGTAAGCAACAGGTTGTTGCAGAGAAGAAATGGAGGGAAGTGGGTACTATATTCATGTTTTCCCCTACAACAACAAGCGCTTCATTTGTGTTGAGGAAACACTACTCAACTCTTCTTTACCATTATGAACAGGTTCACTTCTTTAAGATACAGGGTCCTTTATGTACCCCTACAGGTATTACACATATTCTCCTTGTTTCCCTTCTCGTGTAGCTTCATTTATTGAGTGCATCTTTTGACCTTGTAATTTTATTTAGAGTTTTGTGGGTCTAATTTTTTTTTTTTGTACAATAATTTAATTTTTTTTCTCTCTCTCCAGCTGCATTTTCCATCAGTAGCCGTTCAGACAAACCTGAACCAGCTCTTGTGGAATATTCCCCCAAAGGGCCCGAAGCCATAAAAGTTTGTCCGGATTCAGTTATTGAAGGTAGGTTCATTCATTTTTCAGTTCATCTCCAACCTCTCTATGCATTAATCTTGATATAAAAATCCTACAGGATAAGGTGAGTTTCAATCACGCACCACAGATGTTTGATGTGGTACCTCTTTTTTTGATAAGGAATATTTTGTGAGCTCATGCTATCCTGACTGATTATTGGATATGAATTATGAAATTATTAATAAAATTTGCAATTTTAATGGAAAGCTCAGTAGTCAGTATAGTGTATTCTCGGTCCGGTTTATCTTGTCCAGGGCCCCACTCCTATCTCATGTTACAAATATGCGGCTTCTATCCTATGTATACTATGTTTCTTCCATGTTTTAATTGTCAGATATTGTATCATCATGCACTGACGGGTCCATTTCAATGAATGAGCTTTTTGTTTGGGAGCATGTAACACGTACCTACATCAGCGATCCCTCAGCTTGAACTTAATTTTGAGAGAGCTTCTATGTTTAAGTGTTTTAGATTTGATTGGAGTGGTTTTGCCTATGCCCTAATTAAGGTTGTTACCATGCATATTAATAACTCTGTAGCTTTCTAACATTCTTAATTAGCAGGTAACGTTTTTTCAGGTACGGGGACAATTGATGGGAAATTTGATTGTGGGTATTTGGTAACTGTGAAATTGGGTTCGGAGATTCTGAGTGGAGTGCTCTACCATCCTGAGCAGTCGGGTCCTAATTCCAATTCTAATCCAATGAGTGCCCTTGTACCATACAACCCCAAAAGACGAGGTTCCAGGAGGAGGAGGAGAAGAAGAAGGGGAGATCCCAACTATCCAAAACCCAATAGGAGTGGCTATAATTTCTTCTTTGCTGAAAAGCATAACAAGCTCAAGTCTCTCTACCCAAACAGAGAAAGGGAGTTTACCAAGATGATAGGCGAGTCTTGGACCAATCTCCCTCAAGAAGAGAGGATGGTAATAATTAATTAATATATTACAAAGGCACAGATATATATATATATATATATAATTGCTTACTTTGTTCTTTATCAATAGTAGTATAATTCGTCATATTTTTTGTCATTTTTTAAATAGGTTTACCAGAATATTGGGTTGAAAGACAAAGAAAGGTACAAGAGAGAGTTGAAAGAGTACAAGGAGCAAATGAAGCTCAGGCAGACCAAGGAAGTTTAATAGAGCTGATTAGTGGAGCTTAAGAAGAGGGTCGAGAGAGGAGAGTTTGAGTGAGCTTTGGGCTAGAATGTATTCTCTGGTTGTCAAAACAAAAGTTCTTGCAACCATTTTACTTTGATGAACTTGAGCTTTGATGCAAAAATGCACTCGGCAACTCCTTGCTGGTTTCTATGGCTTTTAATTCATGGGGAATGTTAAGGTTTTTTCTTGTTATTTTCTTGGTATAAGGACGGGCTGAAGCCCAAACACACCCAAAACTAACCCCTAATTATTCGAGGCTTCATTAAGCCAATGCAATCAGCCTGCACTGAACTAATAACAAAAGGGGGAGGGGGAGCTCAAACAAATGGAAAGCAAGACTCAAGTCATGACCCAAGATAACCAGTCCATCAGCCACACAACTTTGCTCCCGAAACACAAGGATATCTCATTTCTTGGTTGGACCAGCCCAACCGGCGATTTCCAAATAAAGATAGATTTTTTCCTGTACCTGCCAATATAACTCTTATTTCTTACTTAAAACAGTTTATTGATCCAACAATGAAATAGAAAAGAGGCACAGTAAGCCCAAACATATTAAATCTTCAGAAGAAGAGAATGAATATTGCAGTGCTATTAATCGAAATTATTTTATTGCATTTCTTGTTCATATAACTTACCACATCTTTCAAAGAAGGGGGTTCATGTAGAATACTCCCCTGGATATTCTGCAAACAAACTAGAAAGATGAAAAGCATCCTCCAACTAAAGTAAAAGAATAAGAATGCTACATGTATCTGCTGCCTCAACTTTAGACATATATATAGTGTATAATAACCTCGAAAAGAGAAACGTATAGTTGATTGCAGATAAATCCCCCTTCCCTTTCTTTCCTCTTTATAAGGAGAGAATAATGATAGAAATTAGATATAAGGGTAAGGGTATTGCACCAAAATGAATCAAAATCACAATACTTTCCTTCATTAATTGGTGTCTCTTCGTCCTAATTCCTTTCACTTGTATTCAGACTATAGCATTTAGTTTGCTTTTTCTTTCAATGAAAATTCTGGTAAGAGGACCTTACATAAACAATCTATATGACTCCATTCTTTGCATAAACTACAAAATAAATCATTCAAATTTCATCCTTCATGATTGGACATCATAGATTGATGATACATCTATCATCTATATTCTATGAAAGTGATGAAAAATATATGATAAGATTTGTCATATTAACAGCAACAGCCTACTGCCTACAGGTGTATTTGGCGTTCGCATGAAAAAGAATATTACAAATATTTATTCAGCAGTGAAGATCCCTAACCATAAGCTGCGTAGTACTGCAAGATTAAGGAAAGCAAAAACAGATACCAAAGTATGAATCAAGTGTCAGGTACGGTTGCCAAGGCCATGAAAGAAGCGGTGTCTCCTCCTCTTTGAATGCCTATGAGAACCCTTCAACACTACGTAAGGAACAAAATGCACCTGGACATACATACATGGGCACACATGTTTCCTTGTAATTAAATTACAGTCTGACTTGCAAATACATATGAATGGATAACGTTAAGGTCCCAATTAAATAGTTGATCGCAGATACTAGAGTCTAGACATGGTAATATGATATCCCAGAAAATTGAAAATTGAAAAATGAAAACTTGACAAGGCCGTAGAGGAAATTAACCTGAGAATTGTTGCGTATACCAAAATCCTGAAGTGCAACATTGTCATCAAGTAGCTTCTCATTATGGTATGAGAGGCAAAAACTCCCCCACACGTGCTTCCTATCACACCAAAATCAATATGAATAGCCATCCATGATCCATCTCTATTCTCTTCCTATCACACAATGCAGATTATTATGTGGTAAGTAGTAGAAGGTACCATGAAATTTGGCGGTGACCCATCTTGGATTGCTCCATCTGGTTGATTTTCTTCTTAATTGCAAGCTTAAGATCCTTGACCGTAGCAGAATTCATGAGTGCCACATCTTCGATCAGCATCAATTTCAATTCCAAACAAAATGAATGAAGCAGTTCATTTTCAGTAAAAACTAGAAAGAGAGCAAAATCAGAAATTGAAAAACTTTAGATTGCTAAGCTGAGTAGGAAGGTACCAAAAGAGGTGGCGTCAAGCTTGAGGACAGAGATGCGCATGGCACTGCCCAATTCGAGGCTGATGAGAGTGTCGACATCGGATAAGGTTGGTTTTTTGGGAACATCGGCGAGTATAGGATCGTCCACAAGAGCAGCCAGCGTGGACTGCAGCCTTGCTTTCTTTATATTGTTTTCCTTATATACGGATCCTCCTCCTTCCACGTTGCTGCTAACTTCCCCATCCCCCTTTCCCTTCTTCGTATTACTATTAGACTCCATCTTCATCTTGCTCTTACACTCTTACCTTTAGATTACCCTCTAACACTAACCGAACCTCTGCTGCTCTGCTCACTTGAATACTGGATTTCACGGAAACAGAGATTTTTTGCTTTTAGGCCCAATGGTAGTGATCCTTTGGCCCATTTCTCTTCCAGTGTCTATTGGGCTTCTATCTCTTGGGTTTGTATTCTTGCCACCCATTCAGGGGAAGAGGGTGTCTTTTTTATTTTATTCCTTGCTCAATAACTCTTGGGTTTGTAACTTTGTATCCTTGCTCAATAACTTTTGGTTATTCCTTAATTCGTTTTTTCTCCTTTTTAATTTATAACATCTGTTATTTATAAAAAGAGAAGGTAACTTTTTCTTTTTAAGTTTTAATAAAAACTCAAATAATCAAGAGATGCAGAAGAATTCTGCTTAACATAATTTCACAAACCAAACAACAATATGTAAGCAAGAAAAACCAGACAACAATATGTTATACAAGCAAAATGGTCTCCAACCTCAGGAAAACCTAAGAAGAAGGTTTTCCTTTCCGGTTGAAGTACATCAATTATTCAAACCTTAAGTTAAAGTTAAAGAGCAAAGCACCGACATCCGAAAGATAAAATAGAGCAAAAGAAAACTCAAGGTTTCTGCATCTGAACCACCTTCTCCCAGGAGTCTCGGGTGGATATCTCAGTCCACCACCTGCCCACATTGTTTCTAGAAGTAATCAGGTCTCCCCTATTGGTGTTATTGACCAGGTACTGAGTGTTGGGCAAGTGGGAAAGATCAGCCAGCGAAAATTCATCACCCGCCAGGAAGCGGCTCTCACTCAGTCTCTCTTCATACACGTCCAGCACCTTGGACAGCTTTTCCTCATTCTGCCTGATCATTCCCTGGTCTTGCTTCAGCTTCATTCTTGGTGCAAATGCAAGTTGAAAAACCAGAACTGAGCTTGGAGGGCTGAAGCTTTGCCCTTCAGCTTCTAGCCATTGATCTATGGAGGCCTTCTCCAATGGGTTCGTTCCGTACAATCCCCTGTTTCCCTGATCTGCGTACTTCTCACATATGTACCGGCATATGGATCTCGATTCTGTATACAAATTAATTAACATACATGCAAAATTAATATGGAATTAGTAAATAACAGAATTCATACTATTTGTCTCTGAAAAATAAAATGGTAGGCATATATACCGAAGAGGGAGATGCTCTCGTCTTGAAAAGCTGGCACTTGTCCAAAGGGCTGTTGCAGTAAACAAAAGAAAAACTTCAGATGAGAAATGAGTCAATGAGAATCAGAGTCTCATTGTATGCGAAAGAATAGGAGATGGTACCTACCTGGATCTTGAGGTAGTCAGGCTTCTTGTGCTCGTTTTTGGACATGTTCACAGAAATGAGCTGAAAATCCACCTCTTTCTCAAGGAGACAGGCCAAGACTCTTGACACAGCTGTGGATAACGGTGGTCCGTACACTTTCACTGGAGTCGCCGCCATTAGTATTAGATATGAACTGGGTTATGCTCCCTTCTTTCTCTTCCTTCCTCTATAAATTCTGGTGCTTTTAGTGTCTTCCTGTATTGTTTTGCACCATACAAAAGCACGGCGAGTTTCTCTGCCACTTTATCCCTTGCTTAAAGAGGGTTGGTTTTATTGGGTCCACCACGTAACAAACTACTAATTTACTAAATACAAAGATAGTTTTAGGATCAAACAAACAAGAATCCCTCATTTTTAATGTATTTTGATTACCATTAAAGACTTTTAACTTATTTTTTTAATTTTTAAAAATCTAACCCTTAAATAATGCTCGAGTTCCTGTCAATAAGTGCTCGAATCCCCTTCGAATAGTACTCAAACCCTATCGAGTAGCACTCAAGGATTATTCAAACACCTTAGCCAAAAGAAAGGATTGTTCAAACACTTCTCGAAAGGAGTTCAAATACTATTCGAATGTCAAATTAAAAAATAATAATAATAAAATTAAAGGACTTTATTTAAATTGAATTTAACTTCAATTTAGGTTAGTTTTTTCAAATTTCTCAACAAAAAAATGCATCTGACACAAATTAAAAACCAACACAAAGACAAAGTATCGAGTTTCCCTTTATCTTTCACTTTTATCTTTCTAAGTTTACTTGGCCAAAAAAAAAATCTTTCTAAGTTTACAACGTGAAACACCCACGCAAAGCAATATAAAGTTTACAACGTGAAACAATTCCCAGGCCCAACTTTCCTTTGGGCTTAAAAAACGTAACTCTAGGTTCTTACAGCATCCGGGGTCCAAATATGTGGTAGAGTAATGAGTCCAGGAGACAGTACCCGAGACACACGAGACAAACAAAAGCAACATCACCTCCCGCAGAAATTTTTTTGGTGTCCATCTGAGGACACTATTTTTAAGATGCATTTCAAAATCAGATGGAACAAGGACTTTGCCATGTTGATATGTCAGTAATTAGATCTCGTAGCTGATCCATAAGAACTTTGATATATGCATTCTTGTTTGCAAGCTCCTGCATTTAAAAACAGAGTCAGTATATTGTTTTACAGATATATTGGTACAAGACAAACAGAGCTATTCGAAGATTAAGAAGGTTTCAAATTTAATTTAGAAATGAGCTATGCGAAGACTAATAATTTCAGAGAAAGCTGTCATCAAGATCATTGAACTTGTTCTTTTTGGTGATCTATCTGATAGCCTTCAAATAAAACCCAACCCCTTTAGAAGCAAAAATTTATTTCTTGACATGAAATATGTAACATCATAAACATTAATTTACAAGTTCTTAAAACTACCTTTCTCAAATTGGAGGCTCGCTCATCTAACTTCTCAATTTCAGCTTGATCGGCGGGTGATTCTGAACTGATGGCAGTTGAACTAGTTTCACATGTTGCCTATTTTAAAATAAACAGCACATGTTAGCATACTACATAGTTTACAAAAAGGGACGTGTCAATCTATGAAAACTGATAAGGTCCAGATACAACCAGTGCAATTAAATGGATACATAAATAAATTCATAGAAAATGAAGTATAGTCTAAATACACCAAAGTGATTGACTGTTCCAACATTTGTATTGGGCATTTCACAAAGTTATGATTGTATTGAAACATTTGTATGGAGCAAACATTTCCATTCAAGTCAGAGGTTAAAGCCCTTCCACTTCCTCTATTTGTTAAACAAACAATCCTTTCAAACACAAAATTTATACAAACCCTTAATTTTCTCTCTCAATACAGTGGTTAAATCAAAATATTTTCTTTAATCATTGTAATGGGGAAGCAAATTAGCTTTCTATGTATATCCTAGCACAAAACCATATATGTCTCTCCTATGTTGGATCCTCCATCAAATAAATAAGTGGAAGAAATCACACAGTACTGGACCACTGGCATTGGATGAAAGTTTATGCATAAAGGGTCTTGGACATACAATTTGCACAATAAAGAGTCCATGTATGTAATCTTTTCATGATCAATTCATTGATTGCATGACTATACCAAGAAACAAAACTAGAGCTGAAATGACTATTTGTACTTCAAATTGCAAAGCCTATGCATTGTGTTTATCATCATAGTACCTAAATTTGGCAAAATGACCAAATTAAGGAAAAGAGATTTCTGAAATCACCTTCTGAGAGTTGGGAATTGCAGCAAGAACACCACGGAGCAAGGCCACAGAGTTCTTATACTGAAACCGAGCCTCTTCAAGAGCTCCTCCAGTACCAGAACCACCAGCACCACCAAAGTCTCCGTGATGGTGGGTAGTAGTGTTTTCAGAAGAAGATGAATCGCCATTAGCAACACTGTTAGAGTAGGAAGAAGGACCATTTGCAATGTTAGTAGCATCTGAAAAAGAGGGAGTGGTGGACCACAATGCAGGGTTGCAAAGCTCGTCATTCATGGAGGAGAGGATCTGGAAAGCTGACTCTATGGTTTCTTCTAGATGCTTCTGCCCCTCCATTGCTAGCTCCTGAATCGTCTTAGGGCTTACTGTTAATGCATTCACATCCTTCTCTTCCATTCTTTTAGACTCTCTTTCTGTGGAAGGTAAGAAAAGTTTAAGATGGATCTTTGGTTTTTTTTCAACGAAATAAGAAGGATGGCCAAATTTCACTTTTTTTTTTTTTTGTTGAAGGTATAGTTCTCAATGTTATATTGGTACCCAAACAGAGATTTAGGAGAGTGGCCTCTATTAACTTGCTGAATGAACAAATTAACCTTCATGACCAAAAAATATTAATAAATATTAACACACATAGATACACTAAAGGATCATCTCATTTCTACGAAAAACAGTGAAAGAGTGAATACCCAAAATCAGCAACTTTGGCTACTCTGAAATCAGCAACAAAATCTATAAAAAAAAAAGGGTAGCAACCAAACCCAGAAAAAGTTAGGGGATTTACCTTTCGGGTACTCTGAATTTAAAGGGTTTTGAACTTCAAAAACTTTTAAGCACCCCTAATCGGCTTATCAATTGACCCAAAATGGATGTTTATCATCTTAAATCAGTGAATCCTTAAAGCCCTCCTTTATATGCCGGCAGGGGGGGCGACAGGGGGGCGACGGCAGGGGGAGATGAGGGAGAAAGTGGTGAGGGTGGGTTGGTGATGGATTGGAGAGAGAGAGAGAGAGAGAGAGAGAGAGAGAGAGAGAGAGAGAGAGAGAGAGAGAGAGGATGAAGAAGAAAGTTAGAAACACAGTGGAGCTGGAGACTGGGGGGAAAAGAAAGGAAAGGGAAGGAAAGAAAGAAAAAGAAGAAAAAAAAAAAAGAAAGGAAAAAAAGAAAAAGAAGGAAAGAAAAAGAAGAAGAAAAAAAGAAAAAGAAGGAAAGAAAAAAAAAGTAAAAAAGAGAAAAAAATTAAAAGGTTTAGGGTTGATTAAGGTTTGGAGCCTTTGGGCAATTGTAAAGAAAAAAAATGATTTGGGTTTTTGTTTGGCCGTTTTGAAGTTTTGTTTAGTTATTTTTAAACTCTAAATTAGTAAACTTTAATATATTTCTATATAAAAAATAATTTAAAATACTCTAAAGGGCTAAACTCTAATATCATATACCATATCTTAGTTTGAGGTTTTTGGGCAATTGAAAAAAAAAAAAAAAATTGGGGTTTCGTTTGGACGTTTTGGGATTTCATTTAATTGTTTTTAAACCCTAAACCAATAAACTCTAATACATTTTTATATAAAAAATAATTAAAAATATCCTAAAATGCTTAAACCCTAATATCCTATATGATGTCTTAAATAATATAGAATATAGATTATAAAGTATATAAGATTTAGTGTATATATTATAGAGTATAAAAAATATATTAATTTTATTTATTCATTATACTAATTTTATTTCACAGTATTTACCTTCAGCGCGCATTATATTCATCTTATATCACATGAAACTTATTATATAATTTAGTTTCTTCAATGTTTTTTATCAATATAGTAAATAATATGTTAAATAAATATATAGTAAAGTTTCATTCAAAATTTTCGTATTTGATAGTAATTTTCATCATTTCCGTCTAATTTTTGTCAAAATTTAAAAATTTTTAAAATTTTCGTCAAAATTTTCTCGAAACTCAAAATTTTAATCCTTGCATACAGTTTAACTAAAAAACAAACAAAAAGATCTAGGCTTTTCATAATTCAATATGCTCAAAATATTAACATAAACTCAATAGAATTTTCCGTCCAACAAAAAAACACTCTAGATTTTGCACTAAATTTAATAATAATCTAGTAGGAAAATGAAATTTAAAGGAAGTAACATAGTGAACATTCAATAGCAGTTCGCCCAAACACCTAAACCCACCTTAATTTTGAACCAATTCACCTCGTAGTCTCTAAACTCTTGCTCAAACCTAGAGACACAGAGAGGACTCCGCATTCGCATTAGTAACCAAACAAAGTAAATACTTTAGAACACAACACCTTCAACGTCATGTTTGCATTCAAAAATTCCAAACCTATTTGACTAACTTTCAATCGTTAAAGCTCAGAAAAAAAGCCAAAAAATAACTAACAGCAACAGACAGCTGGAAAAGAGAGAGGGATAGAGAGATCCATTACCGAAAGAGAGTGTTTTGGTAGATCGGCTGTCAAGGCAAAATCCCTAGACCGTACTCTCTTCGTGAAGGCACGAGCCGTACGAGAGACTCCTCTAATAAACTCTCTTTGTCGTTTTTCTTTGTAAAGCTTATTAAATCAGAAATGGCAAAGTAATTTTATGGGTGGTTGTTGATTGTTGTTCTGTTGCTGTGAGGTTGGAGAAAGAAACTGAGAGAGAGAGAGAGAGAGAGAGAGAGAGAGAGCGTGTTTGATAGACTGAAGAAGACGAAGTGTAAAAGATAGTAGAACTGTAGAAGTGGTCTTTTTACCCTTTTTTAAAAATTTTTCTAATAAATTAACGGTGTTTTTTTGTCAGATAGTTGACGGTTTTTTTTCTCGAAAAAAAAATGTTAACGATGTTTAATTTGTGTTAAAAGTCTGATAAAAAAAATTATATTAAGTGGAGGGACAGATGTCAACAACTTAAACATGGAGGACTTGAGGAGAGGGGATTTTAAGAAGTGATTTTGATATTGTTATATAATTTTAGTAAGTGATTTTGATATTTTAAGAAGAAAAAAGTCTTTCCAATTAGTTCGTAGTATGAGTAAGGAAGAGAACACAGGGGAGTGAGGAGGTTCATCAATAAGACCTTGTCTTGTCTGCATAATTTTAGCTAATAACTCAACTGCTAGATTAATCATATATCAAATCCTTCATCCTTGTAGTTGTGCCTTGTCAACAATATTCAACAAGATACATTTGTGCATTTAACTCGTTTCACTGTAAGTTCAAATACAAACAAGCACGCAGTCAATGACTCAATAATAGTGAATATTTTTTATGAATTTGTAGTTTGGTACACAATGGAAGGTCTGACTTAGGGAACTACCATACATGATTAAAACTTCATCTATAATATCTATATGTTAGGCTGAAACTACAAGCATCAAGCCTCTTGCTGGTGTCTGTCATCAATCAGTTTTTGTCAGTCATATTGGGAAACTGACTCCCACCTACCTGTCTTTTGGCTGGGAAGCCTTTAGTCATCCCAGTGCTGTAGCTAGCCTGCAGGTATCTTAATGTGAAACTGCCACTACTCACCACTCAATAGCATAGCAATTAGCAGATTTGAAGTGAAGACTATTTCATTTACTTTCTGGGGCACAAGTTGTCCAATTTGAAGGAAGCTTGTTGGAGGCTAAACTCGGCATGTTTCGGACATTCACATCAAGCGGCAGTAGGCGATACTGAATATCAAGCTCTTTGAACACTTTGATCATCTCTTCAATCAAAAGGCCTCTCCTTCTCCATCTCTCCACCATGTCCTGATGGTTCATCTTGTGTGTGAGCCACACTGATATCTTCAGTTTGTTCAATTCCTCCACATCCCTCATGACCAACATTGGAGCTGGGTGCCAGTGCTCATTTGTGCTTTCAATATACCTGCATATATAATAACATATTAAAACCCATAGATAATATTGTACAATTCTCAATTCTCATGGAGAGCAAACGTACAAAAGTAAAAGGAAACCAAAACTAAAACTATAAGAAATAGATCGCCCTTGCATACCCTTTTATTCTTTCTTTCACAATGGCCACCTTTTCCAATGGAGTTGAGATATGAACGCAGAAATCAACAGCATCTCCCATGTCTGGACTACGATAATAATTAGCAATCGCCTTGGTAGAGAGAACACTGTTGGGATATATGATCTTTTGGTTATCAAACTTCAGAAACACTGTAGTTAATATATTCATCTCTTCAACCACCATCTGATCAGACCCAAAGAACATCAATTTATTAGGGATATCTGTAAAAAGATATAAATTAAAGCTTAAGATACTGCACACTGTATGATGATTCAAATTTTCACCTGGACTCCATCCACTTCACAACGATCACCAACATCAAATGGGTGCATTACAAATAGAAAGATGATTGCTTCAAAAACTGTCTTGCACGTGTTCCCAAAGATAAATACAACCAAAAGAAGCTGGGAGCTTATGAAGAGCAGGAAGTGGGTGATTGGAACCTCTAGTATAACAAGCCAGATTACCACAATGATGACAGCTACAACAATATTTAGCAGATTGTGGAGTTCGTCCACAGCTGTTTTTGTATCGTTGAGAGACAATGCTAGTTTTCTTCTCTCTCTAAATGCACCGACCTAAAAGAAAAGAGAAAAACACATTCCTTCTTCAATTAGTGGTTCATTGATTACAGAAAGGGCCCCCAATGTTTGGACAGGCATAAATTTTTGTTGCTGATTAATAGCGAGAACTAATGAGAACCAAGGGAGGTAAAGTGTTAAAAGGTATCATTACCACCCAATCTCTAAGAGAGGACTTGCTGATTCCATCATGTTCAGTCGCTGCTCCAAAGAGACGAATTGTCTTCAAAGCTTCATCTTTATACATAAAGCGCATCACATCCTCGAGGTAAATGTGTCTGTCACAACAAAATACATTACCACAATAGAAATGCTGTGTTATTTATAGATGCATTGAGCTTCCCATTTGAACAGGTAATCAATGTTTGAACAGAGATAACACTAACATACAGAATAAAGTAGTGCATCAATTAACCATTATGTAAACAGAGTGTACCTTGCATACACGCATATGAAGATCAAATCAAATCCAATATGAAATGGTACAAGAAGTATGAACTTACTGGGACCGTGGCTTGGCTACTTTGAGGAATATCTTCTTGGCTGCCTCTTTTGCCTGGCATTCAGTTTTAATCTCCAAAGCAGAGTCGTCCCCCATATCAGCGTCTAGTATCTGTTCATCTAGAGTGGTTAAGGACCCGTGGCGGATTATATTTATCATTCTCCGCATATTCCAAGCTGATACATTCTTCTGATTGAGCTTATGCAAGTGATCAACTGGGATCTCCTGATCTTGCCTCTCAGACATTGGCTTAGAAACTCTAGGACTCTTCCCGACTTTGGGGCTACTTTGCAGTCCACTCCCTATAACTCTCCCAGTCCTTTGAAGAAGAGTTGCCCCGAGCTCACAAGGCATAGTAGCCCCAGCATTCTGAAATTCCCGAATCTCAGCGGCAGCCTTTTCCTCTTCTTGTGTGTAATGTCTCTCAAACAGTGGAGGACCAGAAAGCGTCTCAATCACATACTGATTGAACAAAGCCTCCTGAATTCGGTCGAAAAAGGCCTTCACATGGAAAGACAAAGCAAGGACCTTGACAAGTAATGTTTTCAGAAGCCATATCAAGGTACCAACCAGAAAACATACCAAAATCTTGGTTACATAAGGTAAGATCCTACTATTGGTCTTCTCCTCAACCCTCTTATCAAAAATCAAATGCCACACAAGCAAAACCAAACCCAACCAGAGACTATTCTGAACAGCCTTCCGTAACCCATAAACAAAGTACAAAACACGTTTCCGCAAAAGAAAATTGCGCTCCACAAAGAACACAACCACCCGAATTCCCCAACCCGAAACCAAACGTCCACAAATTAAAGCTAAAACCAATAACTCCCATTTCCATAGTGGAAGATCCCACAGTGTTTTCCTCTTTATAATGGGAATCCAAATGTTACAAATTAAAGCTGCTATAACAACAACAAGACTCACCCACTGAAGCAATGTGAGCGTGCTGAACTTGATTCTCTTGTACTCTTCTGGAATGTCATCCAAATCAAAAGCTTCATCATCCTCATCATCTTTCCCAAGCATCCGTCCAGAGCGAGCCACTCTATCTGATCTTGGGCAGGATGGTGGTTCCTCAGGTGGGTCCAAAAGCCTGGATCTAGTCTTGCTCATAGGTGGCTTCCAAGAGCTTCTCGAAAAGGAAGCGTTTGAATTTGAACTACATCTCAGAACCTCAGCTCCATCCGAGTTGTTCGAGGGAGCTTCTGGTGACTCTTTGCTTCTTCTTCGAAAAGACTCGGTGGGTTTTGCTGGTGAGCTCTCAAATAGTTTTCTTGGACTTTTTTCTCCATTGATAGATGGTGATGAAGTTTCTGTTTCTTTGCTGCTGGAACCACCACAACCGTCGATCTTGACCACCACCTTTTCTTCTCTCTGAGCCATTGATAGTCGTTTTGATGATACTAGAGAGCTTGCTGTCTTAGTTCTTCTTCTTGGTGATTTAAGCTGCTGTTGTTAGAGTTCGTCGAATAAAGTTGAGAGCACTTCTGGAAGCTGTAGTGCAACAAGAACAAGATGTGGGGAGTAAATAATTGCCCTGATTCTTTATCTTTTTGTTTTGCTCCTCCTTTTTTCTTGAAAAAGTGAATGACAGGCTATGTACGATCGCCATTCACGAATTTGAATGTGGGGGGGTTTTCTAAAATGCCAATTAAGTCCAACAGGGTGCACTTTTTTCCTTTTTCTTTATGAAAAAAGTCTGTTCTGGTTACATACTGTAAACCTTCGGAGATGGACGCATGGCTACTCGCAACAGGGTACTGCTCTATATCGAAGAAATAACGCACCCAAGAAGTTGACAAGCAAAAAAAAAAAAACGCACCCAAGTTAAAGATTAGTAATCGGAAGAACAGAAAATTAAATTAAAATGTGAAGATTTTTACGCTCCAATTATTGTAAGACTGCACTTTTTTTCTTGCTGCCTTGATAATTGGAAAAGAAAAAAAAACAAAACAAAGAAGAGGAGTGTAACTGTGTAAGTGTATAAAATAAAAGTTTGAAAATCGCTACTCAAATAAAACAGGACAAAATAAGAATATTTTGAAATATTTTAGCAGTGTGCCAGTGTCATAGCAGAAAAGTGCAAATCAAAACACCTAACCCGTAATCCTTTTTATACGTGTCATACATCCATGTTACCCTTCTAACAAATGTATTGTGAATTTGTGATGAAGCATAATTATGCCACCTCCAACATTATTAATAATTTTTTTTATAGGTATGGGCCGTATGGCAGATCTTTAACTATCTTCACAGATTTCAACATTAATTAATTTAAGACAGAAGTTTAAAGTTTTTTGGAATAGAAAAGACGTGATTGTAATTTTGATAGAATGTAGGAGAGGCTGGATACTTTTCCTTTTTTATATTTATCCAACCTGATTGTCCATATCTTAATAAAAAAACAAGATAAGGACACAAGATGAGAAGCAGGAGGAGGAGCAATGCATTGGATTCGCGGCATCAAGTTTTTAGAATAAATATTTTTAGCTTGCATTTAAATGTGTCGGGTAGAATCTGTCCATCTGTTGAAGTTGTTGAATGCTTATTTTGTTTTTTTCCTATCCTTTTTTTTTTTTTTTTCTCGAGAAAGTTCTAAAATTTAGGTACCAGGGAAAACATTTTAACATCACCTGTAACATGGTCCAATTTTGCTCACAACCATGTAGTATATAAAACATTATCACTAAATTCAAAACCAAAACGTGTCATGCATTACACACCAATCATGATAATTTTTGGGTTAGATGAATCATCTTAAACAAAATTGCGCTCTTGACAGATTTGAAAAGGGATTTGGAGTGTAAAGCACAAGTGTTGCATAGTAAGCATTAATAACCAGCTACACACTAAATATGCTTTCCAATTAGCGCAACAGTTTCTCTAATGAAGAGTCTGATCATTACTTGGATTAACAGAACAAAGCCCATACGGACCCATATAAAGTTGGGGGAAAGATAGGACTTGTGAAGAGATGAGATCATTACACAACGATTTATAAACAGAATCCTCAGTCATTGGGCACTACCATCACTGCCTTGCTTTAAAGTGGGTACTACTTTGGATGATTTTCCCTTTCGTCGATCCTTGCTTTCATCTGCAACCTGTGTCAAAATTATAAACTTTCAGAATTGCAGACTGGATGGAAGGAAGCATAAGACAAGTGTTCTTTTTCCCTACCGTCTTCACCATAT
This sequence comes from Dryas octopetala, assembly GCF_963921425.1. NCBI lineage: Eukaryota > Viridiplantae > Streptophyta > Magnoliopsida > Rosales > Rosaceae > Dryas > Dryas octopetala. Next base: position 364,296 of record NC_141372.1, read on the forward strand.
GCTGCAATATATTTACAATTTCTGAGAATTCAGGTCTCAATGATGGCTCTTGCTGCCAGCATCTCCCCAGCAATTCCACCAACATTGGGTTAGTGTGCCTCGGAATTGTAGGCCTCAGACCCTGAAATTCATGCCCCAAAGAGCACTCAATTACTCAAGTTCATTTCTTTATCCACTTTCAAACGACTTGGGTTCCTCACTACGAGCTCCCATCAGGAAAAATGAGAGAGAAGAGGATAAAGAAAGGCTTATTATATTGCAGGAACAGTAAAAGAAATACCTTCTGGACTACGCCAACTGCTGCTTGTAACGGAGTTAAGTTCTCATAGGGAAGCTGACATTTCAGTCACAAAACATAGATATATGATGATGTGAAGTCTGTGCAACCATGAACTAGTTTAAAGGAAAATAAACAAAAACATCGATTTGAATGAAGCGTTTTTCTTCAGGGGAAGAAAAAGCCACCCGTCTTTTTTATAGTATGAAAAGACATTACCTTTCCTGTAAGGAGCTCCCAAAGAACAACCCCAAAGCTAAAAACATCAGCTTTGTGACCATATGGTTTATGTTCGATAACCTTCCATTCATCAACAACAAGCAATCATGTGTCAGAAACCAGACAGGAACAACCATAAGCACATAAGGACCATCACCAAAAGCAAAGGAATTCATCAATAAAACCATCCATAATAAACACAATATGGTAATTTATAGTTCATAACAATACATCCTGAAGACATCCTCGCATATGAGGAATCATTAAAATCATATTTATCTATAAACCTTCGTGAGTGAGAACTTAAAACCTTTTCTAACTATTAGGAACAAGCATCCTCCACTTATGTCAAATTATTTTGGAACCATACAAATGACATTGTATAACATACATTTTCCACATTTTCATGCAGAAACTGAACAAGGGAATAGGGAATTATGTACAATAATTTCTCTAATGAATAACTTTAACCATTTTTTTAAAGAATTAGGAATTATATGCCTGGCCAGGAATTTGTGTCCTGTTGTTTTAACTTTTTTTTTTTTTTTGGTACAAGTCTTGACGCTTAACTTTCAATGAAGCAAATGAAATGGTTATAATACCCATGAATAAAAATCTGCAGAACACAGACCTCTGGAGCCATCCAACGGTAAGTGCCGGTTTCTGCAGTCATAACACCATCTTGTGCCTGTACTCTAGCAATGCCAAAATCAGCTACTTTCACAACCTGTCAAACAAGTATTTCGATCTTAAAAAAAAAAATAATGAAATTTAGATCGCTCTGTTAAATCTGTGTACAGCCTTGGAAGAACCTGATAAGCTCCTATCAACAAGGAGCAACATGAAGCAAGGACAAGAATGCACACGCCTGCCCATGCCTCCCTTTAGTTTTGAGAAAAGTATAATAAAGAAAAGTAAATATAAATTTAAAGGAAAAAGACAAGCTATTTAAAGAGAAATGAAAATGAATATAAAGGCAAAACATAAGCTATCTTAATCAATTCTGACCAAATTGGAACAAGGCAAGCAATTGATAAGAAAACCCAATTATATTACAAAGTTAAATGAACTAAAACAAACACAACAACAAAATGCTACATAATTAAGAGAGATAAAGATTCTCTTACTCCATTTCCATCCATCAAAAGATTAGCAGCTTTCAAGTCCCTGTGGATTATATTATTTTGGTGCAAGTAGTTCATTCCCCTGGAAATATCAATTGCGACTCTGAGCAAGGTCTGAAGTGTAAAGACACCCCTTTGCTTATGCAGAAAGTCATACATGCTTCCCCCAGACAGAAACTCTGAGAAGGGAAAAATAAATGTAAAAAAGCAGAACTTGAATTGAACTGAAAACCATTTATTGGTGATAACAGAATACAAATACAGAATTATGCACATAAATTCAAAGCCTGGCAGTGAATGTGTCCAAAAGTCTTTCCAAATTACCTGTAACGATGTAGAGGTTAGGAGGCTTAGTGCATACCCCAACAAACTGAACAACATTCTTGTGCTGAACTTTTCTGCACAGATAAAATTAGTTTGAGAAATGCAAGATTAAATGCATAAAACAGGCTGCACATGGCTGCATAATTCTGTAATTCAGACACAATTCTTTTTAAAACTTAATTGCAGGCTGCATGCTGTAATTCAGAGAACTTAATGCCAATATGTAGCCTCACTATGTATATAATTCATGTATAATTTAAAAGACATCTTGTCCTAGTAATCATAATACAGGTTATGGATAGGACACAGGCTCACAGCACAGATATACAGGACTAAAAACTAGAACAAAAGTTAGTACAGATATGCTGCACAAAATATTAGTACAAATTGCACTATTAGTACATATCTATTTCCTGGCCAAAACTGAAAATGTTTTCTCTTGAACAACTACCATATTATTGAAAGCATTATAATGCATCTCAGATGCATAAGAAACAATTACAAAAGAAAATAGAAAGGAACAGAGAAAACTGGAGCTAAGATGTGACATTCCCAACCTCATGATATTGACTTCTTGAGTAAACTCCCCCATAGTTTCATTCAGGCGCTCAGTGCTCAGAACTTTAATAGCCACATCTTGACCACAGAAAGTACCTTGATACCTGTGTATCAAGTTAGCTATCTAACAAGAACTCATACGCAATTAAACATGGCATTAAATGACGACAGAACTTACAAATCACCATAAGTTCCAGATGCAATTTTCTTTTCATATTTCAACAGGCTTGCATCAATTTCCCAGATATCCTTTTCTTCATGGAGTGTGCTTACAAGATCATTAATAAACTTCTTTCCAGTCTCTTGCTCCAGAACAGGGGGAATGATATTATAATCCAAGCAAGGATTCTTCTGCAACACAAAACCAACCAATTTATTTATTACCATAAAACTGAAATAAATGTTACTTCCCTGACGATGAGTCCAACAAGAAGTCAATAGATAAAAATGAGGAAGGATAAATTTTATCCCTAGAAAAAGCAAACTTAGATTTGAAAATTGTATCAGTAATAGAAATTAAAATAGATAAGTAAGCATTTGAAGGGACCTACCTCACTACTTGGTATTTCTTTTACCAGTGCACGTCTAAGCCGCTCGGTTTCCTACAATTTTGAATAAGCATGTATGTCAAACAGTTTATAACAAAGTGAAGGGGAGAAACTAATAAATGTTTTTGTTCTGCTTTTTTTTTTTTCTTTTGTGGAATTGTTGGATACATTTCAGTAATGATCACATATATAAAGACAATACCTCGTGGGTATTGTCCTCAAGGGTTAGTGACTCATCGTGGTTTTATACCAGAACACAAGCAAGGCAAGACAATACCTCACATGCCCAACCATCAACAAGAAAGACATCCAAAGAGTAGCCATCTGTTGTGGAAAAAGCGTGAGCTTCTTGAATGTTCAGTCCAATCTCAGATAATAAGGATGTCAACTGATGCAAAACATGAGATTTAGAACAGTAAATGAGAAACGTTGAATTATATTTTTATAAGAAATCCACATAATATTATTACAGAAAGCATCTCCAGAAAAGGCTACCTCACTGAGGAGTTTGGGCTTGTCATTAGTTGAAATTGTAATTTCATGCATCGGCCTACAAAAGTTGAAGTATAGCAAAGTTGATTAGCTAAGAACAATGAAAACTTATAGCAATCAATAGTCTGTTCTAATTCCTTTGTGTCAAAGGTCTTCTCATCCACAAGTAAAGCAGCATAAAGTAGAATAAAGACAAAAAGCAGCAAAGTCATAGGAGACATTCCTATAAATAGATAGAAACAGATAGGTATATATAATGCTGGCCAGACTTATTCTTCACTATCTACAGTACAGAGAAGATAAGTTACATAAGTAAAATATATGGCAACAGATGACATTAAACAGCAACATGGAGACACATCTAACTTTCTTTCTTGTACATCATCATGTGAAAATGCACTAGCTTATTATTTTTTTTAATAAAACCACATCAATTTTCTTCCTTCAGTAGAAAAAGATCCTCAAAAATTCAAAAGCTGATTGAAATTATCAAACCCTCGTTTTGGCAATACCACTAGCAAATATGAATCCAAAATATCAAGCCTACTACTGTGAACGGTTCAATAAGTGGTAAAATAAAAATAAAAACTTGAAAGAATTAGAGGAAAAAGCTCTCAATCATTAAGGAAGCATTTCAAACTTGTTTACCTTTGACTGGCCTTTGCAGTGTTATTCCCATGTTGAACGTGTAATTGCTGGGCTTCAAGAGCAAGTTCAAGGTCTGGTGACAAACCAAAAGCTGGTGGTGGATGACTGAACCTATGAGAAATGGAAAGAGGGTGGCGTATCAGAATTGTACAAAGCAAATGTTTTCAATAAATTAAAGTACAGTAGATATTCATTTAACCATGCCTCTGTTTGCTAGCATAACATTGAGCATCCGCTTTTCTCGATAAGTTTGAACCAGAAGCAGAATGAACCTACGTAAGAGAAAAATTGCGCAGATACAAATGGCTGAGCAAAGAACTTTCAAGACTAGACAAATCAGAATGTGATAAGAGCAACAACAAAACACTAACTTTTTTCTTTTCTGAAACCAGAATTGTACAGAACAGGAAACACATTGACACTACAAGAAAGCAATTCCTGGAAAGGACAGATAATCCAGCAAGTAATAAAGACAAATCAAACCACACAAAACAGACATGTATCAATTGAAAAAGAAAAATCCCTATTCCTAGGTAGGAAAAGCAGTGAATTTGAATCAATGAATTTTTTGTATAAAATACCTGCACATGACGGACTTCAACTGCAGGTCTAGTGGCAGGGTCATGAGCCATTTGCAGCAATCTTTTATGCATGAGAACATCTTGTGCCCTCTCCACATTCACATCTAGTGCATACCTTCAACCACATTCACATTCACTCAGTACTCTGACTTCGGTTAAGACAACAAAGATCGTCGAAAGGAAACAACTGCACGAGTTTCTCAGTCTTAAAAAAAATATATATATATATATATATATTCCAGAATTTTCCAAAATCTTTACACCAAAAAAATATGTATTTGTACGTATATGTAGGTCCGTATGTATTTAAGTTGGTGGGACCTTATGGGTGGGCAGGCGGGTAGGTGTAGTCCATAAGTAAAATTAATATTAAACAATCTAAACGTATCTTTCATTAACTTTTTAACCTTTGGCTTTCTCTGATCAGAATTCAATATATCACCAACTTAAATGTTCCCCAATCCTTCCCCATATAGGCATATAGCATTCAAGAACACAATCTCAGAAAACGAAGACGAACATAGACGGAGCGAAATCTAACTCCAACGATTTATGAAATTAAAAAAAAAAAAAAAAAAAAAGATTCTGATGAATCTGATGAATTAGAGTCCAGTCAACAAGGAATATACAAGAAAAACAAAGACAATAGGAAAAGCGCACGTTCCTTCACCAATTGAAAAGGGTATGGGAGAGTGAGTCAACAAGGAGCTTGGACGTCCACCGCTTACAAATATACTTACTTGTACGTACAATCGTACATACATACATACGTAGAGACGACGAGAGAGCGCAAGGGTTAATTTGGAGGTACCTAGTGGGAAGGCGATTAAAATGAGCCCAGAGTTCATCTTCGAAACCAGCAAGTTTGGCCTCTGCCACATCTGAGTCCTTGAGACAACGAACAAATTCGTTGTAGATACTAACTTTGAGTCTCTGCTTTCTGCTCAGAGTCGGCGACAAATCCACGGGTCTGCTACAGCAACTCTCTGTGTCTTCCATCACTCTTGATCGATCACCATCAATATTCGTACGACAATACCAAACTCTAAACGCTGCGTTCCGAATCCGATTAAGCCAACCCCGGTCCCCTGACCGGTTAATACGCATACACCAACAAAACGACAGCAGATAATTGAGTGGCTTCCGATTTTGAGTCCATGGCCGTCTCTTTGTCTCTTCACTCTCTCCGTGACTGACTAATTAAGGAGTTTCATGAAGAACGTTAATTAAGAGCGCAATGCGCAACCCACAAGCTCCTCCTAGTCCATTCTGTTGACGTTGACGTGGATTCTTACAATACTTTCCTAGCTTTGCTTATATCACCCTTCCCCGCCTTCTGTTATCCTTATTGGATTCATTCATTAAAAAATTTAATTATATGCTCCTATACAAATTTAAATATCTTCATTCTCCAACTTATTAATTCCTTGATTATTGATACCATCACCCCCGGGGGCCCCACCTCCTCTCCTACCCAATAACCTCTATCTGATTATCTCATTTCCCACCCAACCAACGCAAATCATACATGACTCGCAATTAAATATATCTCTTTTTTATTTTATTTGGTCTGTCAACCTTATTTTCTTTTTCTTGTTTAATGCTTTGTTTTTTCTAATTCATCGAGACGTAAAAATAATTTCAATTCAGCGTAAAGGATAACGTGTGTCTTCACCATTAGTTAATATCATAATTGTGGAGTTTATCTTTTTTTTGTCTGAAATGTGGAGCTTAATCATACCAGACACATACTTTTTATCCTGGTGGGGAGACATTTCCCTATTAACTTTTTGGCTATAAATTTGAGTCATAAAACTTATTTTAATCTATCACCTAGGTTTGTGAAATCTTGAGTCATCACTACTTTGATGCGAAGAAGTTATAGAATTTGATATGATAAGATAAATGATAAAATTTTATATATTTAAAGAAAAAAATAAAAAATATATTTTAACTTGAAGTAAGAAAATGTATTAGCTATGGATTAGACATGCTCTTTCGTCCTTCAGAATGATTGATGCCTTGGTAAAGGTCTGGTGAATATTGCAGAAGGCCATATCTGGTATTTTATCAACATCGGCGCTCCAGGATTACGAGATCGACCTCCAGGACTGCGACCGATGGTTCTAGACGCTCGATCTGATCAAGATCAAGAACGAGATGGACCCGAGCCTCACGTTCCGGGGGTCTTGCCTAGAAGGGATCATCTGCGGGTCGTGCGTGATGAACATCGACGGCTGTAATGGGCTTGCTTGCTTGACGAAGATCCCGTCCGGTGGGGCCACGACATTCGCCGCAGTCTGCAATTGTCGAAGGCCAAAAACGCAAGAAGATGATCACTGAGCCTCGGCAGCTCCATCAACGAAAACGAAAAGCCAAGAGAAGAAGCTGATCCGAAATTAAACTTCGTCAGTTGCCCAACTATCACGTACTACACAATATTTGAACGAGTGTTGCTATTTGCACACACTTTTTTCTTGTTTGCACGCTTTTTTTTCACTTTTTATTAATTTCACTACGTTCTTTTCACAATTAAATTTTTTCATTCACATACTCTTTTTAATTATCATAATATCTTTATTTTATTTATTTCAAAAAAAAGACAAAAACAAAAACACAACCAGCTCACACCCAGCCCCTTCCCCACTCCACTATGCACTCGCACTACTTGTGAACACCGTAACGTACATACATACATATATATTGTGTAGATATATATGGGAACACCGTAACATACATACATACATACATATATATTGTGTAGATATATATGGGAACACCGTAACATACATACATATATATTACATTATTACATATACACAGAAAACAAAAAAACAAGAAAAAAAGTTTTAACAAAAAACAAACCTGCCGGCCCAAGGTCGAAAAAGAGCTTGACCACTTCTTAGTAGTAGTAATTGTATATATCAATGTCATTATCATTTAATATATTCTCAAATTCACATATAATTTATATATATATACTTAATTTATAGCTAGGGTAATAATGATCCTTAAATTGCTTGTCATTTTCTGTATGTACGTACTCAGCTAGCTAGGGAGACGACAGTACGTGGCTCTTATTCCTAGCTAGTTGGCCTTCTTTCACATGATCGCTCAGGACGAGCGGTCTGAATATGGTGAAATTAATAGAAATCTCTTAATTCATCGATCAGGCTTAGTTTTCATCACCTACAATCCTACGTACATGATCCTTTAATTCCAGCACATAAAACACATGCTTACTATGCTTCACATGCCAATACAAAAGCTAGGCTCATTAGTCTTTTTTTTTTTTTTTTTTTGGCCACTTAGGCTCATTAGTCATTAGTTAGTCATTGATTAGTATTCGATCAAGACACGATTGACATCGAATAGTAAACCAGTATACATTTGAATTCCTTACAAACCCAACCTCTATTCTATTGTGGTTGGTGGGCATCCCATCAATGACATTTGAATAGAAAAATATCATCAACTATCCTCTACAATATACACAAGACACTCCAAAAATGAAAAAAATTATACTATACGACCACTTTTTAATTAGTCTATATTTAAATTTGACGTGTCTTTTTTTTGTTTAACTGATGTAGAACAAATGGTAGAACAGTTCATACAACAACTCGACAGCCAGAAGGCCAAGAAAAGGAACAAGCTTCAGCCCGGCCCAATATCAGAAATGGGCCCATGATATACTGATTCGAAGAGAACGACGAGACAAATCCACAGGCGATGACCGAGGATCTATTTTGGCCAAATTCTTTTGTTTAGGGCTTCAAATAAGTAATTTAGTATTTTTGAATAAGTTTTCTAAATTACACTTTATTTTCATTTTTATTTTCGTTTTGAATTTCGAACGTTTATGGTTCTGAACGTATTTAAACAATATTTTTGGTTGTTTGTATAATTTATTATTATCATTTTTCAATTAGAAAATTTTAAGATTTCTTTCATTTATCAGGTGGACTTCAGATTATTTCTTAGAGTTAATACTAATTTTTCTTAATTTCTTTATTTGCGTGTTACGCTGCATCATTAACACTTTTAAAAAAATTAAAAAATTAAATTTAGGCGTAGAGTTGACAATTTCACCGTAAGTGTAAAGAGAGTAATGATTATATAAGATACCAAATTGTACTAGAATCACTCTTAAAAAGCTACCATAGTTATCGGTGGACCAACGTCTGCTGACTAATCAAGCAAACACATGGTGACAGATAGTTAATAAAGTGTCATGTGATGTATGCAGTTTACTGTGGACTTAAACAAAGGAGTATGCTTGCGTCAGTGTGCATTTGCTTACTAAATAATTCGAAGGCAACCATAAATGTTATGAACGTCAAAACATTTTCTCATATCTGATCGAGTAAATTGTTAATAACATTTTCTTATTTTGATGAACATCAAAATAACTTAAAACCAAGCATTTTCTTATTTCTTTAGTCTCGGGACCTTGAGTTAGGAAGGCAAATAAGAAAAATAAACAACTGGGTTAAAGTTGTAATTGATTTGATCTGAAATAAAGTAACTGACCTAAATTTGGGTAAAAAACAATGCTAGGGAAGTATTCTTTCGAAAGCTTGGGCTTATCCAAAGAAAAGAGATTGGGTGGTCTTTTACCTTCAAGGAAAGGCTGGGCTTTGTTCTCAAAATTTGGGCTGTAGTTGGAATATTGGAACAAGTTGGGTTTATTTATAAAAAGAATTTAGCCCAGCAAATTTAAACATGTTTGGTCCAGGGAGAAATTTGACCCAGTCAACTCAGCAACATTGAGTCGTTGACCGAGATAACTCACCAGCCCCGAAATTATTTATTTATGGGTCCGAAATTTCTGTTCTTCTCCAGAAGAGAAAAGATAGATATTTTGCAAGAAATTAATCTATTTTGATACACTCAAATTTGAGAAAATCTAACGCATAAATCACCTTGTTCCTATCAAACAATTACACAACTATAATTTAAGAAAGACATTAAACAAATCAAAGAAAAATTAATTAAAGAACTGTATAGGTAGCTAATTAATTAAAAGACAATAAAATTCAGGAACACAAAAAACATACACCACACACACAGAGAAAGGAAGAAAATGGAATAGTAAACTATATTCAAGCTTAAATAGGCTTAAAAGTTTAAGCCATGGAGAACTCTTTTGATTTTTTTTCGTTGGAACACTTTTTAATTTTAAGCGTGATGTTAAAGTTATCATTAAACTAGTACCGTAATGTACGTAATTATAACTTACAATTAATTGACATGATGCTAGGACAGTTGGGCACCTTCCCTATAGTGACGTACTAGCTAGCTAGTTCACCATTGTCCTCAATCGATCGGAGGAAATTATATACATGTCATTTCTCTCTCTCTCTCTCTCTCTCTCTCTCTCTCTCTCTCTCTCTCTCTCTCTCTCTCTCTCTCCCACAAAGATAGTCAGAGAGATCTCTCTTGTAGTTGTATTTCATAATTCATAAATAAATAAAAGCCTAATGAATTAAGCTAGGGTAGCTAGCTGAGCTGATACATGAAGCGAAGTGCTAGAAACCAATAGACAAAAATGATGTGGTTAATGTGATGAGTTCCAGAAATAGTAATTACTGTAAGATGCATGCAGTTGGCTCTGATCGATGAGTAAGACACTAAGACTAGCTAGCTAGCGATGATTTCGATGCTAGCTGTGGGCCGGGGGCGATTCCCTTCCCTTTACCTTTTATTAATTAGCAGATCATCGCGACTGTGCCTCCCACACTATGCTTAATTTGCTTTGCTATGTTATTAATTAAGAATCACGTACGTACCCTTTCTCCACAAAAAAAAAAAAGAATCACGTACCCAGTGCATTGCGATTCCCTTATTTAATGTAGGGGTCCTGTACTTCTGCTGCTTCTGTACGTTACCAGAGAGAGAAACAAACAAGAGAGAGAAGGTAGACATAAAAGAGAATATTATGGGGCTGGGACGTGGGTTCCTATTCAATGCCATGGTCCTCGCTTTAGGGTTTTGGTAGCTAAGGCCTTGAATGCACACCCAGCTCCAATGCCCTCCTCCCTCTCTCTCTCTCTCTCTCTCTCTCTCTCTCTCTCTCTCTCTCTCTCTCTCTCTCTCTCTCTCTCTCTCTCTCTCACCCCTATCTGCCTTCATTGATCCTTAAATAGTGATCCAAGACATTCCCAATTTTTCTCACCGCTTAATTTCACACCTCTACCAGCTTCATCACCATCCTCTATCTCCTTCTTTCCTTTTCTTCTTTTGAATGCATGCGCCTAGCCAGTATATATAGATATGCCAATTACAGTTACACAGCTATCGAATTTACCACGTTCTACAAGAAAGAAGCAATGATCAGAATGTGATTTGCATTTGAAATAGTTACTGCGATGTTGGCCCGGTTCACTCAGAGATCGAATTAAGAAGAATTTTATATACATACGTTTACATATATGCATTTTAAGCCCAAAATTAAGGCTTATATGTATGGGGTGTTGTGGTATATAGATTGACCTCTGATTGAGCCGTGCCAATATCTCAGTGCTCTTTCACTCTCTCACGCCTTCACCCTATTTAGAACCAAGCGCTTCCCCCTACTCGATCATCACCAGAGGTTAGTATTTGATCTTCTCCACATCCATTTCATCTCCTTCTTAGTTTTTCCCCTTTCTCTTCTTTTGTCCTTCAAAAATTATGGAAATTGGATGTTACGTTTGATTCCTTTGAATAGTACTCAAGTAAATTTGGGCCATCCTTATAATAAATGAGATTTAATTGGTTCGTACACAACGGATGATCATGCATAGTCAATTAATCCACAAGTATTAGCTATATAGTACGTACTTCCCAAATTTATGATGTAATTATTTATCATATATTGATTCAAATTTTTATCTAGGATCTCACTTATTTCTAACAAATTTGATATCCGTAGTATTGTGAATCATATGTCAGGTTTAAAAAAATTTGCTTGCAAAAAAAAATATGACTATATACAGTCTAGTTTCCATATTAATATACTTGCATACGTTGGTTTCACAATCCCTTTGTGCAAAACTGCAAATATTCTTGTTTGAGAACCGAAAGTCTTTAAGTGGCCAAAAAAAAAAAGAGAACCGAAAGTCTTTTCACCAAAAATAAAAATTGGAAAACATTAACGACAGGCCGGGGTAGTATCGTCCTACCGAAACGAATTAAGTACGTGAAATAGCTGTAAAATGTCCCGTTGGTCAGGACAGGCACTACTATAGTTGGTAAAGTAATTATTTTGAGTATATTTCCCACACGAGTAAGGATCTCCTACCAGTTTTTTGGTACCCGTTTGGTACCAGGCTAAAATCTTAGCCATTGAACTCATTTTCTCTCCTTATTTTTTCTCTCTCTACTCTGAGTTCAATGGCTAAGATTTTAGCCTGGTACCAAACGGGTACCAAAAAACTGGTAGGGGATCTGCACTCTTCCCACACTACATAAAACAGTCATTCTAGGGAAGCTTGTTCTACTTTAATAATTTTGAAGACGGAATATGCTTTCCAGTAACCATAAATATATGCATTAATTGTTTTATTGAACTAGGTTATTGTCTTGTCTTTACTCTCTACGTACCTAGCTATAAGCGTGCGTTGCACCCGTTTGCCCCCGACTCCTCAGCACATCACAATAAATTTAAAGTACAAATTTGGTTAGGACGGGTTGTTTGGTTGTAAAAAAACCGATGTATTCTGACGATAGGGCAGCTTAGTAAATGTTCTTTCTCTTAAAACACCTAACTTTAAGGAAATTGGAGAGATTAATTGTAGAAAGAAGTGAGGTTTAGTAGTGAACAAAGAAATCTCGATCTGCAATTACACCTATTAATGCATATGGTAGTTTTTGTTCTTCTGAAATATTTATATTAAGAGGGAAAAAAATCCTCATAAAATACAGAGATTTAATGTGTGTATATATAAGAGGTGTAATTCCTTTTAAAGAGACGAAAAAAAATAGTTTGGACAAATTCCCTTTTCTTTTCTTAATAAAGTTTTAAACCTGATGTAATAAAAATTAAAAACCCTTTGGTGTTTTTATATACTATATATTTATGGGGTGTGGAAAGTGGAATCTGATTTCAAGAAAATTAAGAAAAGTTTTGGGATACATGGGAAGCAATTAAAAAAGATTACAGAAATTGGTTAGATGGAAGAGTAAATGTGCGAGGTGGGAGCGTTGGGCAATCTTTAATAAAAAGAAGTGGTCGCATGTGCATCTTCTTCCAACTTATTTATTGCTACGTACTGTCGGCTGCTCTTTCTGCTCTTTATTTCTCGCAGGTCGCAGGCAATGTCCTGTGGCTAGAGCTGATCGATGACTAATGAGCTATAGGCTATAGCTTCTCACCAAGTTGAGGTTCAGTCCACTCCCATTCAATTGCATTTCAGATTCCTCAAACCTTATTCCCGCCCTCCACCAACACAAATTAATATGGATAGATATCAATATTGCTATTGTGCTATACTCATCAAATTCTGTTCAATGTCATATTGTTTTTTTCACTTGAAAATGAATCAACTCTGGTTTTTAATGCTTCATTTTAACGAGTAAAATATGGACAAGACACATTATTTTGTGAGCAACTTCAATAACTCTAATGTTATATTTGTCAATATCGGAAAAGCAATGGATATATATGATAGGGTTAAATACAAAAATGGTACACGAACTTTACAGTGAATCTCAATGTAGTCCACTAATTATAAAAAGTGTCAATTTGGTCCACAAACTTTTCAATTTGTACCAAAATAGTACAAACGCTAACTTTTATAAAAAAATTAACGGAATTGGTCATATGAAAATGTGATGAACGGATTGAAAGACCTCTGAAAATGTGGTCACTTTGTTGTGCACATGATCACTTTTCGTTAAATTTTTCTATAGAAGTTAACGTTTGTATTACTTTGATACAATTTGAAAAGTTTGTGGACCAAACTGACACTTTTTATAGTTAGTGGACTAAATTGAGATTTATTGTAAAATTTGTAGACCATTTTTGTATTTAACCTATATGATAAATATCTATATATTCAATTTACAGTATTTAATTAGCCGTCACAATGTCACATGTGTATTCCTGTTACTTAATAATATGTAAGATGATGCCCCTTTTTGGGTTTCATGGGCTCTATGGGCCTATGTTAGAGTCTGTCGGAGCTCTGGCCCTGGGTTAGGAATTAGGAACCTGTATGCGCGCTCATTAATAGTTTTACACTTTTAAAAGGATTGTCCTCGGCCTATATTCAACATTCATCATAGAGGGCTTGCAAAATAATTTCAACATATAGTTTTGACTTTTGAATCTTGGGGTGCAGAATTATATATAGGCTGGTAGTTTGCATTTTTTATATGAAATGAGAGAATCATCATCCATTCACAAAGAAAGAGAAAGAAATAGACACATGAAATTGTGTCTATTTTTTATAAGAAGAATTTGCTCATTACAACAAAGAAAGAGAAAGAAATAGACACATGAAATTGTGATTCACTTGTAATAAAGAGTGTCTCTTTTTACATGTTGAAAGGAGGGAATGCAGAAATGTTTGGTTAGAGCCACAAATATGGTTTGCCTGTAGTTGAAATGAAATTATTTTTTCATTCAACACCACCAAAAATAGTAATGCAACTGGTTATGATATATCTATCTGATTTCGTTTACATTGGAGCAATATACTAATAATGCATAGTAATCTTTCTTAAAAAGTAAAAAATATAGGATTATAGAAATAGGTTGTCCGAAATATCTAGATTAATATAAATGTAAAATTGGTTCATAGCTAGATAGATATAAATTAAATAGAAAATTAGGATTAAATACCAAATATTAATAGTTTTTCAGTAAAACAGCAAGACACTAAATTTTTTTAGTTTAGGTACTAACCTAGAGTAAGACATTTTGAATTAGGTCACAAATCAGTTTGTTATATAGTTGTGACTGTTTGTGTGATTGAACTGTGACTGTTCGTGTGATTGAACTGTGACTGTTTTAAATTTATAAAAATTCAAAATTTTTAAGAGTTTAATACTTTTGATTTAGGCTTGGGGGATGAAGTCTTATAACCCAGAGACTAAATATTAAAGTTTAAGCCTTGTAAATATTGAAAAAATAATAAATCAATAAAAAAATTATGACTGTTAGACAGTCACAGTTTGATATAACTATATTTTTTAAAGTTGGTACCTAAACTAAAATTTAGTACCTAAATTGAAATGACATAAATATTTTAATAGTTGAAATGAAAAAACATTATAATTTGGTACCTAAATTCAATGGACCTTAAATTGTATAATATGGAGAGGTCCTCCTGCTACTCCAATAGTAGTTATCCTCTTCGACTAATTTGACATACCCATGAATCCAACAACACATTCGACTTCCACCTCACATCACTAAATCCAAGCCACGTCACAGGATAGCATCTGAGGCAGCCAATAAGAGCA
Source organism: Dryas octopetala (assembly GCF_963921425.1). Lineage (NCBI taxonomy): Eukaryota > Viridiplantae > Streptophyta > Magnoliopsida > Rosales > Rosaceae > Dryas > Dryas octopetala. The sequence goes on from NC_141372.1 coordinate 379,519, forward strand.
TTCCTGAGCAGATAACCCTTGTCTCTACTCTACCCCATCCATCCCTAATCCATTCCCTATATATCGATTCATTCACATATTCCTCCACAAACACCAACCACACATAAGCAATCTCTTAAACACCTTTCCCTTTTAAAACACACCCTTCCTCTCTTCTCCTTTTGATCGATTCACTTCAACAACGTTAGCTCGATCGACCTCGATAGAACACAAGAAACAATTCTCAGCAATGGCCACCACTGTGACCCCTGCAGCCGTTGCAATCCCATCATTCACCGGACTGAAGGCCTCGGGTGCACCCAAAGTGTGTGCTACCGTTAAGGTGTCATCATCGGCAGTCCCAAGGATGAGTGTGAAGGCCTCACTCAAGGATGTGGGGGTTGCCATTGCAGCAACTGCGGCGAGTGCAATTGTAGCCAGCAATGCCATGGCCATGGAGGTGTTGCTCGGAGGTGATGACGGTTCGTTGGCTTTCGTCCCCAACAGCTTCTCAATAAGCCCAGGGGAGAAGATCGTGTTCAAGAACAATGCAGGGTTCCCACACAACATTGTGTTCGACGAGGACGAAGTTCCAAGCGGAGTGGACGCTGGAAAAATCTCCATGAGCGAGGAGGACCTTCTGAATGCCCCAGGGGAGACTTACGCTATCACCTTGACTGAAAAAGGTAGTTACGTTTTCTACTGTTCTCCTCACCAGGGAGCTGGCATGGTCGGCAAAGTCACCGTTAACTAAATGAATCACTACAGCTTTCTGGGAGGTACTCACTAGAGCTTTATAAATCAATCACGTACTATATTTGTTGACATGAGAGAATGTGTTATGTCAGAGATCTAGGTGAACCATGTATGCATTATATTGCCTTAATTTCTGTACGTTTTTCACCTTCTTTATTTATTTAAAGTTGTAGATTTCGGGTCCATATCACTTAGATTGAGTGTTCGTTTGGGTTTGATTTTGTTATTTAAATTAAAAAAACATGTTTGAAAGTGTAGATGGTACATTAAAAGTATTTATGTTGCCTTTTGGTATCTGCAATAAACCAAAAGCAAAAGAAAAAAGTGAACCAGATGGCATCAAGCTGTATACTATTGAGTATTGAATATTGAGGAGGTAAAAAATACATGCTAGCCTAAGTTGATCCCAAGAAGGGTGGTGCTTGTGACCCGTTGCTACTTACAGTTGAACTACTCCACCCACCCTTTTGTTGAACTTGACCCGCTTCTTCCTCTTTTGGGTTAATTCTAGCTCATTGAATGGAATGGAATTACAGAAATAATTCAAAAAAATTGGAGTAGCCTAGCTGAAGGTTATGGAGGAGAGGTACAATTAATGAATTAAGGGATGAATTAATTTAAGTGGTTAGTGCATCAGGAAGGGTGGTTCGGGCTCCAAGTATCTTACCGCCAACATCAGGGAAATTCTCTCGTCCGGGAATTGGGCCTACCTTCCCATTGACATCAACCTGAACTGGGTATTTAATCAGGTGCCCCTGTAATGGTGCAAAATCGTGTGCCACGTACCTGGCCCAATTCTCTTCAGCATTCCCATTCACACGCTTAACACAATCCAAAGTTTCAGGCTCCTTGAACATCTCATGAACCATCCCCAAGTGTTCTGCCCAAAGTGACATTCTATACCCATATACCTGCACATCATAAAAACCCAAGAGCCCATTTATTTATTCAGTTGGGCTTGGGCCTAGTCTTACAACATTCCACAATTAAAATACATACCTGGCCACGAGGATGGCGCTTCTTCTTTCCCCAAGTGTGATGGGGTTGATATGCACCCATGGCTATCTCAGTGTCCCTAGAACCGGCCATAGATCGTTGGTTTATATTGGCAGAACCTATTATCACGTACTCATCATCTACAACCATTCCCTTCGCATGTACATATATCATAAACCGTTGAAACTTTTGGGACGCTGATATCTGAAAACAACGTACACATATTAATTGATTAATTGCTTGAAATTTAAAGGCTATACTTGAACTAAGACATGGATTGATGGCTTCAGCCATGGGTGACAGAAAAGAAGCTTTGTATTGCTTAATTTTAATTAAGGAATACCGTGTGATGATCTCCATTTCTGTAAGTTGGGTTCACTGAATAGGACACTTGGTTGGGCAGCTTTTCCCTATTGCCAAGACAGTAGAAATTGAGGTAGTCATGCGGATGAGCATTCTCAACATTCATGGATTTCAGCTCTTTTGCTATGATTTCATACATCATTTGCATTGTCTGTCCCTGAAAAAAGAAAAGGAAAAATCAAACGAAATGAATGGTATTTTTATTCCTTGGTATACAAGCTAGCTCAGCTTAATTAATTCATTACCTGCCAAAAGAGAATTTCTTGCACAGCAGCCGAAGAGGGCACACCCTCTGGCCACATTGGTATCACGATATAAACTGCAAATCTCTCTTTGGCTCTTATCTTACTAGCAATCTTTAATGCCAACTCCATAGGAATTAAATTGTCAGCACCTGAGAAACAAAGAAAGAAAGAAATTTAGAAAATGATCCACTTCATTTAATTGAGATTTGAAGAAGAAGTATAATTACCTAATTAAAACAATCGAGATACATGATGGCTTATATATATTTTGGTAAGAAAATTAAAATGGAGGAATCAATTAATATGTTTTCACTGATTGGAAAAAGCAGTCATTTAATTTATTAATAATTGTAACATGCCCTGTTATTATTAAATAAAAGCATAGCATAAGAATCAATAAAATTACCCAACAAATTAAGAAAGAAAAGCATAACAACTAATGACCTGCTTCTTTGTAAGATGGCCATCCGTAGGATGATCCGAGAAAGTACTGATTCTCAATATATATGAAGTGTTGGGCAGATCTGATTGCCTCGATGTATGCTGTTTGAATGCTCTTGTCTATTACCAAATTTTTGGCACAAACAAGATTCTGCAGTAAAATATATATATAGAATTAGTTAAAGCTAAACACTCACTAGATTACCACTATATACATATATATATATATATATATTCTACTTTTGCAGTGTGTATTTAATTATTTGTAGTACATAGTGGACCTGAGACTCTGCTTCATAAATATCTTTGGGAAATCCTTTCAGAGATCCAGAATCTATGGATCGAAAAACCTGTCAAAAATTTAAGATTAATAAGCCATACATATTGCTCAGGAAATGAATTAATGGAATATATATAAGAGAATTAATTAATTAGTACCTGAACATGCCAGTTTTGAGGATCATCTTCATGAGAAACCCATAATGTAGGGTCATCATAGGAAGTTGATGAGGAGGGACTAAGTATCCATGAGATGCGGTCCAACTGTATCAAAGCATCGTCGTGCCAACGAGATACTCTTTTGAAACGTTGCCCCAACTCGGACCATTTTGTGGCTCTTCTCCACCGCTGCTCAAAATTGGTCAGCACATCATACGCAGCTGGCCCTTCAATTTTGCAATGCAAGTCATGCCAGGGCTGCCTTGGACACTTGGTTCCTCCCTATACATATGCATATATTTAACCGGCAATTCGATCATCATCATGCGCAGCATAACTAAAAGGATAAATATGGATTAATTACTCACAGAAAATGTGGGATTATGAAAATCATCCTGGAAAACAGTGTCAAGATCGCGAAAAAGGCGATGCTCAGGCGTATCATAGCGGCCATCACAAAGGTCTAGACCTCCTAGAAATGCAGTGATCTTTCGGTTATTTCCAGAGGCTTGTGTGTCCACAATTACACATTTCTGATGATGTGTAAACAGGGTTCCAACAACCTACATTCATTAAATATACATATCATTAATTAATGTTTCAATAAGACTCTTTCTTGCTAAAACTCAAAAGTAAACAGGCTAGGCTAATTAGTTAGACGTACTCTTTCTTAATCAAAACTCAAAAGTAAGCAGTTCCAACAATCCAATCATTTTAAATAAATAATTAGCGAACCATGGTATAAAGCATGCCTGTTGCTTGAAAATGCTAAGCTTACTGCTGGCGTATCGAGGTGCCAGCACACATGAAACCGAAGAGTGCTTAAAAAATTTCCGGGTTTCTTCGTCATGAGTTTGCATCACTCCACTCTGCGCATAAATATACAATCATAATGAATTCAGAAGTTAAACAGTACTAAATGCCCAAAAAAGTAGTAATATATTGAATGTTAGAAATTGAGAATTAATACCGTATTGATGAAGAATTTGCTATGCGAAGTCTTGTCATCCCAGACGAGCAACAAGACTCGCAGACCTTCTTGGGACTTATACTTGAGCAATTCCCCCAAATTCAAATTGCCGCCACTGGGTAATGTTTTGGTGGGCTCTCTCACCAGCTTCACCTTATGATAAATGGACCAACCCACAATATACACCAAATGGTGCGCCTCCAATATTGCATGGCATATGTCCTCCCAACACTTGTCGTGCTTGAACACCACCCCATCGTCCAATTCTATTTCCTCCAACATCGACTCCGGCACGTGCGCGTCCTGGTACAGCGTCACGTGCCCTCCATGCCGCACCGGAAAATAACAATTGTGGACCCCGAAACGGTCCGGGTCGTTCGATATCCCGTGCTGGTACAACGGATTCTCCTCGCATTTCGTAAACCGCATTTCAAGTTTGACCGCGGCGTCCGGCTTCGGCGGCTTCCCCAACGGCCCGATGATCGGGAACCAATCGCTGATAGTTTCGCCGGAGAGGATTTGCTGAGCCGGGACCGACGCTATGCCGATTATATCGGCGCCGAACATGTCGTTGTCTTTGACGTAGAACTCCACTTGGGAGGCCGGGTGGGCCAGGGGGATCTTGAAGTGCTCGTTCCAGACGGGGTTCTGGGAGTTGGCAATGACGCGCGTGCGTGCCACGGTGGCTCCGGCAAGGCACACTGTGACGTAAGGGTCGCTGGTGATGATTTTCCGGTGGTGCTTTGCGCCTTGTGAAAAGGGCTTGTGGCAGGAGTCGAAAGCTGCGAAGAATCGGCGCAAACGCTCCGAGACCATGTCCATGTTAGGCAGACAGCGTGCCTCTAGAATCCTCAAATCGAGGTCGCCGTGGAGGTACACCACCGCTGGCTGCTGTGATTTGACGACGTCCGCCATTGCCGTTAATATATTCAGTCAGAACGTGAGAAATGGGAGAGGCAGGGGTAGTTAGCTGTCGCCGGAGGAACGGGGCGGGGAGATATACGACCGACCGACCTTGCTTGGGTCCTCCGACGAAGCCAACGGCGGTGACCGAAGGCGGTGAGGCCAGCAAATATGGGAGACGTTCAGATTAGGCCTCTGCGTGGAAATGTGTGTTGTGGTGTAGGCGTGTAGCACGCTCTTTTTTCTATAAAACCCAACTAAATATGTATGGGACACGTGGAGGGTCGTCTCCTCAAGTGCAAGTTCTGCAACCTGCCATTTTAACCATTTTTTGGAAGCTTTCATCTTTAACAAACTCTTTAAATGATTTTGAAGGCTACATTTGCTGTATTATTTAGAAAAATTTACTCCAATAAACTCTTTAAATAAACTCTTCAAAAAAGACACCCAAAATCAACTACTCAAATTTAAAAAGTGGATTAAGCTCTTCAAATCAAAATTATTATTAATTTAAAAGTTATTTAATAATTAAAATATAATATAATCATGATAAAAATCAAATTTTGTTTAATTTGAAGAATCTATTAAAGTAAATAACTTTTACTCCTTTTTTTTTGGGCCAAGGAATAACTTTTACTTTTTAAATTATCACATAGGTCAACAAAGTGGAATTTGAAGAATCTCTTGGAAATGTTCTTACTCTTATAGTTCTATTTAAGGGGATTTTGTGGATTGCTCTTGGTGGTAAGTGGGGTCTAATTTGATTTCATGCTACAATTCTTAGGACCTGTTTGACACTGATTTTTAGAAGCGTTTTTATTTAGTAGAGTTTTTATTGGAAATGTTTTTGCTAAAAGCACAAATACATTTTTACAAAAATTTTAAGTGATTTGTGCAAAAATACTTGGAAGTGCTTCCTAAAAAAAGCACATGACATGTACTTCTCAAAAAATCTCTTAAAAATGCTTTTATATCTCAAAAACACTTTTATTTCTTTTTGTCAAAAGCTACCAAAAGTGCTTATACTAATTTAAAAGCGTTTTTGACAATTCTAAAAATAATGCCAAACAGACCCTTAGCTCATATGATCAGAAGTTCAACTTGCATTTGAAGTTTTATTGACATTTTTTCAAAAGCAATATCTCTTAAGTACGTCAATCAGTTTTAATTTATTTCATAAAAAAAATTATAATTTTATACAAGAAATGACACGTAATTTGAAAAACAAATAACTATAGAAATAAACATTTTCCATATAGAATATTAATACACATAATGAAGGCCGATGCAAAACTAAAAAAAGTACACATTAAGTTGAACTAAATTGAAAATGAGACCAACTACTTCCACAGTTCCACCAACTTTGAATAGCGACTTATTACCAATAAGATGAGAAAATTGAGGTTTTGCATAAACAAGGAGTCCCACCATATCTTGATATGAAAAGGAAAAGGAGGTCCACCATATTATTTAATTTTCTTTCCATTTTTTGGGTCTGGAGACCCATATTGTTAATTCGTTAATATAGTGAGGAAAGCTCTTCATGCATAAACATTATTGTTTACATTTATACACAAGCCGTATATGATTCAATTTATCATTTTTTGTCAACTGTGAGGAAGTGTAAAGATAGAGAAAACTTCTTTATCACTGGGACAGGGAGATGTAACATCTCTATTTTCTTCTCATTAACTCTCTTTATTTTTTCACTCCTTTTCTTTAAACCTTATCATGAGAACACGAAAGTTATTTTCATAAAGATAAATATAACCCTCCAACATAAAGCATAATAAATTTTAATTTAAAATTAAGGTGAACAGTGATATTGAGACAGTTGTATTATATATATTTCCTCTCAGCCTTTGGTGCATCAGTACATGGCATGAATTCTAACATAACCAGTTGTTCGCCACGTGATGGTAACGTTCTGACATAAAGTTACAATATTGAGGTATGATTTGCTGTCCAGCGGTTCATGGAATATGGGTTGTCTAACCCAATTTAATACGTTGTTTGAGTAGGTTTGTTGATTTTCTCTGGTCAAAGAGTTTGGTTGACCTTGAGATGAGAGATGTGATGGGAGTTCCTTGTCCCCAGAAATTTTAGTCAGCAAAAAGCATTCAACCAAAAGAAGCTGAAAAAACCAAGTCAGAAAAGGCCAATTCCTCTACCTCTTGTACAGGTAGAGGAAAACAGGCTCGATCAATATTTAGAAAAATGGCAAGGCCCAGCTCTCTGTCAATCGAAACAAATAACTCAGACAGATGCTCAACATTCGGTTATAAGATTTCTAATGTAATTGAAAATCAACTTTCAAAAATATTTACTGGCTATATCTAGATTTCTTCCATCTAGTCAACCATATGTATATAGACCAAAAGAGCAGAAAAATAAACTAGTACATTTTGTTCATTCTGTTCTAACATACTAATAATGTCCAATTTCTGTTACAAAATGAAAACACATTTCTGAATCTCTTATGATAGGAGATTTCCAGGATTGGGCTTTCAGGACTTCGACATCATGTTTTGTTTACTATTGAAGGCGACTTTGCATGAAAAAAAAAAAAACCAGTCTCCACATTGTTACCTTCCAAACATGAACCAAAATTACATTGCCGATAATTTACAGGAAGCACTTAATAAGCCATGCCAAGATGACCATCGCAACTTCACAGTTGGTGGTGTGCCCCGGTCAGCCTGGGGCCAGACAAGGAACAATTTCCTGTTCGAGCTTTGACATTATTAAACTAAGGCTCCATGTGATTGCAATTGCTGCTGACCCCATCATTTGATTTGGGAGGGGGAGCCCTTATAATCATACTTTGAATAAAGGCTATCATCTACACAATAAAAATCCCTTTTGAATCAAATCAACAAGAAAAAGAAGTACAAAGCTAAAACAACACAACGTGATTATGCGCAACTATGCAGATGCGCATAATTGCATATGCAAAATGCAATTCAAGCCAAGGGGATCTATACAGGAAATCATATAAGTGTCTCTCAAAAAGCCCGGACCTTCAGTTATCTCAAAGCATTAATCAATGCCAAATATAAGGTTGAAATGAATTTGTTAGTTCATTATCCTGGATGCAACTTGATTTTTAACTTACTCTAATCTTTTAGGACAAGTAGGTGCTCACGATGCCTTTATATGCAATATCACTTATTTTATCAAGTTTACAAGACAGATTAAAAGGCTTGACCCAGCAAGGCTTATCCTAAGAATCATTCCACAGATCAGTATCTTGTCTCTAACAACTGAAAATGGATATAAGGTATAAGGTCTTACCGCAGCCAATCCGACGCACATGATACTAAAACCAGGGAAATTAAACGGTGCCCTTTCGGACAGGAACAAAGCTGCAATAACAACTTGACTTTATTAATTTAAAATGACTTTTTGGCCGAACAAAATTTCAAATTGAATTCCAAATCACCTGTTAAAGGAGAGAAAGCAATGGGGGATATAACATTTGCAAAGGAACATATGCCTGAAATGCACCCTTGAGCCTTCCCCTGGAAGGAACATATAAAAAAGTTGGACATAGCAAAAGGAATTGGACCCAAAAGAATGTCAAAATGAAGCCTATCAATCAAATTGGAGACAGTCCTACCTGCTCAGACGACCCAACTTGTTTAGATACAATGCTTCGCATCTGTAAAGTTTGAACTGAATTACTCTAAAGGCAACATTTGGATTTTGGGTAAATGTTCAACTTAGAAAGCAGAAATGATGAAACTTACACATGGCTGGGCGAACACATAAAAGATGGAGAACATGGCGGCAGCATATGGAACCTATAACCTTTCAAAATGTTAGCCATACTGAGACACAACATAAGTTAGCAAAAACATTTACCAGAAACAATCAATGAAATTGAAAAAGTCCTATTATATACTAAAACACATTATACTAATTTGTCCAAAATGGAAGGGGACACTTTTAATTGCCAGTAAAGTTGCAAAGGAGTACCCAGAAGGACCACGCAATGCCATAAAGAAACATCTGCATTCAATATGCAAATGATTAGATGAAAGCTTAAAATACATGCCAAAATTCTTAGTTTTATTTAGTTTTGTGTTTGGTGAGTAGATGCAATAGATTCATTCACAAATCCACAGTTACCTTACAATTAAGATAAAATTATTGTAACATGTGGGGAACTAATTAAAAAGACAGCTAGAAGCTTACATGTGCACAGCTAAAAAGGAGCCCTATCGAAAGTAGCCTCTCCTCTCCTAAAACAGGGGCCAAGAAGGGCATGACAAGCAGCTGCATGAAGTTCTATTTTTAGTAACATGGAAAATCAAAATGGAAACTGTAAAGGCAGAAAAAACACAGCAGTGAGAAATACCTGTGAAATTGTGCCTGCAACCCCAGAAATCACCATTAGGTCAGCAAATTGATCTTTGTTGAAGTGAAACCGAGCTTTTAAGTAGTACTGCACAACAAAGAATGAATTTCAACCACTACAATCTTCTTTCGTGCAACACAGCTTACCAGTATATGATTCTATATAATCAAACACAAATATAAGAGAATTTAAGGGCTCTTCAGCAAGGAAATGAATCAATTCTAATGACAAGCATGAAGGTATGTGTGTTTCATTGGTTGGCATCAAAGGCATACATCGCAGTTTAAATCCATAAAGAATTAATCTTTACCTTTGAATATTTCAAACAAACCTGAGTTGATCTACAGTTATCTAAATTTGAACACCATAATCAAAAATTTTGTTGAAGATATATCGGCAGAAAAATAAAGATGCCCCTAATTGATAGGATTAGGATCGTGGAGGTACCATCATTGAAGCATGAAGGCCAACATCTGCCAGATTGCTGAAAAACGCAACAATGGCAGCTTGCGAAAATGTTGGACTGCAAATTAAGATTTAAGCAATTAATTTGATTGCAGGGAAGGAAGGGAATATGCTTAGTGATAAGGGCAGGAAATTGACTGACCTGGTTTTCAACAAGGCCATTAAATCATCCAATGAAGGCAACTTTTTGGTCAACTGCATTGAATTTTCATCCGAATTTGTAATCTTTAGCTTTTCATCAGAGAGTAATGGAGCGCAAAGATTTTGGTCTATGTTGGAATCCGGTAGGAAAATCCTCATGTACACAGCTGCTACCATCGCCACCAACGTCGCAACCTAATTCATAATCAACGCAATCAATGTCATAACTATACTACATAATGACATTATATATATATACAGTAGAGAGAGAGAGAGAGAGAGAGAGAGAGAGAGAGAGGACCTGGAAAGTGGAGGAAGTGGAGAGGAAACGAGTAAATAGGGTTCCACAGACGAATGCAGAAGAACTAATCCCTGATAGCACTCCGAACGTGGAGGCTCGTTGGCTTTCCGGGACATTATCTGCCTGAAAAATTCATAATCGAGTATTTCACACATCAATCAATCCAACAAAGCTGCTTACTCTTTAGAGCAGACGCAGAGAGCGAAAGAAATACGGGAGGGAAAGAGACAGACCGTTATTATTTATTAGAGAAAGTGGGCTTGGTTAAGTCAATGGAAATAGGACCAGTATAAGCCCAATTAATAGGCAATCAATGGGCCTGATTTCCTTTTCAGCTTGTATCTGAGCCCAATCTTTGTTCAGCCCAAATAGGAATGAGAGAGATATATAATTACCACATAGGCAAGGGCGAGGCAGTGAACGCTGCCTTCACAAACCATGGCGGTCAGGGTCTTGGCCACCAAGTACACGTAGAAGAAATTCCTTGTCCTGCTGTAAGCTAATATGCCTGTAACCAATTCTTAATTATACTCACTCTTAAATTCTTAATTATATGTGTGCAAGTGGAATCTTGGATAAATTACATTAAACGAGAAGGGACATTCTAAGAGAACCCTATTTTTTCCTTTCGAAACCCTCCACTTATATGTTTAGGAATAGAGTGTAGTGAGCATTTGGCACTTCTTGCGTAGCCCACATCAAGGTGTCAAATCCACTAACCCATAAATTCAACAAATTCAATCAAATCCACGCTATATAGACAGTGATATTCCAATCTAAAATTAGTTCAAAGGAAAAGAATCTAATAAAGGTAGAGTTTGAATACTAACGTACCCAAAAGAAAAAGAAAAAGAAACAAATAAAAGTAAGGGTCGTGCCGTCGTGGTTGGATACTTTAGATATTCTACATTTTTTTCTTTTACGGTTCTTATCCTCATGTGCATACATGCAATTAAGCTTCTTTATTCAGTCAGTGGCACTGCATTATCAATTTTTCAATTTAGAGTTTTCTTTAATAGAGGCAGTTAAGGACATAATCATAGTAATTGGCTATGTATATCCTTAAGATGAGATGAGTAATACTAATTAATTATGAGCAATATTAAAGTAGCAAGGGCCATTGTATTCCATCCAACCATTCAAGTCTTATAGTGAACAATTTGGCCACAAGTAAAGAGATCAATCCTTGAGATGGGTTCATTATCCATTTCCATTTTAGTTTAGTTTAGAATGATCGAGTTTAACAGAAAAAAAATTAAAGATCAATGAGTATATGCGTACCTAAGGGGATAATTGTGAAAATCATTGGCAGTGTAAGCAAAGCTTTTCTCCCATACTTGTCTGACAGATTTCCTACCATAGGCATCATCACCAATGTTCCCAGCCCTATGATCTGCATGCATGCACATAATCACATATTCTAATTCTAATGAATAATAATTAAAGAATACATTGAATAAATTTAATTTGGAATTAGACTGATCGAGTAGGACAAGGCTATGTAGCTAGAAATTAAATTACAAAAGAGACGTACACTACAAAAAATATGAGCAAAGCCTATTAATGATTGGCGGCTATAAAAGGAGTGGCAATTAGCAATAGGGACTAAAGTGTCTATATTTTAACAAAAATGGATGGCAATTGGGCAATATAAACTAAAGTTCCAAATTGACACCCCTTTTGTAGCCGCCAATCATTAGTGGGCTTTGATCATATTTTTTTGTAGTGGACTATATCAGGATAATTCGAATAAAATGATAGAGTAAGAATGCATAAAATAAAAGCACGCATTTGATGATGACATGAGCAAGACAACTAAAATGTGATCGTTGGTCGATGTCTTTCATTCCCAAGTTTGTCCATAAGCCAATAACTGAAAATGCCAAAATGCATGCACTCCTCGAGAAACCCAAGCGAAATTTCCCATGGGCAGAAACAGACACATAGACAAAAAAAAGAAACACTTTTTTTGTCATGTGGAGCTGAAAGCCTGGAATTTCTGTTTGAAAGTACATGCAAATCAAGCTATAGCTTGTAGAATATGTAAAAAGTACAAATAAATTAAAAGACGAATGCTTGCAAGAAATTTATTAATTAATTAAGCGGTGGATGAAGCTAGCTCCACAAAGAAATTTAGTACCCCTTGTTGAAATCCAGAGAGGTAAATAGCGAGCGAACACTCGTTTTTGCCAGGACAAAGTGCAGACATGGTGACATCGGTGATTGCCGGAATCACCATGAACATAGAAAAACTATAGAGGAACACTGTCATCAATAGGTGGCTCACCCCACCTGATGACACCTTTTCCATGATTTCTGGATCGGATCCCCGGCCCGGCCCACAAAAATAAAGGCAAGCAAGCAAATTTCATGAAATTATTAAGACCAAGAGAAGCAAGCTAGCCAGCTGCAGCTAGCTGAAGGTAAAAGCCACCCCTAGAGAAACGCTAGCTCTTAACTTTAAAGCAGAAAACGAGAAGGGGATTTTGTGTATTAATTAAATTAATGTGAATGTATACGTGTTATCTGATTTTGGTTGTGCAGTTACCATATACCCACTATATACTATATATATATAGGAGCTACCTAGTCTTTAATTTATATAATTAGCTAGTGCATGTCAATTTCATTAACAATATTGCATGAACTTGTAATACGGTGACAACATGATAATGCATATGCATGTCGTTCGTGAGGTCGCACATGACATGCAGTGTATATATAGCTCTATTACTAGAAGTGCGTGGTATATACCTCTGGGAATGTCATATATATATTAATAAGAGTCATAAGACCCATTTTTAACAAATGCATTACAAGGTGACGCATGAAACATTTGATTAATGCGTCCTTATTTAATTCAGTTCAAAGCAGGCCGTCCGATTCCTTGATGCAATATTGGGTAGTGGGTACGAAAGCTGAAAATTAGGCCTCGTACCTCCAATTTCATGTATGAAATGTTAAATTAATATCTTAGTTACATGCAAATATTTTTTTCTATTTTGGGTTTGGTTCACTCAGCTTGAGGTAGGTCATGGGTATATACTTAAATTATGTAGCTTTAATTAGGCCATAAATAGCAAGCACATCAAAGAAATTTGGATGTATGGGTCGCTGCAAGATGATGAAAAAGAAAACACGAAGTACTTGGCTAATTAATTGAATTAAGTGTTAAAAAAGAAATAAAGTAAAGTGTGCTGGATGGGCCTCAGTTTTGACAATTTGTCCACATTCCTTAAACTGTAATAGTACGTGAAAAGGGAAGTTTCCTTCGAAGAGGGGGAAAGTTTTGTCGCTGGATTATAGATTTACAATTATCTTACGTGATTGAACATTTGGTTTGCAAATTGAGGGATATATCAACAAGATACAGAGCAACAGAGGATGTAAAGTAGAAAGAAAATTATCCAGATTCCAGAGACAGCAGGATGTAAAGTAAAATAATTTAAACTAAAACCATTGATTACGGAATTAATGTACCCTTAATTCGTCAGAAAAGTAAAATTGAAGTGATATATATGTATATCTGTTCCATGATAACATGTTTGATTAATGAACTGTATAACAAGTCAAAGAAAATTAAACTCAGCTCAGCTGCCTGGGGCCTCGATCTTAATTAGCTAGACTTACATAATTTTCAAAATTAAGATAACATGCAATTCGTAAAGCCGATCATGATCAATTTACTAAGATATTTTTGAGAAATTAATGGTAGCTAATGTACTTGGATATGAATGACATGCCGGCAGGTATAAAGTAGAAGTAGAAGATGAATATATAGGAACGTACCGCTTGTTGAAATCCAGTGAGGTAAATAGCAATTGAGCACTCGTCTCTTCCGGGACAAAGCGCGGACATAGTAACATCAGTGATGGCCGGAATCACCATAAATGTCGAGAAGTTGTGCAGAAAGATTGTCATGAAGAGGTGCCAGCTTAACCCCGAAACGTCTGAAAGCTTTTCCATTTCGTCTGAAAGCTTAATTACCACTACTCAACTCAACTCACTCAACTCAACTCAACTCAACTATAGTGTATGTACTACTGCTTCCTAGCTAAGTAAGGAGAGAAAAGTAGCTAGCTCAAGAAAATAAGGAAATGCCACCTCCCACTTTCAGTGACTTGGCTACAAGAAACACTAGCTACCTGCTTAAACAGCAAAGGGATGGAGCTCAGACCTTGATTTGTTTTTTTGGTCTCGAAAGCTCAGACCTGGATTTAAAACAATACAATCGTGTACTCAGTACTGTGACTCGTACACTTTTGTCTTCAAATTTATATAGGGCGCGCGCGCAGGTTGTCGCATTTACTATACATACCTTAGGCTTTATTCTTGTCCAAATAATGTACAAAATTAATTGCCCAAAAGCAAGAAAGTGCGAAGGCCAAGCAAGGATGCGTAGCTTGTGGTTCATGCAAATAGCCAAATATAAGTGTTACATGTAGGACCCATTCCAAGCGTCTAGTATGTAATTACGCTTTGACGCGTGCAAGTCTTACCTATTCTGCTTTCATTTCATTTTTTAAGTAAATGAGTTTTCCAAGTTGGGCCTACATGTATTGTCTGCTGTATCCATGTTGGGCTGAAATCTTCGGACAATTGGGAGCAAGCACAGATCGAATTGGGCTCTAATGTATTACACCTCGATTAGGCCACATTCAGCATCAAGGTGTTTTGTGGGCTGTATCATGTGATATCCCTATCACCTAAATAAAGAAACGAGTTCATTTTTGCTCACCACTCACCCTTACCCTTAAAGGTAGTGAAACATTACACTCCAATAAAAATTTGACAAGTGATATTTTTTGAAAATTTAATAAAGAAAGAAAAAGTAACTTTGTCATTAAGTTTCACTTTTACTCTTAAAAAAACTACTTGTCAAGTTTTCATTAAAAGGTAATGGTTTACTTCCTTTAACGGTGGTGAGCAAAAATAAATTCATAAAGAAACTATATTATTTTGATCAATTATACTTTTGGTCTATATGGTTTGCATCTTTTTTTTACTTTCGCCCTGTGATCTTAATTTGGACAATTTTAATCTCATGGTTTAATTACGCTTGCAATTGAGTCCTAATAGCTAGCCCCATCAATTAATGCGAGATGGAGAAGTGACGTGGCAGTCACATGCTTGTTGCGTGTAGGGGTATCTTTGACCTTTCAATAATCTAGCTGATTATGGGTTACATATCTCCCGTTTGTCAACAATAAACATATGTGACAAAAGAAAAAAGAAAAGGACTATGGTTTTTGCAAGACGAATATTGTGAAGATTTGGTTGAAAATCTGAACGAACATCTGCAAAGTGGAGGAAACTTTACCCTAAAAGAAGAAATTGCATAGTGTTGAAGAGCTATTGATAAGTAAAGAAACATAGAAGATTTGGTTTTTACTTACCAAAATGTTAGGGCTTTAATGGTTTTATTTGTTGTTTTGCTAGTAGAAGTTATGGGTTGAAGGTTAGATCGATTTTGTGTACATAGTTATTGATTTGGTGGTATTAGCACAAAATTGGACGCAACAGACCTAATTCAAGACACCCACTTATATAGTATTGGGCCACTGGCTGAGCTCCAATCTAACACCTCATTTTATTGATATTAAACCATCTTAATCGGCTTCATTTTATTCAACTTACAGTCTTGGAGCCCAAATGAATGTAGGCCTTTCAGGAAGCATGGAGTTGGGTTGAAAACTTGAAGTTGAATACTTTCTTTTTTGCCCAAAAAAAAAAAAAACTTGAAGTTGAATACTTTTTTTTTTTTTGGCCACTTTTGAAGTTGAATACTTGAATATTAGAAAACTTATTTTTTTTGGCCAATGAATATTAGAAAACTTTAACCGTGGAAAGAAAGGTTGTGGGCCTGTGGCAGTGTAAGATGATCATTTTTTTTTTTTTTGATGAAGTGTAAGATGATCATTCAGTGTGGTCACTTGTTGACACTTGGTCACAGTGTAACTATGTGATCATAATTCATGAGAACTTGTACATTTGCCGAAAGCGTACAAAATGTATTGAATTTGAAGCAAATCATACATCCCATCAATCCATATCAAGCCTATATTTCTTTGTACGAGCCCGAAAATAAAATAAAATCAATACAAAATGATGGGACCTATGAATCATATACCTCATCCACACATCCAGTCGCATGTTAATTATTGGACAATGAAAATGAGGAAATTAAATACAACCACGGTTAGGTAATTTACTCTACAAGAAAGGAGAAAAAGACGGAGAGATATTTACAGATCCAAAAGCAACTTTTGGAATGCTTTTTTTCTGAATTAAAAAAAAAAAGGAGTGGAAATCTGCAAAGTCCGTGGTGGAAGCACTGTTGATAAAGAAGCTTCCACGTGATTGCCTTGATACCGTCTGGTCCACCATCTATATTTTTTTTGGCCAAGAATCCACCATCTATATTTGATAGATGATAAAAGTCTTAAAAGATTAGATTATAGATTGTAGACTATAACCAAAGATCCATCCATCTGGATATTCTGGAGCTATACTGGCAAAACATAATAAACATCGCTCAACTTCACTAAACAACAACAAACTATTAAAAATATCTATTCAATATATTCTACTTAATTTCTTTATCCCATGAGTCATGAGTCTCATGACTCATCACCAACAGATAACAATAGATTGCCCCAAAGTTTACAAGGGATCACGAGGAGATGGAGATCTGTTGAGAGTAATGTGGAGCAATGTCCCACATCGGAAAACTAAGGCTTAGCATATGTGCTTATAAGTCTTGGGCCTCTCCACCCATTGCCAATTGGTTTTGGGTTAGATGCTCTAATTTTATCATGGTATCAGAGCTTGGTTATCCGCGTGTAAGGCCCAACGGTCACACGTGCTCCCACGTCACCCAATATAATTTGTTCACGTGTAAGGCTCAAAATATCGCCACATGTGCGGGGGCGTGTTGAGAGTAATGTGGAGCAATGTCCCACATCGGAAAACTAAGGCTTACTATATGTGCTTATAAGTCTTGGGTCTCTCCACCCATTGCCAATTGGTTTTGGGTTGGATGCTCTAATTCTATCAAGATCATCAGATCATATTCTATTTTGGTCACTCATATTATTTTACATTTGTATTGACTAACATGAAATACTATTCAATTTGTATCCATGAAAAAGAATATTACTCAAATTTGATCGGTATTAAGATCAAGGGAACAACACTTGATCAGTATCAATTAGATTAATCTCTTTTGAAAGGCAGGTGATCCCAAATCAACTCTATTTAGAGCATATTTAGGTAACTCTAAGTCTGGATCCAGGAGGACCCAGTTTGGCTCTGCCACATCTCTAAAAACACTCCTGTTTGTACTTCCAATTTCAGTTATTAATTTAATACAGTATCATGCTGTCTGGAAATAAAAATTAAACCTAAATATATTAAAGAAAAGAAAAACAGAACATGTTACACTACAGCGCTTACTTAATAAAATATAAACTCAATCAAAAGAATCTTGTGTGCAATAAGTGAAGATATATCTGCACACATGAGTCATGACTCATGAGTGAGGACATGATGCTTAATATATTAATTAATTATCCGATCATTTAATTAAGACATTGTCAAAGTTTATAAATATGAGTCCAGAAATGAAATTCATAAGCATCATATCCTCAGAGTTGGCAATTTGTGACTTAGCAGAGAGCAGTAGGCCAGTAAGTACTTGTACGTGTTGTGCATACTGATTTATGACTTATGAGGAGCCATAGATGATCATTATGATTTAGGGATTCGATCGACAGACACAGGTGACAGGCCTAATGCATGACCATAAAATTTTCAAACCTGCCACAAAATTTTTTCAACGGGAAAGCACAAGCTTCTTACTCGTTGAATTAGGTGATACACCTATTTTGTGCAAATCCATCTTTCATAATTTACTTCTAAATACATTCCTTTTTCTGGATTTCCCTTCTTAGTTCTTATTAATCTCCTTCAATTAAATCTATGTTGTTTATGGGACACAGTGGCCAATTTATTTATTTTCAATTCACACAGTTACTCAAAAAATCAAGCCTCCATCACAGTGTCAGAATTCGGATAGCAAATAAAAAAAAATAACTACCTACACATGCAGAAACAACCTGTAAAAAAATAAAACATATTACAGTGTTGGATCACAATTATCTGTCTTTTTGCAACTCAGTGTGGTGGTCTATAAATGTTGCAGACTGTACGTGTTTCTTGTAAATATATCCAATTTTTTCTATACCGCAGAAAAAGTGGCCATACTATCATTTGAAAGTGGGATTTGTAAAGGGCAGAATAATTTACACAGTAATGCTAAACTTACCACATTTTTATACCACAATTTCATACCATATTACATGACATTCATTTATTGGACACTACAAATTAAAAAATAAAACCTAAAAACGAAAAAGAAAATACTCTTCAAATAAAGTAATGACACATCAAATAGAATACAAATGTGGAAAAAAAAAATGTGAAACAATTAATATTATTGTAATTTACATATTCCTGTTACAGTAACTGATGTATATGAGAAGGGAGTTTTAAGATATTTAAATTTGAAATGAATTATCTTCACCAACATATATGATGCCACATCACTATAAGTTTATAACCATTAACCAATATATAGAAATTTTCTCCTTAAAGGGAGAAAGACTTATCAACAAAATTTGGATTTAATATTAAGTGAAACAGTTTCTTCTTCAAAATAGTAATAAATAGTGTATATTTAGTTTAGATATAAGTAAATAAGCACAATTTATTTATGGTCAAAATCTTGTATGAAGTCGAGTTTTATTAGTTTTTATTTTGTAGCGAATCGATCCGTTAGTTAAAATATCAATATGAGTATCAATCAAATTATCGATTCATTAATGAATTTGTGATATTTTTTGTTTGATATATAATGGTGATTACCCACCCCACAATCACAATGGTGTCCTTTCATATAATCACATTAAAGTTTAAGTTTATCTTTAAAGTATGAAGCTCAAAAGCAAAGAACCAGACATTAAAGCAAAATTCAAACACTCTATAAACAATAAATGAAAATAGAGTTGGATTAGGATATGGGTACACTAAGCCAAATCTGTCAGTCTCCTATCTCCTCAATAAATTTAACTTAAGGTCTAATGAAAATATATTCTTAAAATTAAGGAAAGATTATGAATATTAGAAAAGCAAAGTAATATAAACAAAAAAAATAAATTCCAAAAAATAAAATTTTGTTTGTGTAACCGATACACCGTTACGTGATGTAACCGATCCAACGTGTAAGAGTAATGTTAGACAGCATGTGTATCTCTCATAGGGTATAATATTAATAACATTCACCTATATTATAACACATATTTATTACACTATATGTAACGATGTATCGGTTATATAAAAAAATTTCTCTTAACAAAATTTAAATTTACAATTATAAATTAATCGGCTCTTATTTTTGTAAAATTATTTTAGTAGATGAAAAAAAAAAATGAAGCCTCTATTTGGAGCGAACGACTTTTGTGATTTTGTCCAGATCGAAATCCACGTATTAAAATTTAATAAATAAAAGTTACCCGATCCACGCACGGACTTACGCGCGTGCAATTAGCAATTTTGAATGTAATAAATAAAAGTTAAAGAGGCAAATTAGTAGCCTTGCCAAAGACGATTTTAGGGGGAGACCAAATTTCTCCGTCTCCCACCAGTCTTAAGTCTCTCCCCTACATTTACTCCTCCATCTCAGTCTTCCGAATCTAAACAAACTCTCCAATGGACTCTCTCACTCTCTTCTGCACCGGGGCTCTCCTCGCCGGTGGCCTCTACTGGTTCGTCTGCGTTCTCGGCCCAGCCGAGCGAAAGGGCAAGCGCGCAGTAGATCTCTCCGGTGGCTCCATCTCCGCCGAGAATGTCCAAGACAACTACAATCAGTACTGGTCCTTCTTTCGCCGCCCCAAAGAGATCGAAACCGCCGAGAAAGTCCCTGACTTTGTCGACACCTTTTATAATTTGGTAACCGATATCTACGAGTGGGGGTGGGGCCAGTCCTTCCACTTCTCCCCTGCCGTCCCCGGCAAGTCCCACCGTGACGCCACGCGCCTCCACGAGGAGATGGCCGTCGATCTAATCGACGTCAAACCGGGAGATCGAATTCTCGACGTCGGATGCGGCGTCGGTGGGCCCATGCGTGCCATCGCCGCCCACTCTCGTGCCAATGTCGTCGGGATCACAATCAACGAGTACCAGGTCAAACGCGCGCGTCTGCATAACAAAAAGGCCGGGCTCGACTCGCTGTGCGAGGTCGTGTGCGGGAATTTCCTGGAGATGCCGTTCCCGGATAACAGCTTCGACGGCGCGTACTCGATCGAAGCGACGTGCCACGCGCCGAAGCTGGAGGAGGTGTACGCTGAGATCTTCAGGGTTTTGAAGCCTGGATCTCTGTACGTGTCGTACGAGTGGGTGACGACGGACAAGTACAAGGGTGAAGACGCGGAACACGTGGAGGTCATTCAGGGGATTGAGAGAGGGGACGCCTTGCCTGGGTTAAGGACCTACGTTGACATTGCGGAGGCGGCGAGGAAGGTGGGGTTTGAGGTGGTGAAGGAGCGAGATCTGGCTCTGCCGCCGTCGGAGCCCTGGTGGACTCGGTTGAAGATGGGCAGGATCGCCTACTGGCGCAACCACATTGTTGTTACTGTGCTCTCCGCCTTGGGAATTGCACCCAAAGGAACCGTCGACGTCCACGAGATGCTCTTCGTAACCGCTGACTATTTGACCAGAGGTGGTGAGACCGGAATCTTCACTCCGATGCACATGATCCTCTGCCGGAAGCCTGAAACACCCGCTTCTTCTTAGTCATTTCCTCCGGTATCATTACCAGTCCACCCCATGTTACTTTAGCCCCCTTTTGTTTTTTGGGTTTTTTTTTTTTTGTTAATTTTCCCTTTTCTTTTTGGGTTTAATTCTCTTAATTTCTAGGCTCTGTTCTCCTGTTTTTTTTTTTTTTCTTTTCTTAACCTTCTAATTTATTATGTTCATGTATTTTTATTTGGAATTATTTGAATTTCGTGGTTGGATCTTTGCTTTCCTACTTTCTAGTGTGTTGGTAGACTGGTAGAGTGTTGGTATGGTTTATTTTTTTTAGTGCGTTGGCACTTGGCAGTGTGTTGGTATGGTTTCATTTCTGTCTTGATTTTTCATTTTTGGTAATTATGTATTATGCCTGTAATAGGGAGCATCATATGTACAATGTATCAGTGATTCAGTATGTGTGCGAGGACCAACACTAATTTGGACAATAATCTTTCAATGAAGAAGCCAATCTGGACATGATTGAATTGAAATTCTAAAAAGAAAATTAAAATTTCTTATTACGGTTTGGTTTTTAATTAGGAAGAATCTATACTCAAATTTTCGTCCACGATTATTTAAATTTCAGATTCCTTGGCATAACCAGTGATAAATAAATTGAAACTAGAGATGCATCAAACAGTGATGATGAATTAAATGGTTTAGAGATTAAGGTGTAGTGACTACTGACTAGTGAGGAGGAATGAGTGGAACTGAGAACATGTGAAACAAAACAATGTATGGAAAAGTGGGTGGGACCCAGTGTGGGGTAGCACGAGGCGCACATGGGTCATGGGTGGACAATGGAACGAAACATAAGCTGGGTGGATGCTTAGGTGGACAGCACTGCGTCTTGACTCCTGTGGTTAGAGTGGAGTGAGTGAGTTCAGATTTCACAAGTCAGGATCCTGCCAGATCTGTGTTGGCTTTTGTTTCTTTGTCTGTCATGTTGTGCGTGGTTTTTAGCTACGGGGCTGGCCTACGAACACGCCGACATATGGTCCCACTTTGGGTTTGGATCTCTCACCCATTGCTTTCTTTCTTCTATACTTTTTTTTTTTTCTTCTGTCGAAACACATTGTTCTATACTCTGCCACCTGTTGTTTTTTGTATAAATATATATATTTTTATCTCCTCCACCCTGTATTTATATTTTATTGGCACATATTAATTACTTAATTGTATTTGACTATTTGTATGTTACTACTCTTTGAATGGCTCCTTCTTCTTGGCTTGTATTCAATTCTAGTATGAAAAATTCAAATAATAGTTTCATAGGTTCTCATTTATTAAAATCCCATTGTATTGTCCTACGCCTTTTTTGGGCAGGTGTTGAGCATCAGAGCAAGGGATCTGATTGGTGTTGTCATAGACAGATAGGTGGAAACTAATTTTCTTTTACACTGTGAAGACTGAAGAGTATTCATGACTTGAAAGACTGAATAGTCATGGGTATCATCTACAATTATGAAACGGATGGAAGATTTAGATTATAGGAGCAAATGAGATGCTACGAAGATTTTTATTTTCTATTTGCTAAGGAGTAAAGAAGATATTTAGATATTTATGAATTAAGTGTCACTGAATATCCCACCCACATCCACTTGATATATTCCCTTCCTAATTTGGAATATCATGCATTGTTGAAGCAAATTTGGTCTCCTTTTAAAAAAGTATAACCGATATATCGCAACGTGGTATAATCAATTTAACGTGTAAAGATATTATTATATGATGTGTTTATAGTAATAGGGTATAATATTAATAACATCTACTCATATTATAACACATATATTAATTATACCACGTGTCAATATATCGATTATACATAATAATTTCTCCTAATTTTAACTTATCATCCTCCAACCCTCAAAACAAAACAAAAAAATATCAGTGTTTTCACCAATCAAGAAGGCGAAAGTAAAAGCTACAATATCTTGAGGCTGTGCTTGGTTGAAGGATTAATTGAAGCCTTTGAAGGTGAGACTTAGGATTATGTTGGATTTGCCAATTGGAAATTAATATAAAGGATTCATGGTTCCAAACCTCAACCTTGAATAATAGGCTGGAGAATTCGAACTCAAGACCCCTCTCGGAAACCTGAAACCAAAGCCTAGGGTCCCATATGTAAGACTTAGATTAATCAAGGCATAAAATTTTGTTAATCAAATCTAATCGTCACTTTATATAAGTAACCAAACCAACCAAGTATATCTACAAATCCTTGGACTTCATATACCATCTTTAGCAATTCCATCATTTGAAGATTTTTTTGTACTTTCAAATATCACATACAATTGTGCACACGCAACTTATTTTGCCACCACATGCATGTAGAGTTGTTTTTTCAAACTAGCTCCTACATCATTCATAACTGATCGAGTTTGAGTAGAAGATTTTTTGTTATCGATTTGAAGATTTTTGTCTTATTGTTTCTTGTCAAAAATCTGGTCCTAGCTAGCTGAATGAATCTAGTCCACTTAATTGTTGGAAGCGATAAAATATGAAGTGACCATTTTTAATATGAAAGAACTTAAGAGGGAAAATATAAAAGTTAGTTGATTTTTTTTTTTTTTTTTTTTTTTTTTTTTTTTAAGTTGAGAACTTAAAGACAGCGCTTCATAATCTTATGTCTCGCTTTGTTCATCAGATAAGCATCAAGACCACTACTTTGTACAAGTAGAGGCCCAATTTTTTTGGATCAACAACACTGATTTGGGCCTTACCTAGATCTTGATTGATATCATGGGCTTAGTGCAACATATAGAGAATGAAGATGAATATGCTAAGAAGATATACCTCCTAAACCGATATGGGCATATACTCTGTCAGTGGATAATATATATGAACCACAAGCAAACGAGTGGATGTGAGGTTTGGCCACTGAGATTTCCTGATAATTCTCCGGCTTGCTCATACCACTCTCCCTGTACTTCTCTGTACGCTCATTTGATATCTTCCTTACCTTTCATTTCTCTCTTAATTTTATTATTCAATGGCGACAATCACAAATTTCTTAGCCAAACCACCAAATTCATCTCTATCTTCAAGTTCAATCCCAAAAACGAGTTCTGTGTACCGCCAACATTGTTCCTTTTTAACCCATCAGGTCACCAAGCTGAAACCTCTAACAACAACACTTGAAGCAAAGAAAAGCCAGTTTATTACAAAGGCTACAGCCGCCCCTGGCACTACTAAGAAAGTGGAAAGCGATGAAAGAGTACAGCAAGTCCACAGCATCGAGGATTTCGATCAAGCCCTTGGTACGGCCAAAAACAAGCTGGTGGTCGTTGAATTCGCCGCCAGTCACAGCATCAACAGCAAAAAAATGTACCCTTTTATGGTGGACCTGAGCCGTACATGCAGCGACGTGGAGTTCCTGTTAGTTATGGGAGACGAATCCGACAAGACGAGAGAGCTTTGCAGGAGAGAGAAGATCGAGAAAGTTCCACACTTCAGCTTCTACAAAAGCATGGAGAAGATTCACGAAGAGGAGGGGATAGACGGAGATCAGCTTGTTGGGGATGTCTTGTATTACGGGGACAACCACTCAGGTGTGGTTCAACTGCATAACGGGGAGGACGTGGAGAAGTTGATTGAGGATCATAAGGTGGACCACAAGCTGATTGTGCTTGATGTGGGGTTGAAGCACTGTGGGCCCTGCGTCAAGGTGTATCCGACGGTGCTCAAGTTGTCCAGGCGGATGGCTGACACGGTGGTGTTCGCCAGAATGAACGGTGATGAGAATGACAGCTGCCTGCAGTTCCTCAAGGACATGGACGTCGTGGAGGTACCCACTTTCTTGTTCATTAGAGATGGTGAGATTTGCGGAAGGTATGTGGGTTCGGGTAAAGGGGAGCTTATTGGTGAGATTCTAAGATACCAAGGAGTTCGTGTAACTTACTAGTTCATTACTACCAACAAATTCAAATTTATTTTACAAACTTTCTTCATGAATTACGTACACACAAAATAATTAAGCAAATTTACATTACTTTTCTTTTTATATTTTGTGTGTGTGGGCATTTGTGAGTGAAACTGTGAAAGGGTTTTTAGATAATTGCGTAAGTGAGCATAAGATCTAATGGCGTCTGATTTAAATACCCCTTTAGATTGTGAAAAATTCAGAACAGAATTCTGCTATTAAGATTTAAGACGCACGACACAGAAAACTACACCAAATTTAGCAGTGGAGCCATATTATACTTGGGACTTAGGACTTAGGGGAGTAGGAGACTATGGATATATAGGCCAACTATAGTTTATGGGCTATATCCGGTGCTGGTTCAATGGCCCAAAGGCCCAGAACGTCCCACTAAGATCCACCCGATTGGTCACAGGTTGGTAATATACCTTTCTTTAACAATTGGACTCGGTCAACTTTCGTCAGCTGTAAATTATTATTGAGAGAACAGATGGATCAACCGGTATAGTATATAGTATTGATTGAAGAGACAACTGAATCAATAAGTTATTTTAGTGGGGTATATATACTCGTGGCCTTATATTTATATGTTAAGTTTTTCATATTTCCATGTTTTCTGGTTTTAACTTTTAAGTACTAAAATTATAGTTTATTTTACTTTATGTGCCAATTTAAAAAAATGTCTTAATAGGTAATTTCAATCGATCGAACAAATAATTTTATTTTTTACTTACTAACTCAATTATGACTGTAACAATCATAAGTTATTTTATTAAATGTTTTTTCACTTAAGCTTAAAAGTTAACCTTGGCCAAAAAAAAAAAAAAAGCTTAAAAGTTAACCCAGCGAATAAGAAAAAGCTTAAAACTTAAGTCCTGGAAAAAAAAAAAAAAAAGCTTAAACGTAAGTGTTTAATCACTCAAGTCTAAGCCTTAAATCTTTAAAAATACTAAACATTTATGTATTCCATACACTCACAACTATAATTATACAAACCAAAAATAATATTTTCAGTCTAAGCCCACAACCCATCATAATTTTGATTTTCAGGACAATAATTCATATTTCCTAACAATTAATAAATTGGTCCAACAACTTGGCCAAAAGAAAAATTTCTCCAATTAAAATATTTTGTACTCTGTGTGGTCCTCGGTTCCGGGTTAATAGCAGGTTTCATTTCATTTATAAATGAGTGAATCTTTTGCACTAAATCAGAGGCATAATCTTTTGCACCAAAAGTTGTTAGGTGTTGGCATATAGTGCGATGGCATTATTAAGTTGAATAATTAATATGATTGATGAACTTGAAGCCTCACCAAGGGGATGGTGGAGTCATCAGTCATCCATGATCCATCAGTAGAGTCTGATCGATATCGCGGTCCAACAACTTTTGCCTATCTCTAAGCGATCTGGCATTGAAATGCTGCAAACTCATTCATGGAATAATGTATTAGACCTCACTGCATGCACTGCCCATTCGAACTACATTTTGATTAAGTTTTTTTCTTCTTTGTTGAGATAATTTGGACCATTCAATACAATTAAGTGTCCTCTGTCCTGTGGAAGTCAGACTATACGTTAATTCTATCCCAATTAACCTTACAGTATTTTGGAATTGACGTGGAAACCACCAATTAATTAACCTTACAACTATTTATTTCAATATTGACAACTGGCTGACTGGTGGGACTGCAAATCTGTCCCAAACATATATGCACAAGTTAATTACATTTACGGATTTGCCCCAATTATAATGGTTAATTTCCCTCTAATTAATATATAGCTAGCTAGAGGCTGAAATAATATTCTAGCTAGCAAGTACTACCAGCTAGAATTGGACCCAGCATTCACTTACTTCCAAAGAAAGTTATAGAATTGGACCCAGCATTCACTTACTTCCAAAGAAAGTTATAGAATTGAACATAACCCGTCAAAAAACCTCATCAAATAATGGCACAAGTAGATGAATCCTGTGAAGATCAAATAATATTAAGAACCTAACTCAAAATTATATATCACGAACATAACCCATCAAGCCAATTACAGTTTGCTTCAAATTTCATCACATATTTGCACCATGGAATTCATGATGATCTAATGAAGTAGAAAACAAAATGAAGAAAGATAAAAAAACAAAACAAAACCCCTCTCAGAATTTAAAAAATTGAGAATCAAGTTGCTATCTGACCATAGGTTTCAATTCCAGAGGGCTAGGAGGGACCATTGTTCTTCTCTTCCATAGATTGATTTCTTTCCTTGGCTGCAAAGGTAGTCCTCCACCGATCGATAAAGGTGCTGAGAAATGAATTCTGGAATGAGGATGATCTTCTCGCTCATCACTGTCTCCTTCTCTCTCTTCATCTGAATAACAATTGTGGTCGTGAGGATGATGAAGCGGTGCAATCTGATGGGAGGCTTCCCAATCAAAGTTTGCAAAGGCATGACCGCGTCCACTCGCAAACCTCCTCATCTGACTCAAAGAAGGCGCTCTGTCTGGAAGCCCTGAAGGCCGCTTAGGATGATCATCATCACCATCATCATTACCATCAGATTTTGATCTTCCCGGCTTTACGCTGCTAAACATCCTCCGAAACACAAACGCGTGCTTTTTAATGTCTCGGGGAGACCATGCCGACGATGTTGAAGGCTTTGGTTGATGATGATGATGATGATCTCTAGGGGGCAAATTATTAGCACGATTTATTTTCTTAATCTGGTGTTTCTTGTGCTTGATTTGTCCCATGCAGGACACTTTTGGCGAAGTAGGTTCTTCATCTTCTTGGCTCGCAAACCCCTTCTTGGGCTTTCTTCGAGCTTCATCAGTTATAAAAAGTGGACCGGAGAATCCTCTGCCGGCGTGAGCTCTGAGCTTATTACTTGTATTAATGTCTAGTCTCTTATCTTTGCTGGGGCTGAAAGGAGGGTTTTGAAAATACACCGCAGAAGCCGCTTTTGGTAGGAACTTCAAGATCGCGTTCCTTGGTTTGACTGCTTGTTTCTCCATATTGAACTGGATATCGATACCCACTACGTGTATATATTTATATGTGGAGTACTAAGAAGGTTAGAGGAGGAGGATGACAAGAAACAAGAAGGTTAAGGAGAAGATATACAACGGCGATGATGTGTGTGTAAAGGTCGTGATCTGACATTGTCAATAAAAGAGGAGTGTGTGTGTGTGTGGTCAAACATGGTGGTGCATGACCTTGCAAACCATATTTACTCACCCAAATTAAATAGTACAGCTTGCGTTTGATGAAGGTTTCCTTATTTCTCTGCACGCCATTCAGTTTACAGTCAACGTTTTTAATACATGCGCTAAATTAGAATTAAACTACTAAGCAAAGCTTTGTAGGAAATTAGGAATTGACTTGGCTGCCCTTTCTTTGGTTTATGATTTGTTCATGACCTGAATCTAATCATTGAATTTCACACGTGGCTATCCAAAAGATAATGATGACACTTGGGAAAAAAAGATAAAGTTTGGCAACGTCCATTTGGCATAATTAATTTGTCTAATCAATCAATGGGACTATTGAATAATTTTCTTAATTTCGGGATGATTAAATGTTACCAAATAAATAATTTAAAGAAATAATTATTTTATACTACATCTTTATTATAATTTTTAACTTTTAATTTTATAATTATTAATATATAATCAGGTTACTTTTCCTCTTTGAGTCTCTCTCTCTCTCTCCCCGTGATGTCTTTGAAGATTAGACTCTCGTCGTCCGGCGAGAGTAGCTGGCGGTGTGGGTCCCATCCCTTTCTGCTCTCTTCTCTCTCCCTTCCCCAGCCTCCGATCGAGCAAAGTACGCGATGATAGTGATGCAGAATACCTAGGTAGAGCCGAGCTTGCTTGTCTACAATCTGCCATTTCTGATAGTGTCAACGAGGACGAGGCACCAGACCCCTTCCATCTTCTTCCTCTTATCGTCCTCCTCTTATTGTTTCGAGTTCAAAATTGGTTTTCGATCGTCCAACCGATAGAGTTTCAGAGAACAATCTTTTGAAACATTCGAAATGGTCAATAACATCCAATATGAGTTTTTTTTCTTTGGCCACTCATCTAATATGGGTTTAAGTCGTGCACAACATAATGTAATTATATACATTTTCAACTGATTAGTCTGATTATGTTAACATTATTACTTTCCCCACGGTGATAATTACTTTGACGTACGGTATGACCAATGCATCGTGGTTTTGTTGAAGAGATCATGTCTATGTACCGTGTATTAATTAACTGGTAAATTAAGTTAATAGCTATCATTGGTTAGCATTTGAAAACTTAAAGTGGACCACCCACCATATTGAAATTTGATTACTATATTAATATAATTTGAATCATACGGATTTATTCGTAATTCGTCTTATTCATAACTAGGAATTAACTTACAACCAGTTTCGGGTTGCACAAATTTGACTTTCCATTCATAAGGTCAAACTTTTACTGCATACAAATCAGATGGCATTTATGATGCAGAAGAATATGCATGATGCAGTTACATATACATTTCACACACATGAATACCTGTACAGTTTACCCACGGAATGAAATAAGATCGAGTTATGACAAGGATGTTACGTTCCAGCTGAATTGCTACAATGTTTGATAAAGTCATCACAAGGATAGGATATATATGAGATTTTCTTACTCTCAAAGCCCAATTGTGTAGCCGCGCCGTTAATATCTTCCAATAATCTGTAATCAAGTAATTTAAGATATTGAAAAGTGAAAACGACATGGTTTGATTTGAAGAGCAATCGCAGAGCACACGGTTTGGGTGCGGCCTGCCAAATGGCTAGCCGGCACTGTAGCCGGCACTGTTAATACAAATTAAGGAGTGGGTGACTGGGTATTATATATTCTATGTGGTGTGGACCATGTCCATAAACAACAAATGGAGACTTTGAAGCTTCCTATTTAAGTATGTGGGTCATTAATTAAATTAAATAAATTCCTTCACCGACAAATTTGAAATCAACGTAAGGCCCATAAGCATCTGAATTTACTCATAGGCCATAATTGTGTGATGTGAAGATTGAGGATAGCAGTCTTTAGGCCCAGCCCACAAACATTTCTACCGGACGGCGTACTTCAACTTGGGAGTAATTCAGTCGGCTCCGAAATCCAATCTGAGCTCACAACTCCTCTCAGCATCAAGCTCCCGCTACCGCTAGGCTCAAGGTATGCAGACATTTATTTTTGTTTTTCTTCAAATTCAAGTTATTTCTGGTAAAATTTTCATTTTCATTTTGTTTTTGCCATATATCAAGCCCTAGGTTCTAGTTGTAATTCGATGAAATCGATTTCTACGTTGAGCTGGAACTCTTTACTCTCTGATCTGATCTGATTTCATTTCCATAATGCATGATTGAAAAATAGATGATAAACGGTCAGCCAACTGAGAATTTTGTTTTTGTCTCGTATGGATTACAGGCTTTTTAGTGAGGTAAAGAGTCCATTGATTACATATGGCTCTTGGCCTTGATTTGCAGGACTTCCTTCTTCGTGGTCGAGCCTTGAAGCTTTATAGGCAAGCACTAAGGATTACTCGAAGAGCCCCTGTTGATGCTAGAGGTCAACTTACTTACTCCACACAATCTTTAATTCAAAATGATAGTAATGCTATACTAGTAGTAACAAATTTCTAGATGGAATAACATATTGTTTCTTGCCCAGCACCATAGAAATCAATGGATGTTTATCAGTTATCAGGAATTTTTATGCCCAAAAGGAGTACACTCTCCCACTCACACTTACACATGACCTTAACTCATATTTTTCATTTAGATTGTGCATTTTATTTTGTCTACATTGCCGTTTTTGAACTTAAACATGATTTCACACTGTCCCTAGCTTGTTAGGTCATTGATCCACTTCCGAACAGGCGCACGCACACACAAACATCCTTGTGTTGATAGTTCTAGGAGTAGGTTGTGCTCTTCTGTAAATTTTGATGGGTTCAATTTCAATGCATTGTTTGTAATTGTAAGGCAGTTGATGTTTACAGGTGAACTAAGATCGACGATTAGACAAGAAATGGAGAATAACCGGCACTGCAATGACAGGCAAAGGATTCGTTTTTTGATTAGTGAAGGTTTGGAGAGATTGAAACGCCTAGACGAGATGCTTGACATGCAAGGTCATTAGTAGGGGATATGGAAAACCATGTATCATGTTGTATGGAGTTGTAGAGTTTCTGAATGTACAATCCCCATTTTGTGTTTGCACACCCTCAATTGATAATACTAAGCCAGAGCCCATAGGCCAGAACTTATATTTCTTGAAATTTTTAGAATGATTAACCATGAACATGTTAGATGTCACCCCATTGTGTAACAATAAACAAGCAAAGTTTGAAGTAAAGTTGATAACAACGATTTGAAATGCCCTTCTTGATGAAGTTTTAGTCGTAAGATTAGATGCTTCATTCAAAGCAAACATTAACAGTTGGAACTTATGGAAGATTTTAACAAAAAAATTATAATAAACAAAAAGTTTACAGGAAGCCCAGATCTGTTACAATTTTCTGATTGAAAAGAAAACATCAACTTGTGTTCCCAACTCCCAAGCATGCTTATAGCACCAAAATCCTAATTTCACAAAAACAGGAAGAATGCATGATTACCTAATCCAAAAACTAATGAAAGCAAAGCAGAAAGCTAATTGTACAAATTACAATGCCCAATGGGCAAGTAACGAAGCCCCTATCAACCATTTCCACCAATTCTTCATGCTTTTTCAACTACCCTGCATTCCGCGACTGCTGCAGAACCATCTCATAAACGTCAAGTATCTGGGTTCTCGTGGTGCTAGGAGCGATGAAAGAAGAAAGAATGAGAGGGAAGAGAGGAAAGGCATCGTACTTGTTCTGATTCCAGGTACGAAAACATCCATAAAAAAATCGTATTTTTAGAATTTAGTTATTTTTAGGCAATTTCTTATCTTTTATTTTCTTTTCCAACTATGATTACTATTTAGTATGTTTTCTTTGCTTATTAGGATTTCCTTTTATGCTTTCTAATAGGATTAATGTTAGAAGCTTATATAAAGACCTAGTTTGCTTTGTATTTCCATCAATAGTTAATAATATATTTTTGCTACTTTTCTCAATCTAGTGGATGCGCTGTGTCTTTCTGTCTTTTAAGAACCTAGATATCAGTTAATTCTCTCCAAGTTTCTGCCACCATGCGAGGTGATCGTACTGCTACCAAAGGAAGGAGTAGAACTCAGTCGTCCCTTGGAGCACTGTCCTCTGATGGTATTTGTCACTTAAAAAGATCTAAAAGATCATCATCATCACAAAGAAGACGATCGTCAAAATTGATGAAGAATATTAATATTGATGATCTCCCTGACGTTGTATTGGTTGAAATCCTGTGTCGACTTCCTTGCAATAAATTTGTATTTCAATGTAAGTGTGTGTCCAAGCGTTGGCGCACTCTCATTTCCAATCCTTATTTTATTCACCGCTTTCTGCATCTCCAAATTGAGAAACAAACGCCAATCGTGGGCACTCTGATAAGCACCAAAGGAGAGGAAGTCCTTACTATAATGTCGTCTCCATTGTTCAAAAGACTCATGAGTTTCCACGGTTTGAAAGAAGAGCCAGTTGTGGTAGGGACCTATAATGACTTAGTTTTGTGCTGTGCAACCAAGTACTATCAGCGTGATTACTACATCTGCAATCCGTATACCACGCAATGGGTTGCTCTTCCTCCCGCTCCTACTCAATGGAAACGTGCAGTAGCAGTGGGATTCATCTGCGATATTCCCTATTATAACTATAAGGAAGACAAAGATCAGAAAGGATACATCGTCCAGGTTAATGCCGAGTATAGGTGCAAGGTTGTGAGGATTCTTCCCCCTGATCAATATTGTGAGAAATATCATTCCTTCATATTAAAAGTGGAGATCTTCTCTTTTGAGACTGGTCAATGGAGAGAGTCAGTTGTATCATCTCCACTAAGTTTTGAACTTGTGAATCGCCAAATTAGCCATTCTTGCGATGGAATGTTGTATTGGGCAGGTGAAGTGAGTGGCATTCTTATTGGCTTGGATCCTTTCATGATCAACATTGACAATACCAGTACTAGTATTAGTAATGGTGATGGTATTATTGATTATTATAAATGTCTTCTCGTTGATGAGCTAAATGTAGCTATACCGGAGAGCTATTGGAGTACAGCTGTAATTGAGTGCCTTGGTGTGAGCGGAGGGTGTGTGCGGATGTGCGATTTCGTTAAATCCCAGGAATCGTTGACTCTGTTTGTTTGGGAGTTGAAAGAAGAACAAGATCATGATCATATGGTCGTCCATGGAACTAGTAAATTGTGTGTGAAACACATGAGGGTTTATTCACTGGACCAAAATATGCTTCCGGATGATGATGATGATGATGATGGGTTGTTTGAGCTAGTAGCTTTTGACCCGATTAATGAGGATATCTTGTATTTAAATATTGACAGAGATATTGCCATCTGCAACATTCGTACAAGAAAGTGGTCAAAGTTGCCTCCGTTAAAGAGTAAAATTGATTGTGGTGATTACTTCTTCCCACTTGTGCTCCCATGGTGGCCAACACCAGTTCCTGGACTACCACAGCATCCCTGCTCATCAGCTATTGCCCATGGTGGAGGAACTAGCAGCTAGCTAGTAATATAGGAAGAAGTAGAGTACTAAACTTTTATTGATTAAAGTTGGATTATACAGTTGATATGTATTCAGCAGTGCACTTGCATTTGTTGGTGACTTAACTGTTTCTTTTTATTATTTATTTGTTTTGGTCAACTGTTTCTTCTTATTATATATGGAGGAGCACTATCAATTTAAATCATTCTGTATTATCTATGCACCGTTTATTAACTAAACCAGAAAGTTCAATATATACCTTGTGAGGGTTGAGCAAAGTCCCAACTTTTATTAACTTGGATTGGACTTGCAGTAGTTTTGGATTTTAGTTTTGCGGGTGCAGTTGGTGTTCTGTTATGCTTTGCTAATTATTTGTTTCAGATCACTGGGTGCAATTGGCATGTTTTTCCATTAGGGCTTGGAGTTATGCAGCATGCTCAAAGTGATCTGCTTTCCTTTTGGGTTTTTCTAGCTGCCGCAACATTTGGCTTTCTATTCAAACTGATGCATTTTGTGTGTGTGTGTGTGTGTGTGTGTGTGTATGTGTTATCAGATCAGTATTGCTCTGGTTTTGGCCCTCTGCTAGTTCTAGTTGTACACTTCGTTTCCTTGATCCTTCTTCATGGCCCTGTTTAGCAAATCAAACTGAAGTTGAGGAGTGAAGTGTTTCGTTTTCTTGAGCCTTCTTATTCATCTTCCCGTGTAGTGTATATCCTTCTAATTGGTCATCCAGACATCCACACCCCTCAGCAACATGCTTCATTCCCCACAACTTTGGGTTACCTATAAGCTATTAAGCGCAGAAACCTCTAGGATAACTTGCTTAGCGACTGACTGCTTAAAAAAATACTTGGCGAAAAGTTGATAAAAACGATTTGAAATCTTTCTTGATGAAGTTTTAGTTCGTAAGATTCTATGCCCCATCTAAAGCAAGCATTATAGTAGTTGGAAGTTGGAACTAGTATGTAAGGAGGGCTTTGCCAATATTATAATAAAACAAAAAAGTTTACAGGGAACTCAGATATGTTACAATTTTCAGAAAGAAACGTCAAATTGTGATCCTAACTCCCAAGCTACAGAGTAGCATTAGCATATAACCAAAAGCTATATCCTAATTTCAGCAAAACAGGAAGAATTGCATGATTACTTAATGCAACAACTAATGAAAGCAAAGCAGCAAGCTATTTCTACAAATTACAATGCTAATGGGCGAGTAACGAAGCCCCTATCAACCATCTTTTCCACTAATTCCTCATGCTTCTTCAACTGCCCTGCCTTCCGCAACTGCTGCAGCACCATCTCATAAACCGGCATACTCGGTTTTAAGCTTTTCTCCTCAATCATCTCCCTACAGAACTTGTAGGCATTGTTCCAATGCCCCATTCCACAATACATGGACATCAAAACCCGGTAAGTGTTGACATTAGGCTCAACTTCATTCTCATCCATTTCCTTCTTCAGCTTCAGTACCATATCAGTTGATTTGGATTCCACAAACATCTGCATCAATGTATTGTAAGTGACAGTGTTAGGCTTGCAGTTCAACTCCTTCATCTTAGCATACATCCTGTGAGCACCATTCACATCCTTCAACTTTGCAATGCACCGAAATATGGGATTGAAAGTGGATGCATTTGGGCTGCAAGCTTTCTTAACCATCGAATTAAGCACCTTAACAGCATCTTCCATGTTCCCATCCTTACAATGACAGTCTATAAGAAAATTGTAAGTAATGGTATCCGCATTGCATCCCAGCCTCTTCATCTGATTATAAACTTGCAACACCTTTTCGGTCCGGCCAGCCTTCACATGAACCCGCATTAGATTATTAAAAGTGATCGAATTCGGATGACATCCTGCATCGATCATCTCCGCAAAAACATCATGGGCACGAGTAATTTGGCCGCACCTACACAGGGCATCGATCACGATGCTGTAAGTATACACATTGGGCTCAACCCCACCCGTCTTCATTTCCCTAAATACCCTCTCGGCCTCCGATATATTACCAGCTCTGCACCACCCATTAACCAAGCTAGTGTACAAAATAACATCAGCCTCAAACTTATGCTTCAAACTATCAAAAAACGACTGCGCTTCACTGGCCCTTCTCTTCTTACAAAGAATGCTAATCACAACTGAAAAAGTATTCCTATCAGGCTTGCAGCCATAGTCCTCCATACGATTAAAGGCGTGCACCGCCTCCGCAGCCAATCCGGCCCTCACGTACCGCCGAACAAGAATCGAGAAGGTCTCAACCGTAATTTCGACATTCCGAGCTTTCATCAACTCGATCACGTGCCAAGCCAAATCGAATTGCCTTACCTTGCCGGCGAGGTCGACCATCTCGTTGTAGGGCTCTGGCTTCTGATTGAACCCGTCACGTGACGTAGCCCAGTTGAAGAAAGCCAGGGCTTGGAGGAAGGGGATGCCATGGCGGACCCCGCCGCATTTCTCGATCACGCGGCGGACGATGTCCGGAGTGATGGAGTGGACGACGGAGAGTTGAGAGAAGTCGAGGGACAGAGCCGGGATAGTGCAGGTAGGACTTGGGGGAGTGGGGTTAGGTTTAGGGTTATTGCGGTGGTGGTCTTTGATTAGGCCGTGGAATTTGTCGGCGATTAGGGTTTCTTCTGGGGACAAGTTGGGGATTGGGGCAGTTTCGGAATTATCGTCTGGGGTGTCGTCCTCTTGAAGAAGATGTGCTTCTGAAGCTACTGAAGAGAAAGAATATGGTTTGAGAACTCGTTGTTGAGAGATAGGAGAGAGAAAGCAGCGCCGGAAATGCAGCTTTGATTGGGTTATGGCCATAGCTGAGTTTCAGTCTACCCAACACTCAAGAATGGGGAAAGAGGGGAAGAGGCCAAGAGGAAATGCTGAAGCGTTATATTTGCATCGCTACGACGCCGTCTGAGTCTAGTGGCCAACGCCCACAAAGGAGAAGGCCCAATTGCCACACGAGAGAAAGTGGGCTTATAAACTTTAGATAGTGAATGGAAGGAGCCCAAAAATGGAGTCCATTGATACAATAGACGATGATTAATTAATGTTAGGCCATCTACAAATCACGAATGAATTAAGGATGGGGGTTATACAGACCACTATATTCTACTGAGTTGATCACCCCAATACAATTTTTTTCAATAATTCATATTTTACCCTTGTGAAAATAAAAAATAAAATAATAAAAACAAATTTTGGAATACCCAGCCACCCCAACTCCACCCCCAGCCGTCACCGACAAGGTTGCCGGCAGTCCTCCCTTCCACTTCTCTCTCTCCAAACCCCAACCCCCCCCCCCCAAGTTCTCTCTCTCTCTCTCTTTGTTTCTTTCTCTTCCCTCCCTCCAAATATTGAGTTGACCACCCTATGATTTTTTCCCCATTTTACCCCTGCATTAAAGAAAAAAAAAACTCATCTTTCTCTTCCTCCTTTCCTCACCGGACCAAACGCACGACCCATTGATCTGGAGGTCTATGGGATCGCATTGGCCACCCATGGTGGTCCGGTGAGGGATGGAGGCAGAGAGAGAAGGAAACATGGTGGTTCGGTGAGGGAGAGAGGAAGAGAAAGGGATAGAGGGAAGAGAGAGGGAGGGAGGCATACCCATGGTGGTCCGGTGGCTAGGTTGGGTGGGGGTGGGGTCGTGCGTTTGGTCCGGTGAGGAAGGGAGGAAGAGAAAGATGAGTTTTATTTATTTATTTTTCTTTAATGCATGGGTAAAATAAGAAAAAATAGGGGAAAAAATCATATGGTGGTTAACTCAGTATTTTAGGGTGGTCGGAATAGTTCCGATCATGAATTAATCCTCATTGATACAATAGACCGTTTTTGAGTACCAACCTTGTACTTATGGTCAATCAAATGAGCCATGATGACATCCACCATAAAAGAGAAGATGGTGGACAACCTCATGAGCTCATTCCTTGTGATAATAGTACACTTAACTAACTCATAACAACTAGATATCTTCAAAAGCTGATTTCGGCATTTGAGTTTTGAATACAGTCATATGTATAAAGATTAGAAACTAAAGAGAAATTTTAGCAAAGCAATTGCAGACTAGTTTGGGTCTGAACTCAATCAGAAAGATCCGCACCCAGCAAATGGAAACTCTGAACAATTGATATAGTTCTTCATGATCATCAAATAACAAACAAGTCTCATCCGTCAAATTAGTCAATAAACAGATAAATAAAACCATATATGTCTTGTTTTTCCGTATCTTCTAAGCAGCAAAGGACCCAATTAATAAAATCCAAACCTTAAAGCCAGACAATTAGCAACATAGAATGTACATCTAATGAAACTATTCACAAGATACTAGTCCTATCTACTATGATATTCAACATACTTAGGTAAGGAAAATATTTCGCCGAATACCCGATCAATCCATCGTCTAACTTTTCTGATGACAAACTTATCAATAAACTCAAACAATCTTTCATATGGATTTTCATTATCTGTAACATCAGCTTCCCTCTCCAATATATTCTTCACATTCATATAGTGCCTATGCTGATTTTGAGAGAATGGCGGGGATGGGGTCCTCCATGGCTGCAAAGGTAAAAGTTCCTTCAGTGAGATTAATCTTGGCGACTGATCTCTAGAAACCATCTAGGCATCTACAACTATGACAAGTTCAAATCAAACCAAGAAATTTACAGTAATATAAGGGCTGTAAAATTGCTGCATCCTAGGGAAAGCAATAAATATATATTTTTCTTCTTTGATTTCATACTTCACTCCACGCACATAGGAATACTAACTAGTATGGAATTTGGTAATCAAATCTTATTAGGAAAGAACCACGAAATCATGATGTATGAATAAGAGTATGAAATTTAAGTTTTAGTACAATTCTATTTCATGGGTCGTAATACAGCTGGTTTTCCTAATTGTTTCTTGACAAGGAAAGTAAAATTGCTAGACAAAGGTCAAGATCATAAGAACAGTTTGAGAAGGACTCAACCACTAGTAAGCCAAACAAAAGAGAGTATTGTACGTTTTAGTATATTGTACAAGGAAATAGGGAGGCAGTGATGCACTATAATTAAAATTGTTTAGGGTAAGTGAATTGTGGACTAGTTCGAGTAAATTTTTAGGGGTGAAAAATGATGCGTTTTTTAATTACTTGAACAAAAACTCCAATCAAGAGCTTTAAATCAGCTGGTGATAGAGGCATTACTGGAACTATTGGCGCTCATTTTCTTGTATTAACACGGCCTTCAATGAAAATACAACCGATATGGTATTTTCCTAATCCAAATCGATCCACTAATTAAAAACCTATTCCTAAATAAAATCAATTAAAAATGTATGTCACCATCAATGTCGTAGTTGTTGTGGACCTTGTGGTGTTGTATACACTACAAGAAATGTGAGCAAATGCCACCTTCATTAGTTGCACAGAAAGGGGTGACAATTGAGAAATAGAGACTAAAGTGCCTCGATT
This sequence comes from Dryas octopetala, assembly GCF_963921425.1. Lineage (NCBI taxonomy): Eukaryota > Viridiplantae > Streptophyta > Magnoliopsida > Rosales > Rosaceae > Dryas > Dryas octopetala. Next base: position 418,743 of record NC_141372.1, read on the forward strand.
TTAACAAAAATAAATAGCAATTGGACAATAGAGACTAAAGTTCCTAATTGCCACCCCTTCCTGTGCAACTAAATGATAGTGACAATTGATCACATTTCTTGTAGTGATATTTCACTAGATTGGCCGTTGAGATGAATGACAAACCATAATTTACGGTAGACTTGTAGTCACAGCTTTTGGGCTCCATTGACCCATTTCAAAAGTTTAGAAGCCCAACTGAATTACCGGTCCCAAAGGCCCATTTTATATTTCTGTATTCCTCCATGTGCCCCATGCCCAACCGCTCAGACTCAGAGAGATGACCGCGAATCTACAAAAATGGCGAATCCCTCTGAACCTCGTCGCCCGCTCCGACGTCGTTTCGAGTTATAGCCGGCGTCTATTGCACGATGGCCCGGACACCATCGAGGAGCTTCTAGACAGACACATAGTGAAAAAAGAGAAAGCCCTCGACGACGAAGAGGAGGAGTTGCTGAATCGGCGGCGACTCACCACCACTCGGCGAGAGGCACTGAGTCTGTATCGAGACATTCTTAGGGCGACTCGGTTCTTCATGTGGCTGGACTCTCGGGGGGTGCTCTGGCGAGATGTACTCAGAGAGAACGCGAGGAAGGAGTTCGAGGAGTCCCGGTTCGAGACCGATCCGGAAATTGTTACCCGATTGCTCATCGGTGGGCATGATGCTGTGCAGTCGGCTTTAGATAAGCTCGCCGAGAAGCAGAGGCAGCAGATTCAGAAGGAACGAGGTGATCAAGATTAAGAGTAAACGGTTTGGGTTTTTTTTTTTTTTTTTTTTTTTGAGTTTGGTAATGATGCGATTGAGTCTGTAATAGTGTCATGTGTGTTACATATTTTCAATCTGTCAATGAAAACTTTACCGAAATTGGTTTAGATGCTAGAGATTTGGGTGTTTGCATCATGGCCATAATTCCATTCTGTGACTGATTAGTGATAACCCCCCACATATTCATTGACAAATAAAATTTAGCTTTCTAGTATAAGGAAGGTCATTTGGAGAAGTGTAATTGATAACCCACTCTTGACTCTGCTCCATGTGCAAAAACACAACCAGAGATGCCTATTCACAAATCACGGGTTTAAACAAAATCAACATTAAATACGACATAGGACATACTTTTTTGTGACTACCTGCTTGCTGGCTGGTCCATTTGGAATGCCATAAATGAAGCATATTTCTCAAAGGGTCAGCATTATCCCATTGCTGCAGTAATTTGAGCTTCAAAACCAGCCCTGGAGTATAGCTTTTGTTCTCTGTTTTATTTTCTATGCATCCACTAAATGCAAGCTCTAAGATGCATTTTTAAATTTAGAGTATGCGAAGGTTCTTCTTAAGTCACTCATATGTGAATCTTAGTCATTTCATCTCTTTTATATTTCCATGTTTCTAGATGGTTTTGGTCTAGAATGGTGTTTAGCTAGCATGATTACGCTTCACAGGTGGTTCCTGGCGTTTTTTAAGCCACTGTACAATTAAGCAGAAAAACCTTCTTTTAATTTTTTCAGATGGGAGAGTATTTAGCCTCTTCCCTGTAAATGGTGTTTAGCCTTTTCTCTGTAAGTGGCCTTACTGCAGAAAATTGGTCTGAGAAATTTAATTGAATTAGATAAAAAAGTGGCACTACAGCATAATTTTTTTATTTTCCTTATTATCCGATATGTGCCTTGATTCCCCTGCATAAGCGTGATATATTAGTAGGCTGGCTATCTTGGGTATCAACTTAAATTTACTGATATATTACCTTCCCCATTTCTTCATCACATATATATATATATATATATATTTATCTATATGATATTGTACCTCCGTATTATAGTCAATAAAGAAACCTGATGTTGCCATGGAGAAAAAGCCCTGGCAAGGTGGCGTCCGAAATCTAAAGCATACCATCGAAGGGGTGTAGTTTTAATATACTTTTTTGGTAAGGAGTTTTAGTATAAATCCAACAATGGGTACTCATAAAAGGAAATTAAAAATCGATAACAGGAAAAAAGAAAAAAAAGAAAAGATATTAATGAAACATATATAGAAAACTACAAAAGAGAAAGATATGGTTGTAAGGAAAAAAGGAAAGAAAGATATGGTTGTAAGAAGACGAGTTGAATTTTAGTATCTCCGAGTCATAACCAATGAGCAGCCCACAAGACTCCAAAAGCTGGAAATGTAAACCACGACCTTTGATATTACTAGAATACCCATTTCCTGAGCCGCCCACAGTTTAGAAGTAGGTCATTCTGAATGAAGAGCAGGGCAATCTCGTGGAATAAACTATTTTAACAACAACTTGACCCAAAAAGAAAAGCTATTAACAACAGATTTTGGTACTTATAAATAAATAACGGACAGGTTTCAAAAACGACTCAAGCACTCTTAAGCCCTTCTCGGCTTCGATTTTCAAAGCTCCGTATCTCAGACTCAGAGAGCCATAGAGAAATTTGAAGTTAAGTACGCAGAGCTCGTTATTGCATGAGCATTAGGGTTTTGGTTACCCGATCAGAGCTTTATAGTTTGGAGCTCATTCAGCAATGGCGAAGGGGAGGTATAGTCGGTTGCAGAGCAAGAAATGGTCGACTTTCACGCTCGTCTTGTCGATGCTATTCATGCTCTCGGTGGTGCTTCTGATGCTTCTGGCTTTCGGAATTGTATCCCTTCCCGATAGCACCACCGACGACTCTTCGCCGAACGATCTCAGTTCCTTTAGGCGCAGGACCGTTGAGAGGTACGCATTTAGCTCATAAATCTACGGTGTCGATGAATTTGATCTGCTTGTAATTTAAGCTAATTTGCTTTTCCTGGACTATGAAATACATCTAATTATATTTTTCAGAGGGGATGGATTGGGGAAGAGAGGAGAGCAGTGGACCGAAGTGATTTCTTGGGAGCCCAGAGCTTTCATATATCACAATTTCTTGGTTAGTTTCCTCTTTTTTGGTTTTGTCCTTTTATTCATATCAATATATCATCCACATGGTAGACCTTTGAAGAATTTGTAGGTCAAGAAAACAGATCTTTCTCGGAGCATTCACTATTTAGCAATGAGATGTTAAAGCACATATATTGAGAGGGGTCTCAATCCCTCTCTCTCTCTCTCTGTTGATCTGCTTCTCACATTTGTTCTATCAAATGTGCTCTGTACAGCCTTTGTTCAGAAGGTCTTGGAGTTTCAAGATTTACTGACTAATAGTTTATTTTGTGAGTCTATATTATACTTTCTGAAACCTTGAATGTCATTCATTCAAATGAGTGTTGAATAAATTATTTTACTGTCCAAGAATGTTAATGCTTGATATCATTTTGAACAGTCCAAGGAAGAATGTGACTACTTAATAAACCTTGCTAAGCCTCATATGGTAAAGTCGACTGTTGTTGATAGCAAGACCGGGAAGAGCAAAGATAGTAGGTATGGATTTCTAAGTATTCCATCTCAACCCTACAGATTACCCTTCAGATTAAGACGATATATGTAGTTGTGTGAAACCCTATAAATCCTTCTCTGCAGGGTGCGCACAAGTTCTGGAATGTTTCTGAAGAGAGGACGCGATAAAATAATTAGGGATATTGAAAAGAGAATAGCAGACTTCACTTTCATTCCTGTAGGTATGTGACTGCTAGAGTAGATACCTACACCTTTGTGCTTCTTCCAATCCAGATTTCTTTTTCTCAAAAGATCATTTGATCAGAGACTTGTGTTGTGACACTTTTCTTTTGAACAAATTGTTTTTCTATTCTGAAATTCAAAAAGAAAAAACATGTCACTGGTGGTGTGACTTGTGTCCATGGTCGATAAGATGCATTAACATGTCTGTTAACAAAGCTAGATAAAAGAGTTCTATATTAGATCATTAGAAGTGTCATCTGTGATGCTATGTAAGCAAGTGGCATTTTGTAAATGAACTCTTATATTTTTAATGTTAATTCCCCGGGCTCGGTGAATATGAAGTTGTTATATCCTAGATTCATGCATGCTCTGATGATTTTTAATCTGAAATACAATTTTCAGAGCATGGAGAAGGACTTCAAGTTCTCCACTATGAAGCTGGGCAGAAATACGATGCACATTTTGATTACTTCCTTGATGAGTTCAACACCAAGAATGGAGGTCAACGGCTTGCCACTCTTCTGATGTATCTGTAAGATGGTTTCTCTCTTCCCTTATGTTCAATGTAGTTACTACAGTAATTAAATTTGTGTCTTGTGTCTTGTGTCTTATATGTGGTTTTTTCAATTTTCTCTTTGCCATCTCTCATCTCTTGTGTCATTGGTTCAGGTCAGATGTTGAAGAAGGTGGTGAGACAGTGTTTCCTGCTGCAAAGGGGAATATCAGCTCTGTGCGGTGGTGGAATGAATTATCTGAATGTGGTAAACAGGGACTTTCAGTGAAACCTAAAAGGGGTGATGCATTACTATTTTGGAGCATGAGGCCTGATGCTACTCTAGACCCATCAAGTTTGCATGGTTAGCTATTATGCATTTTCTCCATTGGCTAAGAGCGTCTTGCACTTAAGAAGAGTAGGATAGACCTTTGTTGCAATGTTAATCCTCATGTTCATCATTTGTAGGTTTTAGTCATCCAACATATAATTAATGTTAAGATTTTGATGCATGTTATGGTTTGTTATAGGTGGATGCCCTGTGATAAGGGGTAACAAGTGGTCTTCTACGAAGTGGATGCATCTTGAAGAGTACAAAGCCTAAGACATTGTATGTGAAGGTACTTCTTAAGTCACTAATATGTGAATACGTCATTTCATCTCTTTTATATTTCCATGTTTCTAGATGGTTTTGTTCTGGAAGGTGTCTAGCTAGTATGCTTCACGTGTCGTCCTGGCGTTTTTTTAGCCACTGCACTATTAAGTGGCATTCTGCAGAAAACCTTATCTTAATTTTTTCAGATGTATGTAGCCTCTCCCCTGTAATTGGTGTTTAGCATATGCTCTGTAAGTGGCCTTACCCCAGAAAATAGGTTGAGAGATTTATTCCTTTTAGATGATGAAAGGTGCTGAATTGATATATATATATATATATATATATATATATATAAAAGTGGCAATAAAGCATAATTTTTCCTTTTTATCTTATTTGTGCCACGCTTCCCCTGCATAAGCATGATATTACTAGGCAGGTTATCTTGGGGTATTGTGTCTTAAATTTGCCGAAGTATAACCTTCCCCATTTCTTCATCATATTTATTTATCTCCATATCCTAGTCAATAAAGAAACCTGATATTTAATCTCCATATTCTAAAGCATATTCCGACCATTAGTTTCATTTGCTTCATTATTTAATTTCTGCTTCTTCTTCTTTTTTTCCTTTATTTATTGGCAGGATATGATGAGAGACTATTTATGTCATGCAGGCGGTCGTTGGCAGTTAGGATAGTTAGAATCACTGACAAAACCCTTTAGAGCCCTGTTTCCGTGCCATTCTCTTGATTTGCTTGTCTAACCAACACTCAGGTTAGGAGTTGTCCTTCCGAGTTGATACCGTTGAACAGTGTAAATTACAAAAATAAAGATTTTTATTTTATTGGACAGAAAGATGTAATACACATTTTTATAGTTTTTTTTTTATTAACACATTTTTATAGCTTTTATAGTGTCCTCATTAGTTTTCTGTATGCCCGCTGCATGTAAAATAATTGATTTTTTCCTAGGGGAGGCTGGTACAAATTCTTCGCTTTTATTGGGTGATTACTAATTCATTTTAACTAAATTACACAAATAGTTACTCTGACATGAAGTGTATCTTTTAACTAAAGATTCTTTAATACTACTATTGTTTCAATTACATCTAAAAAAATTCCTAAAATAAGTTCAATTGGGATTTTTCAAAGGCTTGGTCCCAGCCCGACTTGTGTACCCGGGCTTGGGCTTGGTTATTATGGCCCAACCCTATCCCGATCTGGACCCAAGACTTAAAAAATTGAAGATAAAACAAAGCAAAATGGAAGCGTTCCTATCTCTAACATTGACTAAAGATATCAACTATAAGCCTACAAGGCTACAAGTGTTTTTCATACTCTTAGAATGAGAATTTTGAATTAGAAAACGAAAAAATATAAATTTTCCGATTAGATGAGCTCCCACCAGCAATGGTTTCGTTACCTCACTTTTTCACGTTACAGGTAAATTGAGAGAAATGTATCCTCCTCCACTCTTCTTTTTGGGACTAAATACCTTTTCGACAACATGCGAAGATCATACACGCACCCTAAGTTGTTGCCTGGACTTGCTAGCTTAAGAAGCAAGTCTTAACCGTCTTCACATTGCCACTTCATTGCAAATTGCTTAGAAGATACAATCACTCTTGAAAAGAGAGCTGCACAACAAAAAAAGAAAGCATGTATACTTAGAAAGCCAAATTGCAAGTATCATTCATTTTTACCATGAACTCTAGTAGACAAACGAGGCTACATGAAGTACCTCAAACTGAGATTCATTCTTGAAGAATCTTCTATTCTTTGTATGCAGCCCAAAGAAGGCTACAACAATGATACCACAAAGGTTGCATTTCCTACAAACAACATGCCTTCAGCTAGCTGAGAGAACCACTTTAAGAGCAATAAAGTTTCTAGTTATATTTTACGGCCAAAAGTAGTAAATAAGTTTGGTTTCATTTATCACCACGGTGAAAGATTAGTTCATTATTTTACGGCCAAAACTATTATGCTAAGGATTAGTTCATTATTCACAGTGCTTTTAACATTGTAAAGGACCAGAATAGAAGTATTTAAGCTTAGTTTCATCACCTTAATTCACTGTGAATGCACACTTTGTCTCAATTATTGTCTTGTCTCAACATTGTGCTCGAAGGACTTAATGACTTGGAGTTGGATGTAACTTCAATCTCTTGAAGAGTAAGCACCTAGTCACCGTGCTGAGAATTCACCAGAAATCTCCACAAGAACAAACTCCGTCTTTAAAATGATGAAAGCGATTGGTGTCTCGGACTGAAATCTCTCTCCCCTCAAAGCTAGATATGAATTTTATAACAGCATGGCAATCACCACATATCCTGAGGTTCTTAATTACCCTAAGGGAAGAGCCTGAAGGAGTGTTCAGAATCCCTAACACAACTGCCAACTTTTCACTGTGTCCACACAAAATCTGCTCCTTGTCTTGTTCCTCCACATCTTGCAATACAAAGTGGGTGTTGGGGAAGTATCCTGATTTCTTCATCTCCAAGGTCAATTTATCTAACTTATCAATAATTTGGTTCATTTGAGGATGCGCTTTGTCTCCCGCTAGAAGCATGTGTACTTTATTCTTGACTTCAATCCAACTGCAGCCGGGGTTCTTCCTCAAACCCAGACTCTTCATTTTATCCCTCACTCTATCTACTTCAGTCCACATGCCCTTAGAAGCATAAATATTGGACAGAAGAATGTAGTTCCCAGGATTTTTTGGTTCTAAATTAAAGAGTTTCTTAGCAGCATACTTGCCTAAAGTCACATTACTGTGAACTCTACAAGAACTTAGTAAAGCTCCCCAAACACAAGCATCTGGTTCAAATGGCATTTTCTTAATCATGGAATAAGCCTCATCAAGTTTTCCGGAACGACCAAGAAGTGTCACGATGCAAGCATAATGCTCCACTCTTGCTTCTACACCATGCTCTTTTGACATGCTGTTAAAATAAAACCATCCTTCTTCAGTTAGACCATTTTGGCTGCATGCAGACAATACACAGGTAAAGCTGATAATATCAGGCTTCTCTCCGCTCCTTTGCATCAAATGGAATATCTCCATAGTTTCCTTGGCCTTTCCATGCATTGCATATCCAGCCATAACTGCATTCCAGCAAACCAAATTTCTGGTGGGCATTTTGTCGAAACAAAGCCGAGACAATTGGATTTTTCCACATTTTGCATACATATCAATCAATGCACTACCCACATACACATCATTAGAGATTCCCCTCCTGACTGCGAAACAATGGGCTGCCTTCCCATGCATTAAGGCTGCGATATTGCCACAAGCTGGAAGCAAGCAAGGGATAGTCACAGAGTTTGGCTTCACACCCTCAATCTGCATTTCTCTAAAAAGCTCCAAAGCCTCCATGTCCTTCCCATTCTGAGAACAACTAGCAATGATGGAGGTCCAAGACACAATATTCAGTTCCATCCCTTGGTCCTTAAATTGCCTGAATACCTCCAGTGCATTGTCAACAAGACCATTTCGGGAAAGCCCTGTAACTAGAGCATTGCAAGCACCGACATCCATTTGATCCATTTCCTCAAAAACTTGTGACATCTCTAATGCGCAGGCACACTTCCCATACATATCAATAAGTGCACTGACAACACACTTGTCCGACCAAAGTCCCTGTTTGACCACATAGCTATGAATCTGAATCCCCATATTTAAATCCTCCAAGTCTCCTAAAGCAGGAAGAACACTAGAAATACTAGACGCATCTGGTTGAAAACCTTCTGAATGCATCTTCTGAAATACAGCAACCGCATGGGCATATAACCTGCTATTATTAAAACCCGCAATCATCCCATTCCACAAGACTTCATTAGGATCCAAACCCATACCCTTCATCTCATACAAGAGTTGCATGGCCTCATCTACGCACCCTTGGCGAGAGTACCCAGCAATCAAAGCACTGCAAATAATCACATCCCGTTGAGGCACTCTATCAAAGAGCTTGTGGGCATCTCTTATTCGGCCACATTTCACATACATATGTACCAAAGAGGATTGCACAAAAGAATCCGAAGCAAACCCAGATACAAAGGAAATGCCATGAACCTGTTGCCCAGCTTTGGAAGCTGGTAGTCCAGCACAGGCCTTGACGACACTAGGGAAGACAAAACTATCTGGAGGGAGGCCTCGAGACAGCATTTGAGAAAACAAACGAAGAGCATGGCCAAAGTGATTGAGCTTTGCAAAAGCGTGAATAAGGGTAGAGAAGGAGAACAAGTTGGGCTCTGGGATCGAATCGAGGACGAGGTTTGCGTCGACAAAGCAGAGGTTGTTGGCGTAGAGAGAGAGGAGCTTGGTGGTGAGATTGGTATCATTGGAGAGGCCAGTCTTGAGTATTTGGGCATGGACTTGTCGTGCCTGTGATAAAGAAGCTGTGGACGGATTTAAAAATTGGAGGATAGTGTGATGCAAATGGTCCAACGAATTCAGAGCTTGCTTTGTCATGCTTTCTCTGCACTACGGCGAGTTCCCTCCAAAAATGTCAAAGCAGATCAAACTTATTAAAAAATGAACCTTGCTTCATTTATCAGAGCGACATGTCGTTTCATTTATCTGTGTCTTGACTCTTGATTTTGACTTGGAGGACCAAATCAAATTAATGAATTCATTTTTCAAAACTTGACAAGTGTCTTTTTTAAAGGTAAAAATAGAAGTTAATGACAAAGTTACTTTCTTTTTCTTTATTCAATTTTTAGAAAATGTCACTTATCAAATTTTTATTGGAAGGTAATGCTTCACTACCTGTAAAGAAGGTGGTGACCAAAAATAAATTTTCAAATTAATAATTTATACCAAAAAAATTAAATTAATACTGAATTAATCATCAAACGTTTCAAATCACTTGTAGAGTAGACTTCAACCCGAGGGGAGAGAACATCCTCATTCCTCTCTATTTTCATTACGAGAGGATGCCTCATACGACATGTCCCGCAAAGAAAAATCTCTCATATAGGCCACGCAACACTCACACTGCATCTCTTTTTCAAACGTCAAACATGGTCTCATAAACGACATGTCGCTTACATCACAGTTAGCACAAAAAGATGTAGTTTTAACTTTTAAGTCGTACAAGGCAATATTTACAACATGTGACTCGGATATTGGATCATTATTAACTTAGTCATATAATAATATACATAACAGTTTGAGTTTATTTATTAACATTAAGTTCAAAGACAAATTAGCTATCCGCTATACACAGTGATGAAGTAGAAACTGATTCAAAGCGCCAAAGCCTACAGAGGCAGAGCTTGGACATGGAGTCTTTTATTTGATCGTGGATCAGGGTACAAGCAATCAACCTATCTTTGTTTATCATCAGAATCATGAACTCCCCTGTCTCATCATGGCTACAAACTCATCGTAATTGATTCTCCCATCCTACAAATATACAATATTTATAATTAAAATCAGTATAAAATGTTCACTATTCAGTCATGTGGATAGCATTGCAGAATTAAGAAATTGAAGACAAGACACAGAAAACATATCAGCACCTTATCAGTATCCACATCATCAATGATTTCATCTATAGTAGCCTCATCTCCCATCCCATATTGAGTCATTGCTTGTCTTAGCTCATCTCTTGTGATAAACCTGGTAAAGCTTTTACAAGTCAGTGAAATTCAAGTACAATTGAACCCAATTCATAAGTCCAACACCACACAATTAATATATATATCTCAATTGATGAGTTTTAGAGAAGCAGTAAACTAACCCGCTTTTATCTTTGTCAAAGTACTGGAAAGCCTTGTACAAATTTTCCTCCTTATCCAGTCTATGACGATGCATGGTAGCAGTAATAAATTCGGTGTAATCAATACTCCCATTCTTGTCAATGTCAGCCTAACCAGAAAACAGAAAATCGTAACTAGAATGTTCAGGAAAGTAAACTGATCAGAACAGCGAGTATGAGATAGAGTTTAGTAGTAGTCACAGCATCCATTAGCTGCTTTATTTCTGCTTCAGTAAGCTTAGATCCCAGCCTTGATAATCCAGTGTTAAGTTCTTCAAATGTGATTGTACCACTTCCATCAGTGTCCATGTTGTTGAACATTTGTTTCAGGCCATGAATTTCTTCTTCCGAAAGGTTTTCTGCTATTACCTTTAAATCCAAATTCCAGTTGCTTACATAAATTGGAGATGAAAAATAGAAGGGAAAAGAAAAAACAAAGGAAAACAACACATGTACACAAAGTTAATCAGATTGTGAAAATTGTGTAAAAACAATATATGAAGTGGCTTTGTTCCCAAGGAACAACTATCATCATTTAGAATATCTTGTGAACAATTGAAAATGGAGGTGTAATGAATCATACCTTTAGAGCAAGTTTCTTCAGCTTATTCATTGCTCTGAACTGCTTCATCCTAATTAGAACAGCACTGTCAATAGGTTTGTCAGAGGCTGCACCATCTTTCCTCATCCATGGATGTTCTGGTTAAAAACACAATGCAAATGATATTAATAGACAACTTTCCCAATCAAATCAGTGGTCCACATTAATGATGAACCGTAGGATGATTTGAATCCCATGACAAAATACATCTTCAATCCCTTTGAGAGGCAATTTACCTCAGGTGATGATCATATCTCATGGTTAAGATCAACTACTGAAAAGAGGAGATGTAATTTTGACTTCCATTTACTCAAGAGGCAACCTTAATATAAATAAGTTCAGATGATTCACTAACATTTGCTGTTAACAGTTGACAAGCAATTATGCACTTACCAAGAACTTCAGCAGCTGTAATCCTTTTCTTAGGGTCCTTGGCTAACATTTTCTTGATGAGATCCTTTGCGGAATCAGATATAGAAGGCCATGGCGAGCTTTGCAAGTCAATTTTGCCTTCTAAAATTGCTTCAAATATCCCCTTTTCAGTCTCTAAAACAGAAGAAGTACACACAGATCAAAAGCATAGAATAAAAGTTAAAAAAAGAATAAATAAATAACATTAGCGCAAAAGATATACATCACACGCATGATACTGTTTTATTGGTAAACCAAAGGCATGGCCAGACCAGTCACTACCCACCTGATGCCACATTAAGGAATAAGGAGGATATCATAGCTGAATTACTGGAAATATAAATTAAAGTAAATTACTTGAGCTCCCTAAATTTTGATGTATGCACCCCTACATTGTTAATAGAGTGCCAACATTTTTGAAGGTATCCACTGAAAAAACGTATCCACTTTACCTACCAGCCCAAAATGGAGGAACTCCAGCTAGAAGAATATATAATATAACTCCAGCACTCCAGATATCTATCTCCTTCCCATAGTTCCGCCGCAACACTTCTGGGGCCACATAGTAGGCACTCCCGACAATGTCCCTGTACACTTTCCCTGCAGAATTATTAACAAGTCATTCCTCAGCATAGATCATGAAATTGAACTCCACAGACCAGATGTCAAGAACATACAGAAATAAAATTTGTGCATGACCTATTTTCCATCAATTGCTTCCAGTAATACTGCCCTGAAGGTATAAAGTTTGCAGTCTGAAAATCGATTGTGATTGCAAAATTACAGTAATTAGGGTAGATATATACTTTCTGGCCATACTTATATTTTATATGCAAGTACTGCCTGGAAGATAAAAGCAATTACCCTGCTATATTATGACAACCACCAGAGCTCTAAAATTGTTTTACAATATCAAATTTATTTTAACAATTAACCATAATTATTATATTTCTTGTTGTCCAAAAGAGAACTAGCACCGTCAAATTTACTTTTCTTCTATTAGATATGAAATACCATAGTGAAGTGGTATTTTCCTATTTGGAGTGAAAATCCATGGTCCTAGACTCCAGAACCCCCCTCCCCATGGACACAAAAAAGTGTGTAACTCGCTAGTGACCAATCTAGTCATGATGTGATGCGCAACAGGTTGTGTTTGTTTTCTTTATCCTTTTTTCCTTCTTCTTTAATGAAACGGTTGACTTGGTTGACCTGTCCTTTTATCATTGACTTGGTCTTCTTGACCCAGAGTAGCATTAGTCTGTTACACACGCAACTTTTTAAAATAGTATACTGGACAATTAATTTACATCCTTAAGCTAAGAATGGAAATAGACCAACAAATTAATATCTATATACCATTTAGTTTTTTCACAAATTTTAGGATGAATCAGAATATTTATAATCACAAAAGTAATAGAAGAATGAGTTGTAAAACTAAACTAAATCGTGCAAAAATAAAAAATAAAAAATAAAGTTTTGAGGCTGACTAACCTTGTTCAATGAAAACAGAGAGTCCAAAATCGATTGCTTTTAGCTGGGCATTCACATCCTTACTCACAAGCAAGAAATTCTCAGGCTTCAAGTCCCTATGCATGACTCCCATGAAGTGACACACATGAACCACATTCACAATCTGTCGAAAAATGGCAGCGGCTTCACGCTCTGAGTAGCTCCCTTTGGCAATAATCCGATCAAAAAGCTCACCACCGGAGCACAACTCCATAACCAAATGCAGATTCTGGGTGTCCTCAAAAGCCCCCTTGAATTCCACAATATTGGGTTGGCCCGTCAAGTGCTGTAGTATCAGAATTTCCCTCCTAACATCCTCCATGTCCTTACTTGTCACAAGCTTTCGCCTCGATATTGACTTGCACGCGTACCTTCTCCCCGTGGCCTTCTCTGTGCAAAGACTGGTCACACCAAACTGACCCCTCCCCAGCTCCTTTTCGAGGGTATAGAAGGCGTTTATGTCAGTGTAAGGTTTTCCTAGGATGGCTCCAGTTTGTGAAGATGAAGGGGTCTTGGCAATAGAACCCGAATAAGGGTTTGGTTTTGATGGAGTTGGCTTAAACGGGTGATGGGTCTTATTGGGTATTGGTTGGTAGTGAGGAGGTGAATCTGATGAGGAAGAGATTGGAATGTCATGGGAATGGGATTTTGTGAAACAGAGTCCCATCTAAAGAGACAGAGAGAGATAAACAGAGAGAGAGAGAGAATTTCAGAGTTCCAAGTGTCTATAGGTTTAAACGCGATGAGAGCAGAGCATATTATAAGTGTGTTTAGGAGTAGTTTGCTTCTAATGCTTTATTCTGTGCTTTGCTTTTCCCTCTGGATGGTCCTGAGAATCATTCTCCTTCGCCTTTTGCCCAAGTATACGCTTTGCAATTCGCAATGGAGATCATTAGACACAGAGTTGGCGACAGTTTCCTCTGACGGTGCTGGCTTTATTGTTACGCAATTCATTTCACGTGTCCGTTTTCGGTTTTATAGGCCAGTTGTCTGAAATTTCTACCAGCCCATAACGACGGCTTCCCAAGCGCACCGAACTTCACGCGATATTGATCCAATTTCCTCGTGGACTTGGATCCTGACTATGAACTTTAAGTTCTAGGCCCAGCCCAATAAGGACCGCTGGATATTATGGAGCCGTGGCCCGCCCATTGTACTGCCTAGAAATATAACAAAACTACTTTCTCTCTTTTTTTCTTTTTTTTTTAATTTCACTTTTAATTATCCATTTTTACCAAATTTTTTAAAAGATCGTGAGGTTATTAATTTACGTGTTATAACATTAACGAACAATAAGTTTATACTTTTATGGGCAATCATAAGCTTTCATTTCTAAGCAATTAATTATTGATTTAGTTAGAATAAGTCTTAAATTCAAATATCTTTTTCGAAAATGAAAAATATGCTTTCACCTCTTAAATATCACTTTTAAATGAAAATGGCTCAACGAACTAAAAATAGCATGAAAAATAAAGTCCCAACCCAATTACTTGGGAAATGAGAAGCACATTACATTACATATAAATGATTCAGAGGCTATCCAATCCCTAATACAAAATTAACAAACGAAACCAGAAATATAATACGTACAGCTTCAATATTTCATAAGGCAGACATATTAAAATATAGCACAGCAATCAAGTTTAATTAGCAACATTAGTATTAGGCTATTAGCACAAGCATCCATATATGGCCTCAAATGAATGACCTATTGAGTAGGAGTACTGAAGCTGTCATGAGTCATGGCTGTGACACACTTGGGATGCACCTCATAACCACATTCAAGACACTGATAAGCCCACCCAGATCCCTGTTCATCACAATCACAACATATAAAGGGTCCACCTCCATTGCCTTCTGACACCAAATTGAGTTCGTGCCTGTGCCCTCCATGGTACACCGACCTTGGGAGGTTCTTAGCCTCTTCATCCATTTTTCTCTCTAGTAATTCCAACTGTGCGTCTGTGAAGGGATACGCATTTTCGTTGTATAAATTTATAAGATTTCTACCCTGCTCGGTCACTGTCTTACCATCAGGCCCTAAAATTACCAAACAAGGGATGCCTTTGACATCGAAATGCTTCACAAGTTCCTTGATGTTAGGATCCCCAAAAGGCAATGCCAGCCAAGGCATGGTATTGAAGCAGGACTCAAACGATGTTTGGTCACGATCACTCGACACAAACACTATCTCGAAGTCCTCCCCTGCATCTTCATCATCTACTACCATTTGCTCCTTAATCTTCTTGTAGATGGAGATTAACTTGGGAGTGAAGTTAACGCCTGGAACGCACCAATGGGCTGAGAAGTAGAGTCCAATTGTTTTTCCTATTAATGAAGCAACAGGCACCTGTATACATACAAAAGATAGACGTAGATATTATTTATATAAGGCAAGACTTTACATTCTCGATCGATATAAGTTTCTCTAAAAAATACATCCACCATGTACCTGTTTAGGACTTGGGTGACCCAAAAGATAGTCTCTGTCATGGTTTGTCAGTAAAGTTGTCAAGGTTTGGTTCTCATGTCTCTCTCTGTCTTCATTTTTCAATTCTTCCAACCTTTGCTTTGTGAAAGGGAAGGCTTGGACACCGTAGCGATAAATAAGTTCAACTCCATCATGCAAAGTAGCCTCATCCTTATTATCATTAGGCTGCAAAATAACCAAGCTGGGAATACCTTCTATGCTAAACTTACGGTTCAAAGCTTTCTTGGTCTCCAAATCAGAAAAGGGAATGGCCAGCCATGGCATGCATGCATGGTAGATGTTAAAGGTGTCAGAGTCTTCATCAGATGATACATACACAATCTCAAAATTGGACCCACTGTTCTTCAGCTGCTCATAGATATCAACCAGGACTTGGTTGAAGTTCCAGCATGGCGGGTACCAATTGGCTGAGAAGTAGAGGCCTATGATCTTGCCATCAAGATCAGAAACCTTCACCTACAACAAGAGGAAATCCCAGTTCTAGCAATTAATTAATTAAAACAAAAATTCAAAAAGGAAAAGCCAATTTAATTACCATCAAATTAATTGTTAGAAGACTACTAATAATCAAATTGGGAATGCAATAATTAATAAAGAGAATTTATTAAATTTAGATAATTGATTCTAAGCCCAAATATATGCATATATATCCGAACTGCTTGCCAATGGACTAGCTAGAAGCATCGAATATCAATAATTAAGACAAATGAAAGATGTAATAATCCCAATTGATTGGAGAATGGGTCGCTTGAATAATTCCGACAAGGGAACAGTTGAGTGGGGAGTGACCTAATAAGATAGACAGCAGTGCACCGAATGCCTTCCCCAAAAATTTGAGCCTAGGGCCTAGAATCTAGAAAAGCTTGAAAATGATGTTCTACCAAATTACAAGTGGAGAGGTGCCAATGGACCACGTGTTATACCAATAAGATTGATGTTGGGACAAAATTGACCATCGAGATGCCACATGTCCTTTTACTGTGGTTCTCTCTGGACAGCACCAAAGTGGTTGCCATACTGATTAAGACACCAAATTTGCCATGTGCATCTCGTGACAACTAGCATCCCAGACTGAAGAGCTGTATTGATAAATGAATTTTGTAAAGTGAAACCAAACTGAACGTTTTACATCCCCATTTATGCTTCAATTAATAAAAAGAGCATATTATAATTTACATATATACTTGAGATTCGCCTATTTTACAACTTGCACTATATCATTTTAATTTTTTTAATTTAATATTTAACATTTTAATTTACTTGTAATTAATTATTATTGTTCATCTGATCTTATAATCAAACGTTAACTGACGATGTAGCAATTACGAATCCTACATTTTGGCTTATTTGTAAGGCCGAATGACCTCTCATAATGCATTATTAAAAAAGCTTCAGTTGGTATGGATTTTGGTTTTTGAATGACCCACCAAACCCATATCAAGCTTGATCTAACGAAAATGCCCAAGAAAAGATTTGACCTTACAAGTCGACAAAAATATATGATCGGCAATTATCAAATCAATTAACATATAATTAGACGGTCAGACATATATATGATACTAGTCAATTGTAATTAAATTAAAATATTAAATTAAAAAAATTAAAACGATAAGGTGCAAGTTATAAAACACTTCAAACATTTGGACTGTAAGTTATAATTTGCACACAAAAAGAAACCCCTATTTGGCCAAAAAATAAAATTACATGACTAAAATTAAAATTCAAGTAAATACAACAGAGAAAAAAAATAATTTAAAATATACATCCTTACAAAATTTAATTACACTCCACGTACAGTTTCGCACCGAAGAGTGACCGACAAAAACCTTTATGGGTCGTCATAAATTAAATAGTAATGTTCTCAGGCCAAATACCAGTCACACCTAATCACCTATGATAAAATCAAGGAGTTGCATACTTAATTACACGAGTATATATACTAGCTCGGTAGGATCAAGTAATGCTTTCCTGGTTGACAGTATAATATACAAGAATATACAAAAGTCTACGCATAATATTTCCTGACTATACGTACAACACAAAAATCAAACACCGTTCAAAAACTTTTAATTTTGTTTCGCAATCTTTGTTTCACATGGACTATTGCGGCCACAAATTAACTTAATAGATTCATAAGGCACGTGGAAAAAAAGAAAAGAAAGCTGAAAACATACAAGTGGAGCCATGGAAACTATAATGCAACCCAAACAGGCCAAAAAGACTTTCAAAAATTTGAATAGAATCAAAAGATTTACATGCTAGCTTTGACATAATATATATAATATATATATTGACAGCACAGTTTTTTGTATAGATTATCAGCATGCACTTACGTACACGTTCCCTCAGCCATACGTGAATCATGAAGAACCTCTAGCTTCAATCAAATCTTAGTTTGAAATCGAGTTTAGTAACTCGTATACTTAAAATACTGAATAAGTAAGACTCCGATCGAGTACATATATACGTACCCATGCCCACGGTATATGTACATTAAGCTCAATCTTAAATTCGTAGTAGAGATAGCAAACAGTTTGAATTAATTTGTAACATAATTAATTATTCTAAACTAGCTTGTTCGTCTTCTTGAATTCTTTACATTGCAACTTAACACGAGAGTCACAAATATCCTCCCTAGAATAACTTGACGTTACACATGCTTTAAGATATATTTATTCGATCGGTTCATGATTAATGATTAATCGGAAATTTCTAAGTTCTCCTTGCTAGTCTCTACTTTTAGGTGTCATATGAATCAGTATATAATATATTTATTATATATATACACATATATACATATATATAGGTAGGTTGAACAAGCTCGTTTAAGATCAATCTGCCACCAAATATATCTATTTCTACCTCCCTTAGATCCTGTTTATTAATTTTCATCTAAGGTTTAATTGAAGGATTTAGTTAAGGAATATACGCAATTGCAGTAATATTTTATGTTTTTGAGAAATATATAGTACAAATTTCAGAATTATTAGTATGGATGTCAGAAAATTATATCGGAGAATTCATTAAAAAAATATCGAAAGAAATACAGAATAGTATTTCTAGAAAGTTTCTTATTCGAAATAAGTACTTGATATCAATATCAGCCTTTTACTCGATCAGTAAGAAAAAAAAAATTGTTCTTTTATCCATTAATTATTTTCTCTTAATTAATTGACTTTTGATAGTTCATTCATCAACTAATTAACAAATTAATTTAACAAAGTTTATCATCATTTTTACTTTTCTTTTAGCAGGGGACAAGCTAGATTCAGCTGGAAAATTTTCCTTGAAAGGTCCCAAGTTAGGCCAAAAGCAAAAAAATATGTGTGTAAAAATTACTTAATTAATTTACTAAGAGCGAGAGAAAAACTAAGAGAGAGAGAGAGAATTACGTACCTGATTTCCAGTTGGAGAAAGAAGATAGTCACGATCTGGGGAGGCCAGGAGAGATGAAAATCTAGAGCCTGAGACCCTCTCAGCATCACCGTTGGTTACAGCTTTATATTCATGACTGATCTTCAGGTTCATGATCTCCTTCTTCATCTCTCTCTCTCTCTCTCTCTCTAAAAGGAAGAAACAATCAAACAAGAGTACTAGTTAGCTCTGAAATATAAATAGCAGCCTCCACTATATATATATCCTCCCAACACTACTTATATTCCAAAGAACCTTATTCTTAATTACCACGTCATTAACTCCAGCCTATGCTGAATAACCCCATCAATACATCACGAAGCCTTCATCTTCCGTGGAGACACTAATAGCCTACTTGTAGCGTACCTGGAAATCTGATGCTTCTCTAATCACCACCACAGTTTTTACCCAAAAGATCAACTCGAAATTGACCCCACTAGAATAGGTCAACCCAAGTAAACCACAATGTGCCACGCGTATAGGTACTTGGTTTGTCTATAGCATGCTAGGATATTGCTATATATATCATGCTATGGGCTGTCAGTTGGCACTTGGCAATGCGCCAAAGGGCAAGGTCCGTGTAGTCATAAAGGACTTTGAATTGATGCTTGTGAGTTGTGAAAGCCAAACCAACAGAGGGACACATGTCGCTCCCTTCCGCTTTCTCTTTTTCAACTCTATTATTCCTTTTTCTGGGAAAAAATGAGGGCTTTACGTACGAGGTGCATACATATCTCCATTTACATCAATGATCGATCCAACCACCTCAACCAAACACTCCAAGTCTCCTAGGGATACTCCTTCAACGACTATTCTATAATTTCTATGTTTCGATCTAACCAGTAACCATACTGCCCGATATTACTCTTTATTCTTGCTCACATTTGTTTTTCTTCTTACACATTTTGTAAAAGAAATATATAGTCTTCACTTCTTTCTTGTTCAATACACACTTTTCATTTTTTCAAGACACGTAAAAATACACTACAACGATGCTTCTTATCTTAAAGAACAACTTTGCAAAATGACATATTAAACCCACTAACAGGGCCGGTATTGAGGAAAATGAAACTGAGCCAACGATTTTGAGCCTCTAAATGTTTAAGATCTTTAAATTTTATAAACTCGATCTTTATATATTGTGTTAAAATCAAGTAAAATAAAAATATATTTTAAAGTTCCAATAAGGAAATAAGCATAGCTCAATTAAATAGATTCATATGTTTATTAAACTCACAACCTCACTGTCTATTTACATATATATAGATGAAAGGTTAAATATTTTATTTTTATGATTCACTTTTGGTCCCTCAAATCTTAGAACTTATTATGTACACCATATCAACAGATGATCATTTAATTTAATTGTTCGCTTAAATTTTTTAAGAAATAAATAAATTAGGCTTTTCAATATACTTGCATGTAATTCCTTCCTATAAGGATTTTAAGCTCTCCTGAACTCCAATTTTATCTTTTATGCTTTCTTTCTTTTTCATGACATCCTCCTTCTCTCTAGATGTGATGATCTTCGAGCCAATATGAGTCAATGATTATATATGATCGATCTTTTTCAACAAAAAGAAAATGAAAACTAAAAACAAGTGAACAAGAATAAACAGAGAAATCTATTAATTCTATCAATTTATATGTCTCCAATTCGATTTCTTTGTATATATAATAGTAGAAAAAGAAATTTGCCGGGTTGCTTTTTTTGGGCCAGAAGTTGGCTTGTTTAATAACCTAAAATGATTCGCTATCAGAGCGGGGCCATCAAAAGCTAACAGCCAAATAGTAATGCCACATGTCTATCCGCATTGCCTTGTTGAAATAAGAGAAAGCCAAAGCGGCTTTTTCTCTTTAGATCGGAGTTCGTGACCTGCTAGCCAGCGAGTGAAGGCTTCGTGTCAAATTAAGATATAAACAGGTGGCGCGAGGGACTATTTCATTACACGCCTCTGTACTTTTTTATTTTTTATTTTGACTTAATTATCGATTTACCACCCAAAACTGTAACTCATTCCCACTTTACCACCTGAAAGTTTTTTTGTCCCAGATTACCACCTGTAACTTATATTCGTGTTCCATTTTACCTTGTTCCGTCAACAATTCCGTTAATGCTGACGTGGCGCGCTGGATGTGCGTCACGTGTCACATTTTTTTTTTTTTTTTGTATTTTTTGATTTTTTTGATTTTTCTATTTTTATAAACTTTGAAAATTAATTAAAAATAACTCCGAACTTAGAAAAATACACGGAAAATTCCTACTGACTTGTCTTGACTAGTACGAATTTACTATGGGGTCAAAATGCCAATTTTCCCTCTAAAAATTTCCAAAAAATTTGGAAAGTTCAAATTTATTTCTAGAAAATTAAAATACTCTAGACTCTTTGGAAATTCATAGAATAATCTCCCGAACTCCAAAAAATATGAGGTCTGCACCGTTAGTCTTCTAAAAACTAACAATACCTTTCTCGTGAACACTTGCTACCCAAAAGACCTCTCGGTCTTAGAGAAAAATAAAATTCCCTATAAAATAAATTCTAGAAAAAATTCTATAATTTCTGTAAAGTCTCGAAATAATTCTCTAAAACAGGCTTTTGGTAATTTTTCAAAATATTTTTGAGAATTTGTCCAAGAGTTTATGAAAATTCTAGAATTTTTTCTAGAATTTATTTAATAAAGGAAAATTTATTTTAATTTGTTTAGAAATAAATTTGGACTTTCAAATTTTTTTTTGAAATTTTTAGAGGGAAAATTGGTAATTTAACCTTATAGTAAATTAGTGCTAGTCAAGACGAGTCCGTAGGAATTTTTCGTGTATTTTTCTGAGTTCAGAGCTATTTTTAATTAGTTTTCAAAGTTTATAAAAATAAAAAAATGCGAAAAAAAAAAAGATGTGACACGTGGCACACATCTAGCGCGCCACGTCAGTATTAACGGCCAGATCGTCAGCATTAACGGAATTGTTAACGGAATAAGGTAAAATGGGACACGGATGTAAGTTACAGGTGGTAATCTGGGACAAAAAAACTTTCAGATAGTAAAGTGGGAATGAGTTACAGTTTTTGGTGGTAAATCGATAATTAAGCCTTTTATTTTTGGCCACTGTACTTTTATAATTTTTTTTTTTTGGCCAAGTGTACTTTTATAATTTTAAAGACTTGAGGAAAGTTGTTTTATTCTATTTTTCTAGGAAAATAAAAAGTAGCTGAAGTTTTAATATTGTATAAAATTTCGCACCATTAGGAGAGTGCAAGTGCAACTGCTGTGAAGTCCACAATATAACAAAAATGCTCTGAAGTGCAGAAAAAGGTCGATTATATAAGTAACGAGTTTAAACTTTTCACTTTTGAGACATTCAAGCGAAGTATTCTTATATATATACAGATATACTTCAGGACAGAAAAAACACTATTCTTGTACATACTATTTGAAATTTGAAAAGTCTACTTATTTTGATATATTGTTACATTAAATCGAAATTAAATCACATTAGTTCTGATGAATTTTTGTGATCATCATCTATTATATATACATAGTCTACTTTTGCATTCAAATCCTTTATTTGGTTTTTCACTCTTTTAATAGTCTAATAGTCTCTAAGTTTACAATATTAGAAGAGGTCCATATATGTACATATATATACAACTCCAACCTCTAAATAAACAAATTAATATAACAAATTTAACATAATTTGTGTCCTATAATCTTAATATCACTACAAGAAATGCGAGCAAAGCACACCCCTCATTTGTGGCACAAAATGGGGTGTCAATTAGGAATTTCAGTTTCTATTACCCAATTGACACCCATTTTTGTTAAAATCGAGACACTTCAGTCTCTATTGCCTAATTGCCACCTCATTCTATGCCACCAATGAGGGTGTGCTTTACTCATATTTTTTGTAGTGTATCAATCGACATATGATTCACTTCATATAAGGAAAAATTATTGTATGTGACTATAACACTACGTAGCATAATGACGTGGTGTTACTAATCCACTCAGATTATAACACATGTACGATTTTAAAAGTATTTTTTAAGGTTTAGAGTTTTAGAAATGAATGATTGACATATGTTACAATTTAAGTGGATTGGTAACACCACATAGTATGATGACGTGGTGTTACGGTCACACACAATAATTTCTCAGCTAAGAGATCCCCCTCTCAAATTTGACAAAGTTATATTACTTGTAGGTAACGGAAAAATTATTATGTATAACTGATACACTGACACATGTTATAACTAGTTTATGTATTATAATATGACTGAATGTTATCAATATTATACCCTACTAATATAAACACATCGTCCAATAATATCCTTACACGTTGAATTGATTATACCACATGGTGATATATCAGTTATAATACCCTATAATTTTTCGTGGGTAACGTTAATTTTCTCGAACTGTTGATTTAAATTTACTAACAAGCAACAACTAAGTTAACTGCCAGAGTTGCCCAAAAAAAAAACAGTTAACTACCAGAGGAGGTGGCTAAGGCCATTGTGCCCCAACGGGCCCAACTCCTCCTCCCGGGTTGGAAGCCCACTACAACCACAAAAAAGAAAACTGTTGTAGAGACCCATCACTAACTATTTAGATCTGTCACTGACTAGTTATTAAATTAGTAATTTTCTTTCTTAAAGAATTTCTAAAAGATTTATTTTTACAGCTGGTGAATTGTGTACGTGTGCAGAAAGTAACTGAATTATGTGGAGGTTGGGTTGGCCATTGATTAGGCGAGTCACTGAGTTGTATATATGGACGTATGTACTTGTGCATTATTAATTACAATTTTCAGGTGGGAATTCATTAATGGAGAAGAATAAGTTCTACCCAGCTATTTACTTTCCTATACACACTATTCCATATGTAGCTCAAAGTCTGATACCTATGGGCTCCTTATACTGTAATTTTCTCAGTGACAGACGCACCGCCAACTTGCCACCAAACCCAGCCCATGCACTTTGGGGTCCAAATGGTCATGCGCCATTCACCCACAGACCCACCTGCTCATTTACACCGTGACCTGACGCGACGGCATTGGCTCTACATGAACTTTACAACTTACTAGCAGTCTAGCTAGCACACAATCTAAACTACTAATATTATTAACACTTTATTTATTCCAACTCTTTGTATACAGAAAAGTCTGGAAATGTTTTATGTTAATCCCTGCTCCGTTGGATTGACAGAATAAAATCCCATCTCAGTTTTCTAACCATGCATGTAGTAATGGTATTATAATATTGTATATATGCGCAGCGCAACTCAGAAATTCTTAATGACTTCATTGCCGCCAGAACAATTAATAAATGAATCAAAGAAATTAGTGTTAATACAGTAGCAAAAGAAGTAGATATATATTTTCAATTAAATGAACAAATCAAGTAAGACCATGATGAATATCGATCAATTCGATCGCTATATTCTTAACTTGAACAACACAGATACATGAAAATATTATTGAATTGGGTACGATCGATAAACCAAAAGCAGAGGTAGCTTTTGGTTTTTAATATTTAGCATGGATTTTCAGAGGAATTAAAAAACTGTTGAGGTTGGAGTTTGGTCCTACAAAGTGGACAAAAGGGCTGCTTAGAAAGCCAGGTATCGGCGCACAGGAGATGGAAGGCGTGGTTGCAACCGGGAACCAGCCGAGCAAGTTGGTCTGCCTCGATCTCGTCCAGACACACCGCACACTCTGTTCTCCCAATGACCAGCTCATTCCCAGTGACTTTGGGCAACTTGTCGAGCTCAGAGGCCGACAAGCCCTTCTTGGAAACCTGCTTGACCGGCAACCGAAACTCGGTCGTCTGGTTATTGGTAGCGTACCATAAGAGACACATGTAGACTACGAACACCGCGCTCATGCCTACGCACGGTAGAAAAATGACCAAAAAAACTGAAACAAGCATTTTTAATTAATTTTTTCAAGTATAGTAGGGAGTGGCGGAGATTGGGGGTGGCTGGTGGAGAAGCGGAGGTGATGGAGAGTAGTACGAAACATAGCGCAAAGTAGGTTTTCTACAAAATTTGAGAATTAAATGATGGCTTGGGAAGATGGAATATCTGAGGTGGGAAAGTGAGGTGGTGGTTTACACTTTACGGAGTAGTAACGAAGGTGACGTGTGTTGTGTGTAAGTGTGTAAGTGTGTAACGGCTATATTTGGAAGAAGGATAGAGGTGTTTTTTTCCAGTTTTAGTTCACGCGTTTTGCATCTGCCAAGTTTTGGAAACTTTTTACTCTTTAGTGGGGCGTGGGTCCTGCGGGCCGTACGTGGATTATAATTGCCACAGGGATTGAAATTTGCTGTTGTTGGAGATTGGAATTCAGGAATAATGTCACACCAAGGAAAAAAAAAAAAAAAAAAAGGAATTAAGGGATAATGGGAGGGGGATGGGGGAGTAATTCAGACCACCTAAAAATTACTGAGTTAGCCACCCCCTCATTTTTTTTGCCCATTTTTTCCTATTTTGTTCCTGTATTAAGAAAAAAAACATATTTTGCCAATTTTGGCAGGCAACTCATCCCCACCGTCGGCGCAACCCCACCCCCTCTCTACTGTCGGCGCGACCCTACCCTTCCCCTTCACCGGTCGACCCCACCCCTCCCATGGGTGGCGCGACCCACCCACCCCTCCCCTTTGCCTAATCTCCCTTCTCTCTCTCTCTTTTCTCTCTGCCTCCTTCCCTCACCGGACCACCATGGGTGGCCGGCACGACCCTCGATCTGGAGGTTTATGGAGTCGCGCTAGCCACCCATGGTGGTTCGGTGAGGGAGGGAGGCAGAGAGAGAGAAGGGAGATCGGGCGAAGGGGAGGGGTGGGTGGGTCGCGCCGGCGATGGGGAGGGGTGGGGTGGCCGGCCAAAATTGGAAATGAGTATTTTTTTTTTAATGCATGGGCAAAATAGGACAAAATGGGCACAAAATTAAAGGGTGGTTAACTAAGTGATTTTGGGTGGTCTGAATAGTCCCCTCTAATGGGATATGGACCTTTCTCTGCCAAAAAAGAAAAGGAGATATGGCCCTCAAACTTATGGACCGGCTTCTTAGCTGAATAAAAAATAATTAGGGTTTATGAACGAAACATTCCTTTGATTACAATTTACTTTCATGAAATGATGCATCTTTTCTTTCTTTTTTTGGTGCAGAGGGGGCCGAAGCCCAAAAAGAAAATGCATCTTTTCTTTCTGGATAGTAAGATTCTTACATTAGTATTCCAAGATGCTACAAACATGTTTTATGATGAAATATGAGCTTTCATGCGCTGGGCTCTCCAGCACACTCATCACTCATCCCTGGCTGCCTAAATATAATAGTAGGCCCAATAGATCACATTAATTAAGCCCATTGTCTTTCAAGTTTGTGGAAACTCTTTACTCTTTAGCGGGGAATGGGTCATGCGGAAGGTAATGGCCTACGGGGATTAAAATTTGAAGGCATAATCCAACTTGTAGGGGTGGGTTTGAAAATTGAAAAACTGACCAAATCAACGGAACCAAATCGAGAAGGTAATTTCTTAGATGCATTGAACTTTCATCAATAGTTTAAGATGTCCTATGCTTCAAAAATGACATAGAACAAGACTAGTAAAAAAGGATCAGAAGAAATCAACCCCGAACTCGAAATTGCATGAAACTTGACAAATTGATTAAAATCGATGAATTGAACAAAACCAATCGCTTTGCTGCTATCTAAGCACGTTTTCGAACAAATTCCATCATTTAAGCCATCAAATTAGCAATTTTTTTTTTAGTTTCGCATTTTTGTCAACTTATTTCTATTTTTGGCACATTTCTTGTTTTGGCCTTATAAAAGGGACTCTAAATGTTAAAACATGAAAAAAAAAAAAAAACAAAAAAAAAAGTGCCAACCTAAATATTTTTAATGGTGGAACCAAACTGATTCCTTGTAATTGGTTTGGTTTGCAGTGCATACCTAAAACTGAGCCGAACCGAATCCACCCCTACCACCTTTTTGATATTGGTAAGTGCGCTCTTAGATGGATTTTCCCAAATAAGATGATCCTTTGTGCTATTCAATTGACTTAATAATTCTGTGTTTTGTTACTCCTCGTGCTAGACACATTGAAAATCAGCTTAAAGCTTGAGCAGAATTTCATCGCTGACGAAGTGTATGGGCTGCCTATATATATAATAGAAGGCCCATTGTTATATTCATTAAGTCCAATAATAGATTCTCATTCTCCGGTGAAAGTGAAGATTTGACCATTGAATTTAGCCACAATCCAGGGACCATACATGTCCACGTGGGGGTAAAAATAATAAACCATTTTGAGTAGTGAGTACGCAGAATTGCAGAAAGATCAAAAATATTTTGTCCAGTGATTTAAAAAAAGAAAAGAAGAGTCCTTTTCCTGCGTGTATAAGTCTTGCTGAGAGTCCAGTCCAAGAAAAACAAAGTGCCGGAAACGAAAATGGAGCAACCAAAGCACAGACTCCTTGTAATAGAAACAGCTTTGCTCTGCTTCTTCGTCTTCGTTTTCAGAGGATGCGCACAAAACTTACCCCCGGCAAAATACGATGGGTTCGTGTTCGGACATCACTCAGTTGACTCAGATGCGATCCTCATCGAAGCTTTCTTAGACCCTGTCTGCCCAGACAGCAGGGACGCTTGGGCACCCCTCAAACAAGCCCTAGAGTACTACAGCCCTCGCGTTCGGCTGGTGGTTCACCTCTTACCCTTACCGTAAGTTGATTTCTCTCTGCTTTTTCCTTTTTGCTCTTCGGCTCTGGGAAAGGAGTATGACAAAACTTGGAAAATGAAACAATCAAACCAATTTCGCCTTTGGAAAACCGATTGCATGTTTTGAATATCAAAGCATGTATTACAGTCTTAAGTAGATCCACATGGTTATATAACGTATAATTATGTTTTCAATGCTAATTATGATATCTTTCAATTGTAAATGGTCAATCATTTCTGGGCTTGAATTCAGAGATTGTAAAGAAAACTCTAAGAGTAAATACTGATCACGTGACCTTGGTAAATTGTTAATTTGTTAACGGTCCTGCTCAACTTTCTCCGCCCATTTTGAAATAACCTTGTTGATATTGGTAATTGCGCTCTTTGATGGTTCTTTACAGATAAGATGATCCTTTGTGCTCTTCAAATGACTTAATAATTATGTTTTTGAAATTGCAGTTACCATGACAATGCTTTTGTTACTTCTCGTGCTCTACACATTGTAAATCAGCTGAAAGCTTCTGCTACATTCCCATTGTTGGAGTGGTTCTTCAAGTATCAGGTTAATTTATACTTACAGCATATCCTTTTTGGCTTGCACCTCTTAGTAGTTATCCTGCTTGTGTACTTAGGTCTTGTATAATAGATAGGGAAGAGGTTGCTTCACTTGTCTGTTTAGAGATAGGCAACAGTGCATGTGAAATTAAAGACACGCATGAAATGAAGAACATGGTTTCTGTTGGCTGTTATATTGTCACAAAATCCATTGGTCTATCTGCATAAAAGATTGAATCTGATGGAATGGCTCTTGTGAATTCACTTTACCATCCCTCAGCAGACCTTTTTTAAAATAAAATTATAAAGGGTACTTCGCTGGTTTTCAGGCTCATATTTCTCTTATGAAATCTTTTATCTTCATTCATTTGTTTATAAAGGACTTAGTTGAATGGTAGTTTATTTGCCATTGTATTTATCTGTTGGTATTGTTATTCAAGTTTCTTATGTTCTTAACTTGTTTCATAAAATTTATTAAACAGGAGAAGTTTTATAATGCTCAAACGCGCAACTTGTCTAGGGCTTCCATTGTAGATGAAATCGTGAAATCTGCCACAGAAGTAGTAGGGAACTCCTATCATGGTGCCCTCGAATCTGGTTTCAATGACCGGAAAACTGATCTCAAAACAAGGGTTTCTTTCAAGGTAATGTATCAGTTGTATTTTACATATTTTAATAGGCACATCATGTAAAATGATGGAAACAGTAATTTTTTTTCTTCATGTTATTGACCTACTGCCCAAGCTTTTCAAATTTCTTATCGAATATGTTTTGTCATGCAGTATAGTGCTTCAAGAGCGGTGTATGGAACGCCTACTTTCTTTCTTAATGGATTTGTATTGCCTGATGCTGGCTCCAGTACAGATTTTAATGGATGGAAAAAAGTCATTGACCCATTAGTTGGTAACGGAGTGCCAAAGAACCAAACTCTACATTTCTTCCTATGAAGGATCCAGCTATTTGCTTGATGTGGTTGGTTGGTTGAAGAATAAACCCTACAATGCTGGTTTCAACGTATATAGTTGTGATTGTAGACATGGAATAAATAATCTGTAAAACTGGTGACAATTGAATCTAGTCTGCTTAAGAATTTTGTACCTCTTACAATAGTGTTGCAATTTGCCTTGGCTGAAGAATAAACTCTACACTGCTGGTTTCAATGTATATAGTTGTGAATATGAACATGGAATAAATGATCTGTAACATTGGTGCAATTTGCTTAAGAATTTGTACCTCCTACAATAGTGTTGCAATTTGCCTTGTGTAGTTGAATTATCAATTATGGTCCCATCCACAATCAATTGAAAGGGGATTTCAGGTGGGACTGCATGCGTGGTTCAGTTCTTTTGATCTTTTTTTTTTTTTTTTTTTTTTTCTGAGGCAAATGATCCTATTATTTACACTAGGTTCCTCCAAACATGCTTGGCTTGCCAACTTTATTTGTTAAAACTCTTTTTTTATCTTCATTGTTGAGGATCTCAAATTAGGGAAGTATCTACATATCCTCAACAATATTTTTTTAAAAGGGGAAAAACTATTATTTTAGTTATTGAAGTATTGTAAACCTTTTTTTGATATTAGAATTTGGAAAATAAAAAAAAAGGATTTTCAATACTCAATAGCAGAGATATGATGAGACTATGAGAGCAAGGATGTGGGCTAGGGTCTACTGAACCCTGAGGCTGTAGTCAGGCCCAGGCCTCTACTGCGCAGGGTCATGTATGGTGACCCAAACTGTGAGAAGGGCCAGGCCCTAGTAAGCAAGGATCAGTTTGGGCGAAGTAACTGTTTGGAGACAAAGACGGGGTAAAGGACTAAAGAAGGTAGTTAGGGTAGTTTTGGAGGATTGGGGTGGGGTGGTGGTATATATAGCAAGAGACATCGCAGTATGTGAATTAGGGCGTAAAAGAAAAACGAAGCCGTAGAAGAGGGCTCTTTTTTGTGGGGAGCATTACTTATCCTTTTTGAACACCACGGTATGTTTGTTATCACCCAGATCCAACTACGCCTTCTACCTCCTCTCTTTCCTTCCGATTCTTTAACAGCCTCCCTAGTTTTTGTTTTTGTTTTCTTTTTTTTCTTTGGGTTTGTGTTCGAGAATTACTTGTCCCTGCGTTTTCTGAGATTTTATACGACCCTATTGTTTTCTTCTTTCTACTCGCGTTATTGTCTTTGGAAATCGTTTGCGCAGTGAGTTTGGGACCTGCCTGCTTTATGTCCTGGGTTTTTTATATTTATATAGCATGATGTATGGCTCTGATGTGGTTTTCTTTTTTTGTTTTGTATTTTAAATTATATTTTTGAAAAACTGTTATGGCGGAAAAGATGGATCGGTACCAGAGAGTGGAGAAGCCAAGAGCGGAGACACCAATTGATGAGAACGAGATTAGGATTACCAGTCAGGGGAGGATGCGCAACTACATTACTTACGCCATGACCCTGCTTCAGGTCTCTCTCGCTCCCTCCCCTTCAATATTTCCCTTTTTTCTTGTCTAATTTAATTTAACTTCGTGATTTCCCTTTATGCGCAGCATTTGAGATTATGTTGGGAATTCTGATGCAACAAAAGTTAATAATAATGTTAAATCTTGTGGATAACTGTCTATTGCGGATTTTCTAATGATATTATTAGTAGTAAAAAATGTATGTCTGTTGATGAATGCTTTTTTGTGAACACAAAACACCCACAACATTATGATATCTGCCCTGCCTATTAGTTAGGCTACCTTGTGGGATATGCAACTGGTTGGCCGTATATCCTGTTTATGCAACTTGAGAATGCTTAGTGGCCGACTTATTAGGCTTGGCTAGGTGCGGAGAACTATATAGGGGGACGTATAGGTGGTGACATGTTGGTTTGAACGATGCATTGTTGAATATATATTAGTTGTAATATTCATTGTTTAACATCTGTATATTCGTTTTTCCTTTTACTTGATATCTTCTTAACTTTTGCTTCTCCATCTATCCAACACTCTGCAGGACAAAGGATCGAATGAAATTGTTTTCAAGGCTATGGGAAGAGCTATCAACAAGACTGTAACAATAGTGGAGTTAATTAAGGTGATATGTCTCATTGTGTATCACTATACTGGATTCCCAGACATCTCAGTAGATTTGCTGATTAGATATTCTTATTACTTGTATTACAGAGAAGAATCCTTGGTCTCCATCAGTACACTACAATTGGATCTACGGACATAACTGATACATGGGAACCCCTTGAGGAAGGCCTCCTACCGTAAGAGTAGTTTAAACCTTATTTTGAACAACAGTGATTCATTTGCTGCATCTCATGAGGGTAGTAATAGTGATTCTATGCCTCATATTGTCCTGTTTTTTGTTGTCACAGTTTGGAGACCACTAGGCATGTGTCAATGATTGTAATAACACTATCAAAGACGGAAATAAATAAAACCTCTGTTGGGTGAGTTTTACTAGTCGCCATTTTTCTTATATCTGTGGTAGCACCCAATATTATTGTAGACTATTGTTATCTTAAGTAGAATCTGTACTCCTGACTGTTGTAGGCTATATGTAATCATATTACTGAAAAATGTGTAGATATTTTGTTAATCATTCATGAACTACTGCTTACCTTCAGGTACCAGCCACCATTACCTGCTGAACTGGTGAAGACATCAACAGAGATTGAATACGAGGGAGGTAGTGCCATTTTCTGAGCAACACATCAGTTTTTTCTAAATTTTATTCATTTATTTTCTGATGATATCATACATTTTTTCAACTTTTTTGTGTCCTGCAGAGGACTCACCTAGTGGTCGCGGCCGTGGCAGAGGAAGGGGAAGGTTTAGAGGTAGTCACTGATGGGATTTGTTAGAATGCTCTGTACTCTTCTTTTACCTTTTTCTGAATTTTCCTGGTGAAGATTCTGCTTCCATATAGTTGTTTCTTTGCTAGTCTTCATTCTTGAACCAGTTTAGTCCCTAATAGGGGTTTGCGAACATTGTGCTGTTTTTAGGAGGTTTTTAATATAGGGCCAAAAAAAAGGTGAGGCGTTTGATATGTGGACAGTAGAATAGCCTGAATAGGAGTTGATCTTGGCTTTAAAACAGGGCATCTAAAGGGGTATTTTATTGATAAAATAGTTTTGATAAGGCAAATTATGTTCTTAATTGCAGGGAATGGCTATGTGTCAGCTGAATATGATGATGGAGGTTGGGATCGCAGTCGGGGTGGTTTTAGGGGTAGGGGCCGTGGGAGAGGACGTAGTTTCCGAGGCCGTGGAAGGGGAGGGTACAACGGGCCCCAGGTTGATGCACAGCAAGATGGAGGATACAATGATGAAGGACCTACTCAAGGCGGCCGTGGTATGTTTATCACACTCATTTTCTTTATGTATGCATATCTAGGTGTAGGAGACAGTAGTGCCTGCATACCCTAGCTTCTGTTGCTTGTTTGAATTTCATGGACAGCTTATTTAATTATTTGAATTTGTATATGAATTGCTTCTCATTACTATTATGTGATGGAATTGCTCTGTAGGTCGCGGCCGTGGTAGGGGGGGTTATCGTGGAAGGGGCCGTGGCTATAGGTCCAATGGGCCTAATGTGGCGATCCAGGCAGCTGCTTGAGGTGCAATATGGGCGTCAGTGAACATTATGCACATGACTAGTGTCTAGTGATGGACGCCTTATCCAATCTATGTTTACCATCTCTTTTTTCCATGTCTTCTTTTGTTACCGTGGTATCTCGTGCTCCTAATATTAACTGTACGGCATGTCACTGTAGACTTAGTTTAGAGTCCTGTGAGTTAATCTCTTTTTTGTCGTGTAGATGTAGGTGAGGTGTTTGAACAGTTGTAATTTCCTATCTGGATTGATCAGTGCATTCGTTTATTTTTGTTGGAAGAATCAATGATGTCAAAAAAGTGCTTTTGTTTTTTTCCCCTTTCCATTTGCTTTACAATAACAATATAATGTAGATTCTTGTCTAGAAGAGAAGCCGCGCCTATGTTATATAACTGTATCTGCCTTCATTAATGTCAGTTTACAATTATTTCCGATGAGTCCATTTTTGCTCATTACACTCACAAAAAGGTGACGGTGAGTATTAATAATATGTGTCACTCATTTATAATGGTGGTAATGCTCAATATAGTGAGCAAAAATAAATCTATTTCTAATTATAGTTAAGTTTAATTATTAAAAAAAAAATATATTGTATGATTATCAGTCTTCAAAAAAAAAAAAAAAAAAAAGAGGTTATAACTTATAACCAATTATGGTGAAAAATTCTGAAATTTTAAAGTATCAATTTGACGAGAAATTCTTTAATGTAAGCATACTGTGTTCGAACATTGTTTTGCATTAAACTAATCAAGTGCTACTAATCTGCCGTTTGAGTGTTAATTTTGGTCTTTGAAACAATTTGAAGGTCTAAGATTATTTATTTTTTATTTTATTTACCAAAGCTATTAATGAATTACAATAATTTTAATTTTGCGTGCAAGTACAAGGATTAAGTAATAATCACGGGGAGGGTTCAGAATGCATTGGAAAAGTTTTTGCAATAATTCAATGGCAAGTTCAGAGGAAGAGAAAATAATAGCAAGTTGGGCTAGAGGGAGCTGGGTCTGGGCTTTGCCACTTTTCTGTAAGGCTAGGTTTGGGCCTACAATTTGGCACCTTAGTTTGATTTGTCATTCTTTTTGTCTTTTTTCTAGTGATATTTTGGTGAGTTAATTAATTACAATTTACACTTACATTTACTATTTACTGAGATTTATCGTGTTTTCACATACACTTTTTAGGGTTTCAATAATTACACATACATCCTATAAGGTTTCAAAACTGTTGCATATAACCTCCTATAATGAGACAAAAAATAATGAAAAATTATGCAAAAATGCATGTTAAGGAGTAAAATGACATAATAAAATTACTTAAGATGTAAGGTTCAACTTCAATACAAATATTTTTTTTTTTGTTTATTTATGTTTTTTCTCTTACAGGAGATTATATGCAATAATTTTGAAATATTATGGAGTATATATGTAATTATTAAAACTTAATAAGGTGTATCAGGTATGTGAGAATATGATAAAATTTAAGAAAATATAAGTGTAATTAACTCTATTTTGATTCCTCTCACTCTCTCAGCTCTCAAATTCTCAATACTCACGTATAACTTGAAGAGAAAGAAAACTTAGAAAAGAGTAGTAAAATGTTGCGACAGTGATTCCAAAGAAAAGCAGCAGGAAATTGAAATTTTGGTTGGTAGAGTTTGCTGAAGAATGAAGATGGCTCAAGACGTGGAGATGAAAGATGAGGAAGCAGTCCCTTCTTTACATTCCGTTTCCTCAGCTGCTCCATCCACTTTGCATCGTAAGTACCAAATTCAAATTCTCAATCACAGTCGGTCTCAGATTCCATTCTAGGGTTTCCTTTGCTCATCTACTTTTTTTTTTTTTTTTATGTCAATTTGGGAATTCTTCAAGATTTGAAGGAGATAGCATCGATTATTGAGACCGCCTCCTACTCCAAAGAGGTTCGCCGAATTGCTCGCGCTGTTCGCCTGACGATTGCGCTCAGGCGCAAGCTAACGGCGCCGTTTCTCTCCGCATTTCTCGATTACGCTCTTCTTCCTGGTTCCGAGGCACACGCGCGATTGTCCGCTTTTCTTCCTAAGCCTAACGTAATTAAATAGTTAAATTTTACTTTCTTTGGTTCCATTTACTGCTCTTGTTTGAATTTGTATCAATTATTGATTTGTTACATCTCTCACATTCACATGTATAGGATGATAAGCATGACATGGAAGTTGATGGTGATACTGAAACTTCTGCTGCGGTTCAAGCTCCAGGAAAGCACTTATTGCCTGAGATCGAAATCTACTGTTTCTTGCTTGTGCTACTTTTTCTGATTGATCAGAAAAGATACACTGAGGTTGAGTCAACAAGTCTGCCTTTGCTTGTGATTTCACTTCTTCCTTGTCTATTATGTTGTTCAAGTTTTTAGACTTTTCATTTCCTTGGTCCATTTTTAGGCCAAAGCTTGTTCCTCAGCAAGTATTGCTCGACTCAAGAATTTCAATAGAAGAACCGTTGATGTTCTAGCATCCAGATTGTACTTTTATTACTCATATAGCTATGAGCTTACCGGTGATCTTGCTGAAATTCGGGGGTGAGCTGTTAATGACCCAATGTCTCTTTTGATTGCAACCCTTTTGTGCTTTCTCTCCCTATCTGCATAGGTGTTTATGCATTATCTATGTATTTCTTAGGCAGATGCTTGTACATTTAAACGCATGATAGGAAATACAAGGAGATTGGTAGCTGAGTTGGACTGTACTCTGTAGTATTTTATCTAATCTCATTGCACAATGTTTTTCAGCAATCTTCTTGCCTTGCATCGCATTGCCACACTGCATCACGATGAGTTGGGTCAGGTCAGTTTTCAATTAGATTTGAGGTTGTTCCGTCTTTGGAATGTTAGAACTTAAAGATATATGATAATGCCATGCAGGAAACACTTCTCAACCTGTTACTTCGAAATTATCTCCATTACAACTTATATGACCAGGCAGAGAAGCTAAGGTCTAAGGCACCACGATTTGAAGCACATTCAAACCAGCAGGTTCAGAAATCTCTCTTTAAATAATAGAATTAGTACCCAATATTATAAATCTAGTGTCTCGGGAGTCATCAGAACTCTGCATTCCTTTAGAACCAACTGTTCTTTTGAGCTTGGTTTTGGCCTTGAAATTTTGCCTCCATTTCTTGTTTTATGCTTTGTTTTGGTTAGAGTTTTTCAAGACTCAACAATCAGGTCTCACATTTCATCAGCTTGCTGGTGCTTTGTGTCCTATGGTGTCCATCACTGTTCATTTTTTGTTTACTTTCACCACTATGTTACCCAAAGTGGGTATTGTTTGTAAAGTGACTAAATTGTGACCTTCTGAGTTAAAATGTTTTATATTCAGTTTTGTCGTTATCTCTTCTACCTTGGGAAGATTCGGACAATTCAATTGGAGTATACAGATGCAAAAGAGTCTCTCTTGCAGGCTGCTCGGAAAGCCCCTTTAGCAGCTTTAGGTTTCCGAATTCAATGTAACAAATGGGCTGTCTTGGTTCGTTTGCTTCTTGGGGAGATACCAGAGAGGATTATCTTTATGCAGAGAGGAATGGAGAAAGCTTTGAGGCCATACTTTGAACTTACAAATGTGAGTCTATGTTGTCAGACTCAGACCTGAAGTGGTTCCTTCATTATAAGTTGGACGCCAATTTAGCTAATCATGACTTATGACTGTTCAACTTCTTCCCTAATCATCGACTGATTTATGCTGATTTTTTTTTCTCTCTCTTTTAAATTGGTGTCACTTTCAGGCTGTTCGGATTGGTGATTTAGAACTATTCAGAAATGTTGCAGCGAAGTTTGCTGCCACTTTCAGTATGGACCGAACCAACAATATAATTGTTAGGTTGCGCCATAATGTCATCAGGACTGGATTACGGAATATCAGCATCTCTTATTCCCGCATCTCGCTTGCTGATGTTGCTGATAAATTAAGATTGAATTCTACAAACCCTGCTGCAGATGCTGAGGGTATTGTGTCTAAGGCCATTCGGGATGGCGCTATTGAGGCCTCATTAGATCATGCAAATGGGTGGATGGTATCAAAGGAGACTGGAGATATTTACTCTACCAATGAGCCTCAAATTGCTTTCAACTCCAGGATTGCCTTTTGTCTTGACATGCACAATGAAGCAGTTCGGGCCTTACGGTTTCCTCCAAATCCACACAAGGAGAAAGAAAGTGCTGAGAGGAGAGAGAGGCAACAACAAGAGCAAGAGCTTGCCAATCATATTGCAGAGGAGGACGACGATGATTTTTAATGGCCAACTGTGTTTTAGGGTTTTCAATTTCAGACAGATGTTCTCTTTCAATTTTTCTTCTTGTTTCTCCTTCTAATGCCAGTATTTCAATTTCCATCAACAGTAACTTTTATTTTTCAATGTTGGAATTCTTATTGCTATATATGATTGATTCAATATGTAGATTTTTTTTCCTCTTAAATATGTACTCATGTTCTAATGTTTGAATAGAATTTTCCAAAATGATGAAACCATCAATATTGTGGGCCTAGTCTTGTTAATAAACCATGGCCTAGGATATCACTTTATCTTTTCATGGTGGTGCGGCTTGGGCGTATTAACAAAAATTTACATGTTACAGCAGTAACACAAAATTTCATAAATACTGCACCAGTTATTAAGTTCAATTTAGCTGCAAACATGGTACATACTTGCATAGTTGCATATATAAATAACAAAAAAGAAATCCATTCTTGAAATATACTTAAAACAATGAAAATCTAGTAAATAATCAAAGCTCAAGTTGCTGAGCATTAATTAAAACCCCAAACTGCTTAAGCATACCCCACCCTCTACGAATTTTAGTTGGCACTGGTCCAACCCCTGTCCACATGTATGTCATTTTTAGTATTTTCATTCATTTTTATTTGTTTGAAACGAAAGTACCAAAAAGGACATACTCTTGTGAGATGAGCTCATAGGAGCTCCTCCAACCAAGGAACTGAGACAAGTATTGTACCAATTCAAATTTTGATATTCCAACAGTACCGGACTGAGAGCATCTCTGAAAAACTGTTCATGGTCATTGGCCAATGCTCAATCCTCATCAGTCTGATATGGAGAAATTCTGTGTACCAGAACCTAAAATCATGAAAAGTTTGTGCACCAAAATGAACAAAGCACCTCCTTTGTTTGTGCCCCAATTGCTCCTCACGAATATAATGCAATCCCCATGCATCTCCGTGCTGTGAAAAAGCCCAAATTAGAGAGCCCAGTCCATATAATTCATTGTGAATGGCCCCAAATCTAACATTCTTTGCTAAGAAGTAAAATAACCATTCTCGGTGCTTGGGTATCGAACCTGAGAATGAAAACTGAAATTTCTTCGAGTCGATTTTAGCCAGCCAACACTGGATTGGTATTCAGGTATTGTGTCTTTTAGCTGGAAGGACCTTGCTGTGCTTAATTTTCTGCATTGTTGCTTGCACTTTTTCGCTCTCATTCTTCCTTTGCTTGAGAGTACTGTTATTAAACATGCTCTCCTAATTGTAAGATTTTTGAAAAAAAATGGACAACAAGAAACAGTGTACCAATAGATTAATTCTTCAACATCTAGTGTGAACATAGAATGTGTTGATAAAAAAAAAGTGTAAATATAGATTGTAGAGTTTATCTGTTCAACCCCTGAATTGTCTAATGTCTCATGTGCAAGAATTGACTTCAACCATTCAAGCACCAAAAGTCAATTCATTCAAGCCCCAACATGAACTCCTAAGTCCTAACCATGTTCCACTCACACTACATTTATCATCTCTATATATACTGTTCTTTGCTTTCGATAAAAACGCCTTAGAATGCGCCAGCGGTGCTAAGGTCACCAAGCCCAAGCAAAAGGGTATAAACTTTTTTGACTGAAAACTTTGGGACTTTACACCTATCAAAAAAAGAATCTTTAGGAATTCAGATTTTCAATTATTATTTTTTTTCTCTGTCCTTTATTTTTTGTCTTTAGCCCTCTCAATCTCAATCTCAATCTCAATCTCAGTAGCGGTGGTTAATAATCCAGTTCCCGTCTGCCCATTAATAAATGATTTCAAGTCGATGCACTCTCTGTCACAATGCTTGACGGTGCTACTATCACATGCAACTATAATATAAATACATGTCATACAAAAAATTCATTTCCAAATTCCAATTTCTTAATTTAAGGAGAGGAATGGCTAACATTTGCTACCATAGTACAAATGTACAATACCCGATCAGGTTGATAGCATATAATAATAGTAGGAAATTTGAGGATGTAAGGCCCCAAATTCTGGCATCTGGCTGGTGGGCCATGATGAGTTCAATATAAATATGCATAATACATATGTTGCAAATTCTTATATAGATTAGCAAGCTAGCTCATACAACTCATCTAATGTCAAAAAGGGCCGTGTCATGCACATGAAGAATAATCAATAATGGCATTTTACCATATGGGTCAAGCAAATACCATGTGAAGTTGTGCGGTACGGTCTAAAATTAATATTCCACCAAACAAAAACATTAAATATGTCATTTTATCTTCAAATGGAAACAACCTACACCTTTGAAGAAACCCTTAAAAAAATAGAACAATTGGATTCTGGATTTTGATTTATTCACGGCTCTTCTGTTGGAGAAGAGCATGGTGCATGTGGGTGTATGAGAGATGACTCAAGATGAGACGACTAGAGAACGTGGGAATAATTGATCATTCATCAGGAGGGCTCAGAAGCATTCAGACTTTGCAGAGATAAAATTCAATTTAATCCCATTAATTAATACAGAAATCATTTACGTTCACTCCGGATGCAGAGGCCCCATGTGAGGTTGTTGCATTTAGTGATCAGTTTGGTCGACCCTTATATAAACACCCAGTACTTATTGCTTGGAATTATAGGCCGGCCAACAAATGTAAATACAATTGCACTACTACCAATCCTCTACCTTATCCTCTGCTCGATCTCTTTGATTTGCTAGCTTTTGCGTATTGGGCAACTGGGTTTTACTTGCAACAATGGCCAAACTCGTTTTTGCATTAGCAATAACCTTGGTTGGACTCTGCAGTCTTTCTACATATGTTGCAGCATTCAAAGCATCTGGGTTTACTAGAGGCCATGCCACATTTTACGGAGGAAGTGATGCCTCAGGAACTATGGGTATGTGTACATAGCTAGCTCTTCAATTCCAATCTTGTTTAATCAATCTGGTTTTGTATTTTGTTAATTTTGAAAAAGCAATTAAAATTAATCTTGAGCTATATATGTGCAGGGGGAGCTTGTGGGTATGGTAACCTGTACTCCACAGGGTATGGGACGAGGACCGCCGCTTTAAGTACTGCCTTGTTTAACGATGGTGCTTCATGTGGGCAATGCTATAAGATCATATGTGATTATACGGCAGATTCTAAATGGTGCAGGAAAGGAGTATCAGTTACAATTACTGCAACAAACTTTTGCCCTCCTAATTATGATCTTCCAAGCAACAATGGAGGATGGTGCAACCCACCGCTTCAGCATTTTGACATGGCTCAGCCTGCTTGGGAAAAGATTGGAATTTACAAGGGTGGCATAATCCCCGTCTTGTTTCAAAGGTTAATTAATGTCCTACATATTCCTAGCTAATTCAATTCAATTTTCTTCTAATTTGATTTGCATATTAATGGGATTTGATTTGGATTTAAAGGGTTCCATGCAAGAAGCATGGGGGTGTGAGATTCAGAATAAATGGGAGGGACTACTTTGAGCTGGTTTTGATAAGCAATGTGGGAGGGGCTGGATCTATCAAATCTGCCTACATCAAAGGCTCAAAGACTGCTTGGATGCCAATGTCAAGGAATTGGGGAGCCAATTGGCAGTCCAATGCCTACCTCAATGGCCAAGCTCTGTCCTTCAAAGTCACCACTACTGATGGAGAAACTAAACTCTTTCAAAACATTGTGCCGTCAAATTGGGGCTTTGGCCAGACTTTCTCCAGCGCAACACAGTTCGCTTAATTAACTGGGGCTTACGGTTCAGGGTTTTGGATCAA
Source organism: Dryas octopetala (assembly GCF_963921425.1). NCBI lineage: Eukaryota > Viridiplantae > Streptophyta > Magnoliopsida > Rosales > Rosaceae > Dryas > Dryas octopetala. The sequence goes on from NC_141372.1 coordinate 459,519, forward strand.
TTTGGTTGATTCATTTGGAGAGGCAGAGGCAGAGGCAGAGGCGTGCTTCTATTATTGTACTGAAGCTGCAGCCCGCCACATTAATTGTTTGGTTATCAAATAATCAGGTGGTTTAGGTCCTATAATTATGGCTGGCAATTGTGAATTTGTGACGGGGACCAAAGCCCATGAACTCAAGGCTAATGCCTATTACATATTACAGTTTCTTGCATTTCTGAGGCCAATAAGTAGAGGGATCGATCCAAGAACCACTATGGTACCGCGTGGATGTTGTATCTTCTGTTATAGCAATTAAATAAGAAGAGTGGTGAAGATGATGAAGCTTCAGCGTCATGTAGAAATGTTTACCTTTACTATAATTTATAATTTTATATTCTTGTAATATGTAGCTTTATATTGTAATAGTTACTATTTTTGAAAATCAAAATGCCCTATAAATCATTTTGCACAATGTTGTAAATTGTATTGGTTAATTATTTTTCATGTTAGAACTATCTGCTTAATCAAATTAAGCTTGGAAGAACTTGGTTTTTAGATGTTAGGTTGCTTTTGGGTTTGCTATTTTAGGGAGTTGGGCTGGAGAAGCAACCCTCAATTCTAAAAGATTTGGCTTTCAGAACTTTACAAATGGGCCTTGATTTCTCATTTGGGTTTTAGAACTTCACAAAGGGGCTTGGACAAAAAATTCTCATTTTCAATTTCCTTCCAAAATGGATCATATGCTCAAGCAGTCAAGCAAAATCTTATTCTAATGTCGATCATTGTATATAGAGATAATTACCAATAAGTAAATAAAATAAATTTAAGTGCATAATAGTATTGTCAAGAGGTACATAAAATAATAATTTAAATCAAGAAAATTAAATAAGATTAACCGAGTAATTTATTGATTTCAAAACTTTAAAATCGCATGTCCCTTAATTATGTGATTTGAAGCATCACATAATTAAGCATCATAATTAAGTTCACACACTACAAAAAAAGAAGCGGCCGATAGCCACACACAAGTACCAAACAGAGCAAGTAATAAACAGTAACATTAGTTACCTTCCACATATATTACACATGAGAGATTTGAGATGGTATGAATTAATATGTACGCAGACGATGAAGCAATTGCATGGATAACGTGAAGATATCCCAATTTGATCGACTTCTAGGGTGGCGCTCAAGGTCATGGATATATCATATCATTGAATGTTACCATCTCTTAGCGTAACATCGATGTTAGACATGGTTGACAAGCAAGATGACGACCAAGATCATAAAGCATGTGCATGCATGCGTCATTGACCCAATATCAATGGATTTCCATTATTTCTTGAATTAAAAGCCTTCTGGATCTGTTTATGGTGAGCAAACACAAGTAAATATGTTCTTCAAGCTCCTCTAACTGCTCCAAAAAGCTAGACTCACGAGCATGAAACTCCCTCACAACCTCCTTCATCATTTCACAATTGCCATTCCTCACACACATAACCGAAACAGCTTTACGGTGCTCAACCTCATCATCCAATCTCCTCACCATCCGACTCATGGTGTCAAAATCGTTGATCAATATGTAAACCCCTTTTGCCGCAACATCAAGTTGGTGCCCAAGGCTTTCATGCAATCTCTTGTTTAACCACTCCTCTACCGACTCCATTTTCCTCTTGCATAAACCCATGGAACAAGCCACGAGTGCTGGTGCCGCCACAATTCCAATCATGCTATGAAACGCAAAGACGAGCAGCGCAATCAAAAGTGCACTGTGTGACACTACGAGCGCAACTCCCCCAACTTTCTTGCAAATTCTATTACGCTTTGCCCTCCGTTGAATCTTTTCGTGCTTTGATGTTAATCTACGGAGCAACGCCAAGTAGTCATCATGAATGTCACGAAATTTCATGGGGCTAATAATTGACAAAGGACTTTTGAGATGCGCAAATTTATTAAGCTCTCCAAAAATAGCTCGGCATTGTTCATCATCAATAGTACTCGTGTAATGATTGTGTTGCCGTACGCTTTGGCTTTGGCTTAGTTTTATCATCACTTTTTTGATGCTCCGGTAGTCAGCGCGTGTTTGATGAATGCTTCGGAGGAGAAGTTCGCATATATGGCATGCCTCTAAGCTAGCTTCGAAGTACTCTGTGAGCAGGTGGTGGAGATTGAACCTGCCCTCATTCATCATGTCGTTTAGGGTTTCTTGCCGTGGTTCAAGCAAATTTTCTGAGAGATGATGATCCAAATACAAAGTAGGAAGAGACGACGAGGACGAAGAGAATCTTGTAGTACTACTACTCCTGCTTGCTCTTGGCACCTGCCCTCTATGAACTTTATCCCACATTTCTACATACGACTTTGTTCTGAAAACTTCCAAGTATTCCTCATTCACGCTTAACTTGCTCGGAAAGCTACTGCCACCGCCACGCTCTTTATGTGATCTGAAGCCTGCAGAAACCAACGTCATAGTTAGTTAAACCAAACAGATATCATCTCAATAACAGAAACAAAAATTAATTAAGAAATTGTTTCCTTTTTCAGCTCGACTACCTGGCTTTGAAAACAGAAAGTTAAGATGATATTAAATTAGAACTCACCTAGCTTCGAAAACGCAGATCTCAACTTGGTGCGCAGAAATTTCCGCATCTTGGACATGTTTATAATTAAGATCGATGAAGATCTAATTGTATTCTCCTTGTTCGTCTTCATCTTCTCTAGCTCGAAAGAGATTGAAATTTAAAAGAAGCATATTGAAGTAAGTTTGCGTATATATAGAGGTGATTGATGGTTTCCTAGGTTTACAAGGAAAGTAAATTTGGGAAACGGATTAAGCCCCAGGAGGCCAGTTGGCAGTTAGGACCGCCTCAATTAGTTATGGCTAGCTATGACTTTTGTCACACGTTAGAGTCCCTCACACGGTGTGTTCTCTCTACGTGTAAGCCTCGACACAAGGTCCACGTACGTATCTGTTTTTAGAGCTATAGCCAGAGGAAACAAAGTGCCAATTAATATTGCAAGCAAAGATTACACCACTACCACAAACTTAATTAGCGACCGCAGGTGCTCATCGATCCATAAATATTGTTACGTACATGAACAAGTTGATCCTCATACGCTTACGCTATGAAAATGCAACGAAATTCTCCTGCCTTTATTTGCAAAATTTCTTTGCCTTTTCTCTTTTTATATTGCGTAATAATTCTATTCCTAATTTTATGTACCGTGTTTTAAATTTGCACTGAACATGAGTCACATGACTCTGAAGATTTAATTTAGTTCAAACATGATTTCGAAGTTTTTTTTTGCCACCAAAAAAAAAAATTTGAACTTTTAAACTTTATACTTCTGGATGTAAATAATTTTGAACTACGTACGTAGTACGTACTTAAGAAGAGGATCTAAATGATGGATCTTAAGGATAAATTCTTTAGTAAAATATTGTCAGATAATGATTGATAAGAATCACATGGTCCAAAAGGACCGAATGAATAGGTAATAGGGTTCTGACCAAAAAATAAAAGAATAGGTAATGGTGGTCCCACCAAGAATGCGACTGAACCCCAAAATATTGATAAAATATTAATTTGGACAAAATTATTCAATTATCCATGTAGCAATATTATCATCAACTGGATCGGATGAGATCGAGGCCATGCATGTTAGATAATTAGCACTAAAGACGTGATTAAATAAACCTACAATCACGGAAGCAAGCCCAAAAGATAAACATTAATTATCATGTGGTGTAAACAGTAAACAGTAAACATATTTATTTATCTATCTCATGCGATCTTGTAATTAGTCAACTCGAGTCGAGTCTTGATCTTTTGTACCTGACTACGTCTACGTGCCATGTTTTTAGTCATACATTCAAGATAATTACAACGTCTTACAAGCTCGCTGCTAGTGTCAGCAAAAGTAATTAATAAAAAACCGGCCATATATCGACCTACTATATAAGTAGAAGTATATTATTACACAAAATGGATAAACAAATACAGAATAATTACAACCACTACCAATTAATTAAGTACTTGTACAAGGATGACCATTCATAAACGGAACAAACATAAAAAATTACAATAAAAATGCAGTAGCAGTACATGGATGACAGGAGCTACAGCTAGCAAACAAATGAGTGAAGAAGCAAATTGGCAACCCGGCCATATATGCAAATATATATGCTATTAATGTATTGATCGATCGATCAGCGGGCAGGGTTGGTGGTGAATGAATATCCCAGACCCTTTATGGCTGCGCCTCTCAGAATGTGTTGGTGATAAATTGCTGCGGCCAGCGCCCCTAAAAAGGGTCCCACCCAGAATATCCACTGTACAATTAATAATACACGTAGCTACATCATTATCAATTTACCATCTTCTATATGTAATTTATTAAGTTGTTAGTAAAAAATTAACATATATAAACATTAAGTCAATTATGTATATGTAACCTGATCGTTCCAAACTTTATCATCGTTGAAAAGGACAAGCTGCGAGCAGGGTTAATTCCAGTGCCTGTAATGGGGATGGTGGCCAAATGCACCACAAATACCGCAAACCCAATTGGTAACGGAGCCAATACCTAAATTAATTCGAAATTCCAAACACACACACATGTCACATGTACATGTACGCATACAAAGTTAGAACTCGCCAGGGCGGGTTCACTAAAACTTAAGCTAGCTAGCTTGGTACTTACAGGGACGTGAGAATCGCGTGCCTTTCTCTTAGGATCAGTGGCAGAGAAGACAGTGTAAACAAGTAGAAAAGTTCCAAGGATTTCAGCTCCTAAAGCAGTTCCTTTAGAGTAGCCAGCAGTCACAGTATTGGCACCCCCACTTGGAGAGGAGTTATAATGACCCCCTTTACCAACCCCACTCCACATATTCCTCCCAAGCACTGAGCCACTATGTAACCCACTGCTCGTATCAACGATACCTTCCTTGCCAAGAACAAACCAAACGTCACAGCTGGATTTATGTGACCACCTGCATGCATATATGCATGTACTCATTAATTAATCAGTTAATTAACGTACTTTACTTTATGATGATCAAAATCTGAATTCCAAGTACGTACGAACCCGATACTCCAGCAGTGCAATAGACAAGGATGAAAATCATGCCACCGAAAGCCCATGCAATACCCAACACGCCAATGGTCTCGCATGGGTCGGTTTGTTTCTCATAACCTATTACGGTTGCGATTGTAACGTATAGAAAGAGAAGTGTGGCGATGAATTCGGCGATCATAGCTCTGTAAAAGGACCAGTGACTGAGCTCCGCTGCGTCAAACAGAGGTGCTGCCGGTGGCTCACTGTAGTCTCTGCTGGATTGCTGCTCGCGAGACACCTCTCCTTCTTCAGTCACTTCTTCCTTCGACATCGTCAACTATGCACTTGAAAATTAATAATTAATTTTGGTTGTTCGATCTAATTCAGTACTGAGAACGAGGGTCACTGAAATGTTACTACAGAGAAGTAAGATTTATGCGAGAGCAGCAAGAGCATATGCCACGGAATCATGGTACAACTATGTTCCCAATTAATGATGCAGTCACACACTCATTCATTTACATTGTCGTTTGTATTATGAACCCATTGCTTTGTGGCCAACAAAGATTTCTATAAATGAAATAAGAGAAGGAATAAAGGCATATTCCTGTTTTCAGTGGGTATATCTTCTTCTAGATTATGCTTAATTATCTCATCAGGATTAATGTTTATTATTTCCCAAGTGGGTATGCCTCTAACTTTAATCATTGGAAGCCAGAAGATAAAGATGTGGACGATACTAGTAGCTTTGTCCCCAATTTTCACTTACGTCAAAATTTTCTTAGATATATTGTTTTTAATTCCAAGTTTCCAACTAATCTATTTTATAAAAATAGGAAAATCTTTGGTTTGCTGGATTAGCTCGCAACCAAAATTTTCTTATCTTTTTGCATAACAAATGGGCCGAAGGCCCAAAACAAAACAAACCATCCTAAGATTAGTACTGGCCTGCCAAGCTCAGTCCGGTCTTCAGTAAGGGGATAGGAGGAGCATCCAAAATATAAAAGCCCAACTGCCCCAAGATTACGTTCTTCAATTTATTTGCAAGTACACACGATTATCATCATTGTAAAGATTTTGGTTGTTGAATGATTGAACAGTGTTTACTTTAACAAATGACACAAAACGTAAGATATTGGTTGTTGATCGAATTTGACTTATTCAACTTAATTGGACTGAAGTCTGAACACAACCATGACGTACTCCTAAAGTTTCTCCACAATGGACCACGACCACCTTGACCCAACTAAACAAGAAAATTAACCATTTAAATAATTCAAATAACAAAGACTTGGATTTATTCAGAAAAAAAAAAAAAAAAAAAAGAAATAGAGAGAGAGAGACACACAGTCTTCCATATTGCTTCCTGGAAAAATCTCCCCTTGCAAGCGACTAGCTAGCTCGATCTCATGGCATATATATAATATTAATCTTGTTGATCAACAAAAATAACAACATTACTGAAGATATATAGCAATGATGTTACAGTTTATTGTACACCAATTTGACATAGATGGTTGATTATGAAAACAAGGCACATGCCACACATGATTATTATGAAAGTACGTAATAAAGTAACAACAAGAGGTAGAAGCAGGACTCATAGAGCTGATCGATATTAAAGACTGGAAGATGTTGCAGAAGCAGCAGCAATGTCAATGACGAATCGATAACGAACGTCGTTCCTTGTTACACGGTCCAAAGCGTCGTTAATTTTGTCTGGTGTTGTAAGCTCAATGTCGCACGTAATGTTGTGCTTCCCGCACAGATCCATCATCTCCCTTGTCTCGCTAATTCCTCCTATCATGCTGCCCTTCACTGCCCTCTTGCCTGCAGCATTGTGAATTGTGAATTATGAATTGTGATTTATGAATTGTGATGAGAGTTTAATATTATATAGAGATCATAATATTATAAGATGATGGAGCTGATGCTTTATACCAAATATCATAGGGAAGGAAGGCAATTCAAAGGGCTCGTCTGGCGCACCCACAACCACCATTGTCCCATTCACTTTGAGCAGTTCTAAGAGATCTCCAAGAGAGTGCTTAGCCGACACCGTATTCAAAATGAAGTCAAGGCTCTTCTTGCCTTCCTGCTCGCATGTCCTCAATTTAAATCCTCAACTTAATTCGATCTCAAATAACCCAAAATTAAACAAACAATAATTAAAAAGCTTAAGTAGAATAGAGTACTAGACATAGATCCAAGACCTGCATTTGTTTAGCATCCGTACTGACTATGAAGTGGTCTGCTCCCAAACGGTCTTTCGCCTCTTTCTCTTTGGATGGAGAGGTGCTGATGACAGTTACATCATGACCAAAGGCTTTCCCGAATTTAACTGCCACGTGTCCAAGACCTCCCAGACCGACAACCCCTATCTTCTTCCCTGGTGATTGGTGTAAGTTGTGGTCCTTCATGGGGCAGAACACTGTCACTCCAGCGCACAATAGTGGTGCTGTTGCATCCAATGGTAGATTCGATGGTATGTGCACCACGTACCTTCAATATCAAACAAAACAATTCAATTCTTATTGCACAAGAATTCAGATCAAATGTTGTTATTGCCTTGTGATTTTGTTGAACAATTAATGAACGAGTAGTACTACTCCATCTAGCTATGATCTATCCAACCACGGTAAATTACTGGTCAGAGAACAATCAAATCAAACATTTTATTTCCAAAGTTAATTCGATCTCCTACTTACTGGTCAGAGACTCAGAATCAATTAATGATCTTTCTTTTCTCTCTCGTCTTTTCCTTTTTGTCAGGCAGAATCCATATTATATCAGAAACAAAGTAGAAACAAACCATTACAACCACAGAAATCCAATAAAGAACCTTATCCCAATTCATGGGTCTCATTTGATACAATTCTTTGAATGATGCTTAAGTATATGACAGCTTGGAAAGTAACATTAGAGGAACTGTTACCAAGAAATTAAAGAAGAAATGTTAATTAAGTAGCCTTATTGTTTTTCCGTAGGCAGGTAAGTTTACCTGTGATCTGCGACGAGCATTTTGGAGTAGCCACCGTAGGTAATACTACCATCCCAGAAGATGCCATTGTAGGTAAATTGGACCTGGTCGCAGTAGTTTTCTTGGGAAGTCTTACAGTACTCACACTCCAAACATGTCGCTGCCAAACACCCGACCCCGACTCTGTCTCCCACCGCAAACTCCTTCACGTTGCTTCCGACTTCCGTGATCACCCCTGTAATCTCATGCCTACCTTACACGTACATGTACACAGATTAATTTAACTCATATATTATATATATACACATGTGTATATGTAACATATCAACATGTCTGTTCTGTCTCACAGACAAAAACAGAGACACAGATTGTACCAAAAAAACAGAGACACAGAGACACAGAGAGATCGATATGTTACCCCGGCACAATAGGATACATGGTGATACCCCACTCATTCCTAATATGGTGAAGGTCAGTGTGGCATATCCCACAGTACAAGATCTTTATGCTCACATCGTTGATGCCGTTTTCTCTGCACATATATATATATATATATCATAAAGTCTAATTAACAACAAACTAATTAAAGACTCTAAAAATTGATTTTCATGGTGAATCCAAGTGAATTAATAAGTGAAAGATTTATGTTTTTTAATACGTACGTACCTTCGTTTGAAGATGAAAGGGGTAATCTTGCCGGAGGAATCGTGAGCTGCCCACCCAGAAACACTCTGTGTATGATTTGGAGTGGTTTGAGCCATGACTATATGAAAGGGAGAGATTGGCTTGGGATGTAGAAACTCACTTCACTCACCTCATATTATATATAGATTTAATAAATGCGCAATTTTGTAGTTATTGAGTTTTCTATTCAAAAAATTACAACACATTGGAAATTGTTCTAGGCTGACCATTTTTGCAGTCATTTCTAAGATGCTCTCTCTTTTATTCTCATCTCTTTCTACTCAATTTCCTTGCTTTTGCCTGAAGCGTACACATTCAATAACTTTATCATTTGATTTTTACCAAAAAAAAAATCATTTTATCATTTGATTCATATCAATCACATTTTAACGCGACCCGAAAAAGATGCGTCGCTATAGCTATAAGCCTATAACCCACGTGATCCAGGACTCTTTAATAGTTTTCTTTTTTTTGGTCAACAGGACTCTCAAATAATTAACTATTAAAATTTACAGTCCGTAATTTATAAATTGCTTAAAAGATTCATACTCTTCAAAATTTGGGACGTTGTCCCTCAAGTTATTAGTTATTACTAAGATGCACTCATAAGAACTTATGAGTATAGAGTGAAAATTTATTTATTTTAAGTCCTTTGAGTTTATTTCAAGTGATAATGATAAATTGAGTAATGGTTAAAATTAGGGTAGTTGAAGGATTCAATTCTTTCTAATATAACCAAAAAAAAAAAAAAAAAACCTATCTATTCTTATGATACACTTTTGTTATTCATAGTACTCTATCCTTTTTCAATTATGACAAACTTGACAGTCTATTAGATTTGATTCATAAGTTTCTTTTAAACTTGGTGTCACTAAATCAAACAATCGTTGGTTTAATGATCTAATTTAAAAGCACGCTAAATAATTTTACAAAATAAAACATATAATTAAAGACGATATTACTTTTTTTATTCTGGGGACCCGGACCAGCTTAATAAAAACTAGCTTACGTACGTTACGTTAGTCCCACCCTCCCACTAGTTGGTAGGTTCAGTTCGTGAACCATTTATAAATGTTGATTGGCTCTCATTTGTCGGTTTGTGTAGGAATTTGAACCATTTTCAGAATCACGGCATTATCGAATCTTCATAACCACCTAGTAGTTGGATTTTACTGTACATATTAATTTTATGTGCAACTCTTGTTTGTCCGCTTCTGATTAGATATGGCAAAAAATAAAAAACTAGATGACGAAGGTAGCCAGGGTTCATAATGTCAGGATTGTCAGGCTCAAGCCAGTTCAATAAGATTGAAGTTCATAACGAGTTTTCCGTAACCGATTCTACAATCCATTTAGTATGTTCAGACCCATATTATAAAGCGACAATATGACGGGCTGCATGGCCCAAAATGCAACAGGGCCCAATATAGCTACAGGGCCTCTTGTCTTTAGGTCGAATAATCAATAAGGTATTAAATTAAGCCAAACTGAAAAATAACTAAATTAGTAGCCAAACTGAAAACTATTGGGTTTTACTGTTTCCTTAAAAAATTATTATGATACATTGATACATGATGTTTTACTCATTAATTTGAAAAAAAAAATATGGGACAATTAGCATTATTGATAAACTATAAAGTATAAACCCTCACTAACATAGATGGTGGAGATTATCCTAATAAAATAAATTTTCAATATATTGAAACAAAGATATATTCCAAATTTTCAATATTTGAGATCGAGTATTACTCAATAGTTAGATTTTTAATATTCTAAAAAAAAGATTAAAAATCTTTAATTGATACAAAATTTGACTAGCTTTTCAAATTTCTATTTTTACAGATATCATTATCTCTTTTTTGTTATATGACATGATTTTGAATTTTGAATTTTTTGGTTTGTTTATCTTATCTTGATTTAATTTGCATTATAATTTATGATAGATGAACCAAGAAAATGGTTAGTATTTCAAAAAAAAATTTACACATTAATATCCGATTCAATATTAAAATAGAAAATTAAGATTAAATATCAAATTTCAATCATTTTTTAAAAAAACCAGCACAGTGCTTATTTTTTCATCTAAGAAATTTCAAAGAATAATTAACGAAATTTTGTAACCAATAAAAAAATATACATAGGAATATAGGATTCAAAATAAAATATAATAAATATTACAAAAGAAAGAAGTAAATCAAGTAATTAAGAGAAGATGGGCTTTTTAGTAATTACAATAGTTTCATAAGGAAAACCTGTTGGCTGTAGTTTCCAACTTTCCTAGTCTTGAGAACAAAAGCAGAGAGAGAGAGGAGGAGGAGGAGTCCGGCACTGAGTCACACCGTTGTTTTGAGAGTTGACGGTTGTTTGTGCAGTTCACGTGCAAGATCCGTCTTTAGTCTATCAAAATCTTGCATTCTCAAATTCTAGTTTCTTGAAAACAAAAACAATTCCTAATCTTCTCTCGCAGTCTCAGCCAATCGTTTTACATTTTTTGTCTAATTAATTATAAACTGATTAATTTATAGTTTGTGTTCATCTACTGATCATATTTTGTTTTCTGAACTTCAAACCCTAATTCGGAGTGGCCATGACTCCCGATTCGTCCGCCAATCACCACTCCCCACGTGACCCTGAATTTTCTTGTGACGGCGGCATCAATAGGCGGAGTAGCTTACCGTCTCCATGGGCCAAAGTTGTCCGAGGTGACTCAGAATCAATCTCAGCCGCTCATCAGTCTCCACCGTCGTCATCCTCATCATTGTCATCGCTGGGGACCTCTGCACCGGACCAAACCCCTTTTTCGGATTGCTCACTGTCAAAGGCTGCTTGTTCTTCGCCGCCGCCGACGGTGGATGGTTATTCAGCTGTGGAGCGCCCCAATGGGCATAACGGCAATGCGGCTCGGCCAAAGAAACCGGCTTGGAACAAGCCCTCTAACGGCGTCATTGAGGTTGGTCCTGTGATGGGTGCTGTTTCATGGCCTGCTTTATCCGAGTCCACAAGGGCTTCACCTAAAGTACCAGCTGATTCCTCTCCCAAGACTGTCACCGATGGATCAGTCCCCACTTCTCAGGTTTGGTCCCAACCGTTTCACTTTTTCTTTGTGTTTGTGTGTGCGCGCGTGTTTGGTTGCAGAGTAAGATTAAGGAAAGGGAAAGAAACAGAGAATCATATTTTGGCAACTAATAATGACTTACTTACTTCAGACGTTTTATGTTCTTCAGGTGCCATAAAACGAAATAACATTTAGAAGCTACTTTACTTTCTCCTGCATTTTCTCTGCAACCAAGCATAGTACAAGCTATCATTTTTTTTTCCTAAAGTAGTAGTTATTTTAAATACTGATAGTAATTTTCTTTGCATGCTTGATCTTGTATTTCTATGATAGGGACCTGCTATTACACATTCACCCAACTCGAAAAAACATCCTACTAATAGTTCAAATCTTAATTCTCAATCGAATCATGCATTGCCAGCTCGACAAAGACCAATGAAGCATGGCGGCGGTGGCAACACTGGGGGTTTTGTACACCCACCGCCATCGCCACCACCACCACCACCACCTTTCCCTGTTATCCCTATACTTCCGAATGGTTATGTTAATCTGCTAACAGCCATTCCAGATCCTTCTCCAAGAGACCCTCCTTTTCGGGGCCCCAATTGGGACTCTAGACTGATTGGAAGTTTTGAGCCTCATTCACACCCAGTAAATGAAAATCGAAATTCTTCCCGTAGAGGAAGTTTTGGCTCCCACCCACGTGGTGATGGTTCCTACCTCAACAATTATGGAAGTAAGCGTGATCTGGATCGTGGAAATTACATGAATGCCAACATGCATCAGCAGAGACCTCCTCCAAGAAGCCTTGTAAGGCCTGCACGACCAAATACTGCTGCATTTACTCCCCAGCCTGCAAGACCTTTTGCAAACCCCATGGGTTTTCATGGTGGGTATACTTTATTAGAAAAATAGTTGTTTTTGTTATGTGGAAATAAAGCTAATGTCTCTCTTTTTTTTTTCCAGAGTTTGTTTATATCCCTACATTGCCTTCGGAGCCCATTAGAGGGATGCCATTCATTTCTCACACACCACACCCTCCGATGTTTATTCCTGTTGCAGAATCTCCTCTGCCTTCCTTAATAGTCAACCAAATAGATTATTACTTCAGGTGCATTTAAATTTTCATATCTCATCCATTGACAGTTTGTTAGCTACATGAAACTATCATTATTAATCTTCTTATTATCTTGAAATTTTATTTGAGTTCTTTATTTATTGCAGTGATTCTAATCTGATTAAAGATGACTTTTTAAGGTCAAACATGGATGCTCAAGGCTGGGTTCCCATATCTTTAATAGTGACCTTTCCGAGAGTATGTTATTTCTGATTGATCAAGCACATTTTGCTCTCTTTTTTACTAAATAGAATGCAAGCAATGTTTGTTGTGCTTATAATTTTTTGGACTCACTCCAGCCCTTACTCATTCAACAACACTGATTAGTCATTTGTAATACTGTCTCTGCATGTTACACATGATTTGGCTTTAAAAGCTTCACCACATTAGGTAGAATGAAAACATTTTATACAAGTTGCACACACACATAGTTCTTCTCTCCTAAAGTGCTTAAATTAGGTGTCTTATTTTTTATTTTTTAGTTCAGATGTGGACAATTGAGATGCACAACGGGTGAGATGGCTGTGAAGCCTGTGAAGCATGACCTCAATTGAGATTTTAGGGATGGATTTATGTGTGTCTATACCTATATATAATGTATGAAATATGGATAAATGGCTGGATGATGGGAAGTAAGTGGTTGGTGGTGAATGCTTTGAAATTGTATTGGTTTTGTTATTTACTAATGATAATTGAAGTTTGTTGGGTTATTCCTTGCTTTGTTCTTGATCGTGACAACTTTGACTGGAGCAGAATGTACTCTTTAACCTTCAATTTACGCTCTAATTTAGCAGAAACTATATTGTTTTATGCTTCTCTGAATCTCATTCTTCAATTTTTCCTACATGTTTGTGCTTCTGCAGCCACACAGCCACACAGCCACTTCTCTACTTTTCTGTTCATAGACTTTTCTTTTGTGAATTTTTGTATTCAGATGATTTTTCTGGTTTAATCCTTGCCCATTATAACTTTACATGGAAGGAAGATATTAGGATGTTTGTTTTCATAGTCTTCCTGTGTTATTGTGAATCATTAAGGAGGAGAAGATGGTGGTTTGATACCTTCTAAATGAAATTAATGAATGTTTATTATAGAAGAAAATAAAGAAATGGAAGAATACATATAGAAACATAGGAAAAAGTTATAGGCTGTGTGACCTTGAGTGAAACCCATGAACAAAGTATCTGCAGCGAAGGCTCCTATCAAAAAAAGGAAAAAGTATCTCCACTAAACACAAACCTTCTTTTCTTGAAATTCCATGTCTGGATGAGTGCATGTGGATCACTTTTGACCTTCATTCCCCCACCCCTTTCTCCTTTCTCCTTTCTATCCGTCATTTTGACAAGGGTTGATTATAGTTTTTGATTTAGCTGAATATAATTGAATCTTCCTCTTTTCTGATCCTGTGAAAATAGTTTGCCAGCCAGAAAAAAACTTGTGAAGATATGCTTGTGCTAAAATTCTGTGTTCATATTCCTTTAATTCCCAAGGGCAATGTGAATATACCCAGGAATAACTTAAAATGCTGGAATATAAATGGAGTATTGTGGTTAAAAGTGCTTGCTTAGTTGTTTGATAGTAAGCTTTCCATATCCTGTTTGGATTCAATTTTTCTTGACAAACGTCTCCTGACTTTCAAGTATCATTGTCCTCACATCAATCAAATTTGCTTGATGCTTTACTTATCATTGCAGGTTAAGAATTTGACAACCAACATACAGTTGATATTGGATTCTTTGAGAGCTTCAAGTATTGTTGAAGTGCAGGTGAATTCCTTTATATTTGATTTCTGAAGGACTTGCAGTGCATTATTCAGAAACATGTGTTACTCTAATATATGTTTTAGATTATGAAATGAATTATTTTCCCCTTCAGTGCCAAAGGAAAAAAAAAAAAAAAAAAGAAGACTTCTTTTTGACCCTTGATAATGTTGATTGGTGAAATGACTTCCAATAGGCACTGGTATTAAAAATAATAAAAAAATGGCAACTGGGTTGGTAATTGACTGTTTTTTGTTCACCCAGTCTGACTTCGTTGTTGTAATTGTCACAGGATAACAAGGTGAGGAGGCGTAATGAATGGATGAAATGGGTACCAACTACTGGTCGACTTCCATCTGAGTCAGGCTCAGCATCCCCTGATATATTAAGTCATAACATGCTTGCAACTTCTTTCCAGAAGATGACAATGGAAGAAGTGGCTCCTAGCCAAAATATTGTGGCACGTATGCTAGATCCAAACTTTCTGGCTGATCTAGAGAGCTGTTCAACTAAGCCACCGGGTCAGTCACAACTCCCCAATGGGGAAGTTGCTCAAAACAATTATTGAAGTGGAAATAGATTGATTTATACCAGCAAAAAATTCAAGCAAAATCCAGTTGGAAAAGTGCACTTATAATTTGGAATGGTTTGTTAAAGAGAAGTGGGGAGAAGTTGTTGAAGACGTGCAAACTCTTTATTTGCCCTGACTACCTAGTTTTGGCATGTTTTTTAGGCTAGTATAGGAAACAAATAAAAAATAATTATAAATTGTTCTTAAAGAGGAAGATGATGAGAATGGAGCAAAGAGCCTAGATTAAGGATTCGGTCAAAGTTTCAAGGTCATTGGGTTGTACAGTTTTGATATGGTGTGGATGTCTTCTATTTTATGATGCATTTTGGTGTGGTTGAGTAGGCACAACATTAAGGTGAGATTAATTTGAGATGTCATCCTTGCAGCAAAGGGTATGTAAGCAAGTTTTTGGGTATGTGTGACTCCACTTATAAGGGAGGTGAGGATTTGAACTACAGTGCACACTGTTTGTAGGATTGTCATACCATGCTTGAAGTATTGCAATTTTGTACTTTTAACCTTGTTAACCTTTGCTATTCTTTTCATTTGGTTGTCTCTTTATAAATTTATTTCTTGTCACATATGTAGATTTGAAATTGCATCATCACATATGTTTGTTTATCCATATGAATATGAATGTCAGTAGGAGATGCAAACCCAATCGTGCATTCTCACTAGTGTTCAAACGGTTTTAGAGAAGGCAAAAGCATTTGTTACTTACAAATAATGTGCTTTACTATAAACATGTATGCATATATGTAAATGAGAGCGTGTTGGTTGGTACGTGAGAAATGAGTAATGAGAATATATAGTGGCAGTTGGCAGGGCAGGGTTTGGAGGGAGCGGTGAAGGTGGTTCAGAGCTAACACCTCCATTACTTGTCGATTTCACAATACAAAGATATAGTGGCAGGGCATGCTGATGAGTCCGGAGTCCTCCTAAAACCAAAAAATGAATAACAGCTCAGCTTACTGAGTTAGTATTACAGAGTATACACAGAGACTGGTGCACTTGCACTAGCTCATCGCAATTCTCAAGTCTTAAGCGGAATCTATTTACTCCATTGCATGCTGATTATGCACTGCATTCTCAGTAGAATGTAAATGTTGATTATCAACTGTTGAGGCATGACATTGGCAGGGGTGACACCATCGTATTTGTGGGTTGTGAAAGTCTAAGATAGAGGGGCCAGGGTCTGCCACTGCCATGGCCCAACTCCAACTCCAATGACACTTCACACTGCTCGCAAATTTAGTGGGCTTTCCAGTTTCCCCCAATTAGCAAACGCTTGGCCAATGAAATGGTATTTATACAATTGTACGGTACGACTCCATACGGTTGAAAAATATAAGTACAAACAGTTTATAAAATTGCACTCCTTGTACATTTATACTTATACTTTTCAATTGCACTGGATAAATTTCATCCAATTTATCCCTGAGAAATGAAATACTAGGGGGGAAAATGAAACCCTTGCTGGAAAGCCAAAATGAATACTGGGTATTTGGTGGAGTATTTTTCAATTTCATTGCCAAAATGAATTACTCCATCCATTTATCCAGTATCTAACTATCTACTGCGCGGAAATCCAGTATCTACTTCTCGCCGAATACTCGTTGCAATTTTGTAATGGGCTTTCATTTCTCATCTGTAATGCTTTTAGCAACACGTACAAAGTACAAACAGTTTTGTAGTGGAGGCTGATTTTAATCATTTTATACCAAGTATAAGTGTATAACCCAAAATTATTAATTAAATTGGTGTTGGCGAGGCCTATCACTTAAATTCACAGTCTACAACACTCCACAGGCCGAGTACGTTTATGGACACGCATCCCAATTTTCTAGGTCTAGAGTCAAGACATCCAAGTACTTCAAGGCAGACCCTTCTTCGTCATCATTTTAATTCAAAAACTATATCATCCCATTCGTCGGCGATTCCCGTTCCCCTTCCCTATGTGCAGATAAGGTTTTCAAATAATATATATATATATATACCTTTTTTAATCTATATGGCTGTGGTTTATCATTTATGCGTGTGAGTGTGTCACTATGGCTTAGTTTAGGATTATTGTGAGAAAAAACAGTTAGTGAAGTATAGCAGCTGTGAAGTAAAGTCAGCTGTGAAGTAAAGCAGTTGAGTGTTTGGTAAACTATATTTTCAAAAGTATTGTGAGTACAAAAAGTAGTATGAAGGTGTTTGGTAAATTATAATGTAAAACTGCTGTGGCTATTTATAATTACTAAAATGAGGGTATTATGGGTAAAATAAAATTTTCATTATTGCTGTGATTCACTGCAGCTTTCAAAAGCACCTACAAACTTGCTTTCTATTTTTGTTGTGGGGAGTTGAGAATTGTGGGGTAAAACACTTTTTCATTTCTTTACCAAACACCAAAACTGCTGTAGGTGATTGAGAATTGTCATCCACAATAGCTTTTGGGTCTTCCACAATAATTCCAAACGGGGCCTATATCATTGTGCGGAAAATAACTTCTTTATCACATATTTATTTGTTTTTTTTATCACATAAGTTGAGAGTAATAAAAATAATAAATGTGTATATTGTTGAGAATAATGTGAAATAATGTCTCATATCATAAAATTAAAATTTAGTATAAGTGTTTATAAAGTCTTATCTTTCTACTTGTTGTCAATTAATTTTGTATTAAATGTTCAAATTCTATCATATATCAGTCTATTATGACTTAATTACACTTTAAACTAGGAACTAGGGTAAAATGTAAAAAAGCCATAAAAGGAAACTCCTCAGCAGCAGGTAGATCAATTTGGAAAAAACAGTAATCCGAGAAACAGGGTCTCTTGCTCACTTTCCAAATCCTCCTGCACATTTACATGTACATCTGATCGATCCCACACCTAGTCACCTTCCTCAGCTTCATCACTCATCCCGATCGACCACCCTTAGCCTAGTGCACAAATTAAGTCCATGGAAGATGCCTGGAAAGAGATAAGCCTAGCTTCTCTTTATGATCACCCCACCACCACTCACGGCGGCCCTGCTGCTTTTCGTGGCATCAATTGTCAAGATTTCTTGGCTACAACAACTTGTAACAGATTACTAGTCGATCTACCAGAGCCACCACAAACAAAAGGAGATCACACCACCACTCCTTTTCTAAATATTGCTCCTCTACCACCACCACCGCCACCTCCGCCACCTCCGCCCACTATTCTGAGCTTGAATTCTGGGACTCCATCTGATTTTCAACTCCTTGAAACCACTACTACTACAAGTGCTGCTGCTCCATTAATAGTGATGAAGCCAAAACCACAATTAGTGCAAACTAGAAATGATGCTGTAAGTGCTAGGCCTTCTCTCGTCTCTTTTTCGAACTACTCTTCCAGGAGCTCCGAGGCTTTGGATTCTTCTTCAGTCCTTCCTTGTTTCAATAAAAGGGATCTACCACCTCAAAATGCTGGTGCTGATGATAATTGCAGCAGTCGCCGGCATAAGCGGATGATGAAGAATAGAGAGTCAGCTTCTCGCTCCAGAGCCCGAAAGCAGGAACTTATCGATCTCTCTACCCTGTCCATCAATTTCATTAACTCATGATCACTGATCATCAATCTTTTTTTATCTATTTCTAGTTTGTTTGGTTCATGAATATTTTTGGAACTTAATTTTATGCAGGCTTATACAAATGAGTTGGAACTTGAACTTGCCCATTTACGGGAGGAGAATGCCAGGCTCAAAAGACAGCTAGCAAAGGTACTCAATTAAATTTAAATATGTTGTTATTAATTTGTTTCCTTATTTGGGGGTTCACTCACCTCCTCACACTCTGAGTCTCACAGTCTCACACCAACCAAGCAGCTAGCTAGCTATTAATTAAGTGGGTTAATGCATGCATGTATCATACTATCATGTATATATGTGTGATTGCAGTTCTACTTGGAAGGAGCCTCTGCTCAGCTTCCGAAAAGGCATAATCTGTACAGAACCTCAACAGCTCCATTTTGATGGGTAGCTATCGATTTAGCTATTAATTAATTTCTCGTGTAGTGCCTTGTGTTTTTGTTAATTCTTGTAGCCTTTTTTCTCGTACAATATTATTGCTTGGAGTGTGTAGGGAACAGATAAAATGGTGGAGCAAATGAAGATAATATTGGCAATATTGCTTGCCTATACATCTATAATAAGGATGAGCACTATTATATGGATGGGACATGTTTGGCTAACAATATATACATTATCCATCGTCTTTCCTATTTTCTAAACTTTATCGCTCACAGTCACACTTGTTATTATGCCTTCTTTCGTTCACTGCCTTAATTTCTTCTTTCACATTATTATATCTGTTGTGAGTCTTTTATGGCAATTCTTGGATTTTTCTCACTATATATGTTTGCCATGCCATGGTCGTTGCCAATTAATTAGTAATTCTCCATAAATGGGTGGGAACTGGGAGCACTTAATATTAAAGTTTATAGATATAGACCGATATATAGACCCGTCTTTTGTTGTTTTCATAGTGGACGCTTTCCTTTATGAAATTAAAATTCGCGCAACTTGCAAATAGCTAGCACAAAATGTATTTTATTACAAAATGTTCGCAGATTTACGTGTTTATAACTGAAATTAATGACATAGCTTATCTAGCCTAGTACATATATTACATTAAAGATAGTAGTGCTTTGATAAATTATAGTAAAGATAGTACATACATTTATCATACCACATAGTACAATATTTATTTAAGCTATCTTACTTGTCACGTGTAGTGAAATGACATGGTACAATATTGAATATTATTGATACGGAATACTGCTAGTATAATAATGCATAGAAAGCAACTTCTACTTTCTCTACTTCATTGACGGTTCACACCTCACTCATCTTAATTACTTAAGTAACACTTGTAGGAATGTGGAGTGTTGTCTTGTACTAGAAGATTATAACATTATACAGTGACTTATAACAAACTAGACCTCTTCACATATTGCAAATTAATTTTGAAATGGATGTTTAGATTTTTTTATGATATCAGTTAGATTGAGTGACCATACGTGTTTTACGTCACTTAATATGAGTATGAGAGCATCTCCAATAGACTCTAGCAAATTCACTTTTCAAATTGTGATTTGTTGACCCATGTGACAATTTAAAGAGTAAAATTTGTTACTTGAATTTTTTATTCTTCAAAAGACTCTTTTAATTTTAATTATTTGTATTTTTTTGGAATTAAATTATTCAAACAAAAGAAAAGAAAGTTTAATTTATTCAACTTAAAATTTATTATTATAGGAGAGAGAGAATGTAAAATTTATAGGAATTATAAAGAAAATTTAATGTCATTAATATTTGAAGGGAAGAGAGAGAGTCTTAGTTTTGAAGAGAGAGAAATTTAGTTTTAAGTTGAAAATTCATTTTAAAGAGTGTTTTGAAGTCTAAAATAATGTTCTCTCTTTTTAAAAAATAAAGAATTCTTCGTTTGAAATGTTTATTGTGTTATGAGTTATTCACATATTTAATTTAAATTAACATTATATATGTCGAAACGTGTAAAAATATGTAATTTTAATTTAAAAATGAATATCTAGATTCTTTCGATACCAATATAAATAGACGCGACTCCTTTTAATTTATATACTCTATGCTTATCGTTCTACTTAAAGGATGTTATTGTCGGGAATACTTTTACTTCAAGTGGGTGGTGGGTGGTACTGGTGGAGTGGTGGGTGTGGTCGTGTGGGTGAGAGAGAGAGAGAGAGAGAGACCTCAATGTCATGTGCAATTACTTACTTAATTGTTAATTAAGTTTTGAAACCTTCGAGGCAGCAACTAAAGTAAATAAGCAATGGGTAAGCAAAGCAAGCTTGCTATGAATGCATTGCGTGGACTGATTTCAATTTGATTTGTACACCAAAACCAAATGCTGGCTGACACCAAAGGCAAAGACCAAACAGTGAAGCACTCAAGGTTTGCTATTCATCGTACCAGGGCTTTGGACTCTAGTGAGTGCTTTTGGATTTGGGCCCACGCACCACTCGAATTAGTGGGCCCCCGGCCAGTTCATGTCAAAAAATGCACAGCACAAATCAGTCTAATATAATATGCCACGCTGGAGTTGAATAAATTTTTTTTTTCCCATTTTCTGCTTTTTCTCTTTTCCCTCAAATATCTTCTTTGGTTAGAAACTTAGAATTGGACGTTTTTGGAATGATTAGAAAATTGAAATGGGAAACAATACTCTATTAATCTATTTCATTTTTCCAGTTCAACGGGCCCGTCCATTTGAAATATCTGCACCTGTTATCCATCGTTCAAGGCTTCAAGTCTATTTCATTCCACAGTACATGGGTCCCCTATTGACTATTGTGGCTATTTTAGCAATTCGAGAAAAAATATATAAATAAATCTATGAAAAAAGACTTACCTATTTTAGCAATTTGCTAAAATGATGCCACATGAATACTTGTTTTCTTTGCTTCTTTGACACTCAAGTTTTTGTTTTACCTTTTAGCTGCTCGAACCAATCGGCCCCCACCCCCTTTTGTTTTTAAAGGAGGAAACACTTTGTCATGAGTACAGAGTGTTTAGTATATTACAATGCACAATTAACAATCAACAAATCTTCAGTTTTTTTTGGCCACTGACAAATCTTCAGTTTTTTTTGGTCAACCGACAAATCTTCAGTTTAGGGGAGAAAAATACCAAGGCCCAATGCAGGTTAAGGGCTATATATTAAAAGACCCAAAGCCCAGTTTGAGTAAAGCTTTAATATACATCGGAACAATTGGACTTGGAGTTGGGCGTTGGACAATACTCCACTAGATATTAATTCAACACAATGGTAGGTTGTTGATTTCTTTTGGTCCATGGCACTCAATCGCACTACTTTTCCAATATTTTTAGACAGTTTAATTAGATTAACCCGCTCACAAATCATAAATTAATTGAATCCGTTACGAACAGGCCATAAATTATGCTTATATCGGTGACAAGAGTCGAATGGCATGCACTCTAATTCTAAATTAGTTCATAGTTAAACAATTAATTCATTGATTCAATTGCAAGTTTGCAACACCCACCATGGACTAAGTGGACCAAGTGTCAATGATCAATTGGGAATATCAGCGCACTGCGCATTCGCACTATGTATGTATATAAAAGCAGTCGATCCATAAACGGATGGAATCAAAATCGTAGTTAGCAATACTGAAGAAAAGAGTGAGAGAGTGGTAAAAATGAAAGGCATATCGATTTACTCGTCATTCACTTTTGGTGTGTTAATCCTAGTGATGATCTCATTAATTCATGGAGCAGCTGATGATGATCTTCATCAGACGGACGGCGTTTATATTGTGTACATGGGATCATCCGCAGCAGCTTGTAATTCAATTGCAGGTGGTTCCTTAAGGCATGACCATGCTCAGCTTCTCACCTCTCTCAGGAAACCAAATGCAGTGCTGCATACTTATACACATGGTTTCTCAGGATTCGCGGCACGTCTCTCAGAAGACGAGGCCATCTCCATTGCTGAAAAACCTGGAGTTGTATCTGTTTTCCTTGATCCCCTCTTCAAACTCCACACTACTCATTCCTGGGATTTCCTCAACTACTATCAAACTACTGCTAATTTACAAATCGGTTCAGCTATTAACTATCTTCCTCCTCCAACCTCCACCTCCGATCACCCGGAGTATAATGGATCACCTGTCGACACCATTATCGGTATTTTAGACACAGGTACAAACGTAGCGAAATCAGGACTGGCTATTCTCTTCACTCTATCTGCTACCTACTTCAAAATATTAATTAACTAATTAAGATCGATTAACAAGTAGCCTGATTGAATAATTAATAAATTAATTAAAATTTAGGTATTTGGCCGGAGTCAGAGAGTTTCAATGACAAAGATATGGGTCCCATTCCCTCCCGGTGGAAGGGGACTTGCATGGAAGGCCATGATTTTACTTCATCCAACTGTAATAGGTAAATAAATGAATGCACGTACTAAAACCACGAATCACGTATACTGAGATCGAATTAAGAAATAGAAATCGATTTCATGTTAATTTGAGTTGTAAAATCTCTTTGATCAGAAAGTTGATAGGAGCAAGATTTTACAATGACGAGTCTGTTGCAAAGAAGAAAGAGGAGGAGAATTCAGCAAGGGATTGGATGGGGCACGGCACCCACGTGGCAGGCACAGCTGCAGGGAGCATTGTACCCGGTGCATCTTTCTATGGCTTAGCCGCAGGGACGGCCAAGGGAGGCTCCCCTGGTTCGAGGATCGCCATGTATAAGGTGTGCTCATCATCTGGCGGTTGTCTTGGCTCCACCATTTTACGGGCGTTTGATGATGCCATCAGAGATCACGTCGATATCTTATCGCTGTCGCTTGGCTCACCGGCTAACCAGAATCCGGATTTGAGCCACGACCCCATCGCCATCGGAGCGTTCCATGCGGTGGAGCAAGGGATTACCGTGGTCTGCTCCGCAGGGAATGATGGGCCCTCCCCTGCTACGGTTGCCAATGTTGCACCTTGGATTTTGACCGTTGCTGCCTCCACCATTGAC
This sequence comes from Dryas octopetala, assembly GCF_963921425.1. Taxonomy (NCBI): domain Eukaryota; kingdom Viridiplantae; phylum Streptophyta; class Magnoliopsida; order Rosales; family Rosaceae; genus Dryas; species Dryas octopetala. Next base: position 483,270 of record NC_141372.1, read on the forward strand.
AGGAACTTTGAGTCTCATGTGGTATTGGGGGGAAACAAAGTAATCAAGGTATGATAATCCTACGAGATTGATCATTCAAATCTCTACTTCCAAATAATTGATTGTGAAAATATTATATGTATCATCTGCTGCAGGGAATAGGCATAAACTTTTCTACTCTGGAAAAATCTCCTGTGCACCCAGTGATATATACGTACGTACGTGTATTGCGAATTTCACCCTCCATATATGGAAAACTAAATTGTAATTATTATTATTATTATCTAAATGAATCAATGATCCATCAATCCAAGTTAATTTCCACCTACATATATAAGTATATATAACTTGTTCTACATACACGAATGTTCAGAAAGTGCGACCGAAAATCATTGGAAGGACAAATGATCAAGGGGAAGATTGTTATGTGCGACACGTCCAACAATGATCCTCATTGGACGGATAAGATGGAGGCAGTGAAGAGTGTTGGCGGAATAGGCATCATTTTTGTTAACGACGATTCTGCAGTAGTGAGCCCTGTGGCGATCACGTATGGACCATTCCTCCCCGCAACCGCCATCGGATTGAACGATGCTCAACATATCATCTCTTATATCAACTCAACCAGGTAAGAAGGGTAGGCTTGAATGTTATAGCTAGCTGAGGTCACAATTGGAATTAATTGATTAATTTTATTTGTGAAGAAACCCAGTTGCAACAATCTTACCAACAGTGACAGTCACAAAGTATAAACCAGCTCCCGCTGTGGCATATTTTTCATCCAGAGGACCTTCATATGCAACAAACAACATTCTCAAGGCAAGCAAGCAAAGGGGCAAAGCTGAAAGCAGGCTCATCAATTCAAATCTGATTCATTTCCAACAGAATAAATCACAAATCTCTAATTAATTTGATCACCTGTTTAATCAATATATTGCAGCCTGATATTGCAGCACCTGGTGTAGACATTGTTGCAGCATGGAAAGGCAATGATACCGCAGATGCTCCAGAAGGAAAAGGGCCCCTGCTGTTCAATGTGCTCTCAGGGACTTCCATGGCATGCCCACATGTTTCTGCAATAGCCGCCACCATCAAATCTCAATACCCTACATGGACCCCCTCTGCCATCAGATCAGCAATCATGACAACAGGTCCATATATAATGACTCAAAATGCTTCGTTACTTACTACCATCACCTCACCCCAAACCCTAACTCTGCTGAATTTGAATGAATCCTTTTGCAGCAACTCAAACCAACAATTTGGGATCCCCAATTACTACAGATTCAGGTTCTATAGCCACACCATACGATTATGGTGCAGGGGAAGTAATGATAACTGGACTCTTACAGCCAGGGCTGGTTTATGAAACAGACACCATCGACTACTTGAACTACCTCTGCTACTTTGGGTATAATACATCCCAAATTAAAACCATCGCAAAAACTATTCCCGACGGTTTTGGTTGCCCAAAGGACTCCAATGCTGACGACACATCCCACATCAACTACCCATCAATAGCAATTTCCAAACTTAATGGAAAACAGAGCAAGAATGTAACCAGGAAGGTTACAAATGTTGCAGGAGATGGAGAAATAGTTTTCACTGCTATTGTGGATGCGCCTAGTGGCCTAAGCATCAAAGTGATTCCTGATAAACTGCAATTTTCCAAGAACAACCAGAAGTTGAGTTACCAAGTGGTTTTCTCTTTAACCACATCTTCTCCCAAGGAAGACAAGTTTGGGTCTGTTACCTGGACCAATGAGAAATTTAAAGTCCGAAGTCCATTTGTTGTAAGCATTTGAAAACTGGTGGCAGGTATTTCAGTAAGTTAAAACTACCGTGGCTATATTGCCTCTAAATGTAGGGTAGAGTTGTATCTAAGAATTAGAAATCAAACCCATACTACTACATACAAGATTAGACTATCGGAAGTACATAGCAATATATAACAAGAATAATTTTGATTAACAAGAATAAATGAAACATTGGTAATGTCATGCAGGACTGCAAATGGTATTGCACGCTGACTTCCATAGTAGCCAACCTAACTAAGATGCAATAATTTAGAGGTGAAATCTATAAGCCCAGAGCAAATTGAATATTCCCTTCTGCCTAACGGGTGCAAGCAACTTCAAATAACAACAAGAACCACAGATTAAGCACCACATCTACCATATTGACATAATAAAAGAGAAGTGGATAACATCACAGTTTGTAAATTTAGAAGGGATGGGAGTAAGGTGAAAGAAAATAATTGCCGTCTACAGAGAAGTAATATCCAAAGAGAAGTAGTTCACTAAGAAATGTTTCAGATAACATATAGAAACAGCATTCGACAACCGCAGCTCAAAAAGAGCAACAAACCACAAAAACTGGTTTCTTCATCTTTCGGTCCTTCACTCAAAAGCCCATTGGTTCTCCCTGCGAACCTCCTCCTCTTCCTCTGGCGTAAAGTCATTCTTGATGTTGAATGTCTTGCGAATCTCCTCGGGTGTTTTGCCCTTGATCATGTCCGCCACTGTTTGGCAAGTCAAGTCCAGCAAGCTCTTGATATTCAAATAGTTTGCAGCCTAGAAACAAAGAACTCGAACATACGTTTTACTCCCTATTAGTTGTTGGGAAAAGAAATACAGCATAATACAGCCATTTTCACACGAACGAGCTCTGCTTTTATAAAATTCTCAGTATATCTATAATCAAACCTTTCAAAACATAAGAAACTTTGTAATCCAGTGGTCATCAAGTGACTAGTAAACATATGAACTAATTGACAAAGAAAGTTTGCAAACAATTAGACAAACTAATTCATGAATCGAATAAATCCCTAAATAGACAAACGTCATCAATCGCAAGTTCCAATTTTTCATCAGATTATTAGAAAACCGAAGGCAATTAAATTGTTAACAGAAGTAAAAGCAGAAAAGAGTGAATAGTGAATAGGAAAAATGATACGGACCAGGATGAGATCGAAGAGGGTGGCCTGGTCGACCTTGACGAAGTCGGCGTCCCAGAGCTTGAGCTCGTCGTCGGCGGAGGAGGAGCGGTCGTCGGTCTTAGGAGTCTCGACGTGCTTCTTGCAGTACTCGATAACCTTGGCCAAGATCTTGCTGGTGACGTTGGGCAGTGGGATCCCATTGTCTGCACAATCGTCCTCGATCATGTGCTTGATGGTCTGTGACTCCAACGCCACCGCCTCGTCCACCTCGAACGTCTCGCCGTCGGAGCTTTTCAGTGTTATCTTCCTCCCGGACGACATCGTTCCGATTGCGCTCTGTCTTACCCTAGAAACCGAATCCGACTGAGCCAGAAAAAGAGAGAGAAACGATATTGGGATTGGAGAAACAGAGGTACCCCAAAGACTAGCCTTTTATTTTCTGAGTCGAAAAATATTAAAAAAGAAATTGGACATTTTAATCTTATCTTTTACGTGACTCAGCCAAACAGTACAATCGTAAGGTTCAACACTTCAACCTTGTGAATATACACCGGATCTATCTATTACTTATGACTTTATGAGAAAGAGATCAATCATTATGCCACAACTTTCCTTCTTTTCAAGTTAATTGATACCTCATGAATGGTCCCTCTGTTTTATCTATAGAAACATGAATTGTTTTTTTTGGTAATAATTAATAATCAATTGTTATTGAAACTAAAATACGAGCAAAACCAACCACATATAATTAGGTGGCAGACTTAAGGGTTATAGTTCATCATGCGGTATTCTAACTATAAATTTAGACATCTTGAATCGCGAGTTATGCAAAGCATCGAAACTTTTGAAGCAAGTAAAATATCTTTAAATCGCCAATTTGAGGTGGCAAAGAAAAGTTAGATACACTGGGATCAATTAGGTCAAGTGACCAGAAGAAGAAATGATAAAGATAAAAATCAAGACTAAGAAAACTACAAATTGATCATAGGAGGAATGAGTATTATGGAGTCTGAGCCTAACAGAACCGTCGTCGTTTTGGCGATCAGAGGGACCAGTTAGACCGAAGCATAAGGGCAGTCATTCTGGCATTCCCATCCATTATATGTGCAATCCCTGGCTTTACACTGAATTTCTTACCTAAGTTCAATTTCATGTAGGATTCAATCTGGAAATGGTCCCACCTTCTGGGACCTCCACGTTTTCCACTTAAACTTATTCCCCATCCAACTGCATCTTCAGAATCATCAGACACAGTCACAGCCCATTCTAAATGACTGGGATTTGATTGCTTCATCTCAATCCAACCCCCAATCTTTGTTGTCTCATCAACTTCTGATTCCAACATCAGAGCAATGGATCCGGTTGACACATTTTCCTGTGAGTTTGTTCTCAAGGGTGGAGCAGATGCTTCAACAATTATCTCAGAAGATCCATCATGTCTCAAATTGCCTAATGGAATGGTAAGAGCTCCATGATCGACATGTTCACCAGAGAATTGGTGCATTTGGTGAAGACCCAGAAGTGAGAGCTTTGTTCTTGCAGGAAGTTGGCAGACGACTTGCCCAAAAGTGCTCAAGCACCGCCCAACGCTACCAGAACCCTCTTGCATTTCCAGTCCAGAAACAAACTGAGCCAATGAACCAACAACATTTGATTTTTTTACCATTAACCCAATTGCACAGCCATTATGCTGATTTAGAAGAGGCGGTCCGTATGATGAAAGATCAGTTAGGCCCTTTCCCTGCCAGGAAAAAAAAAAATTCTGATTTGCTAAAACCCACCAGGAAACTAAATGCCAATTCCAGTAAAATTTCAATGAGAAAACACACAAGGCCAAAATGCATTGTTGCACGCAAGCATTATCATACTTGGTACTAAAGAAAACAAAGTTTGCCACAATAAAGTGTGCAGCATCCATAATGATATGGTTGATATTAGTCAATCAAAAAACTAAAAAACAACATGATTGCCACAACAGAAAGAACACTCTTTCACAGTGATATGCTAACTCAAACAAATGCCAAACTAAACTCAATGAACTGTTTATTTTATCCACCAGAACATTCTACTTTTCAATATCAATTGGGTCCACACGCTGTGAAAGCAAAATGCATATTTTTACAGCCTTAAGTGCCCCCAAAGTTATTTAAACCTAATCGTTATGCCAAACACCACTCCAACTTCCATGAATGCATACATGTCTTACCAAAATTAAAAGAAAAACGAATACAGGAAAGCAATCTAGGCAAGCATTGACATTAATGCGAGTAATACCTGGTGGGAAGGATTTGTAAGAACCGCAACATCCCTGCAGTGAGCTCCAACTGGGATTGCAATTGCAGATAACCAGTTGCTAACGTTTGCCATATAGAACACTTTTGCTAGAGAAAGTGGGCATTCTGAGAGATCAGAAAGATTATGTTTGTGCTTTTGACTAGCCAAAAACTCCGCCACAAGTGTATCATTCTGCCGAACAGTTGTTTCAAAAGTGAACCTTGAATCAATCCCAGTTCTGATTCCTGCTCGACTAAGAGCATCAGAGTTGTGGTGAACGTCATCATCATTATGGATGAATAATAAAGCACCCAAGAGATCAACCTCTCCCCCTACAAGGGTGCTGCCTTCTTGGAACAGACTCCCTTTGGAAGTTCCATACAAGGAAACTATTCTCTCAACCTTGTCTTGTCTATCCCTGAGTTTCATCAAATCTGAAAATGCTTCTCGTTGCAACCGCTTCAATATTTCAATCTGAAAATTTCATATTGTATAAGAATTTTAACTTGAAAAGCCTCATCAAATTGCTTATTGCTACTTTAATTATCAAACGAGACACAAACCCTTGTCCAAATCCCAAACTGAAGGTGATTCATCTAAGCTGATCAAGTACCCACAATTTCTCACTCATGGGTGAAACTACTGACAGCTTAGGTTGGTAAATGGTAATCAATTAAATCTGATTAAACGAAAGATACCCAGTAAACATTGTGTAGTCTATACAAATCAAGCATCTCTTTTTTGCATTCACCTTTAAAGCTTAGGTTGGTAATTAAACTTTTTTTTTCTTCTTCTTTTGAAGCAAAAATAGGGCAAAATCAAGAGGAATTAAGAAAGGTGAAAACATTTATATAATCACAGAAAGCTAATAAAAGAAGAAAGCAATATGGAAATACCGGATGTCGGCGAGCTGAAGATTGAGGACGCCCATGAATAAAGCCGTCAACCAGGTCTTGGGTCGATTTGGCCAAACCTCTAAATTTGTTGACTACAAAAGTTATGGGTTCCATCTCAGAACCCTATCAACAGCCACTGAGCCAGAGAAGGAGGGACCAAGATTATAACTGGGACTTGGGAGTGATTGTGAGGATGGATTTATATGAACAAATTAACAATTGAGTTTCAGGTGCTTCGAGTTGGATTTCAAACTCCAGACTACACTCGAGAGCGGCAAGCCGGCAAACATTGGTTATGCACTTATGCCACATGCCCCGAACATTCCAACAAGCCCAGCCCAATCTGTATATAGGGCCTGGGCTTAGGCTATGTTGGTATACACTTTGGTATTTATGCTTCTTACCCCAAAATTCACTGAATTCCACCAAAATTATAGATTTTTTAAAGAGTACCCCAAGGTCACCCATTCCTCCACAATTGTAATTTCGGTAATGCCAGCGCATGATCGGAATCGTTCACTTGTTAAATAACCAATGAAAAATCATGCATCGGCATTGCCGAAATCAAAATTTGGAGAAATTAGGTGACGTTGGAATACCCGGCCCCTTGGGAGTGACCCAAATATTGTCATTTTTTAAAGACCACCAACTTTCGTAAGATTTTTGAAAATCTTAATTAAATGTCACTAGATTTTATAAGATTCTTCTAAAATCTCAATTGAATACACTTAAACTTCTAAACATGGATCATTTATTTTTGGCCGGGCATTCGTCTCTCATCATCTTGCAATGCAGCTTTAATTAAAGTTGAAACAAACATTGCTGCATGTATTAATAAATTGAAATATAATTTTGGATAACTTAGACAGTTACAAGAATTATAAATACAGTTGAGTGAATCAATTATTTGTGAATTGAATGAACAAGAATACCATGAGAGGTAGCGCTAGCTAGCTGCTTCAGAAGAAGGAGTTAATGTTGTTTTGGAGCACCTGATGAACCATGATTCTGTATGCTCTTTCAGTGGGATGATAACTGTCCCAAAATACATAACTTGACGCATTTAGACATGTGCAAGGAGAGCATCGATTACAAAGAAACACAACCTCTATCATGCCTGTACCACAGCACCCTCTATTTGCTACTTCAAATCCTGCATTCGTTGCATTTATATACATATGAAAATCGATCAGATATTTTATTGGCTACATATAAATAAATAAATAGTTAAATAATTACCATATTTTTGTTTGTAATTTAGGACGATATCTAGGAAAGGGGTGTAGGCATCCATGTAGACCACTCGAGCATGGGACAGTTGATTGTTGAGGGAATCCACCTCCGCTGATAACTTGGAATTGAAGAGCTCTACTACTTTATTGTATATCTCTGCACACTCTCTTTCTGGACCTCCTCCTCCTAAAGTTATCTGGGATGGCACACATCCAACTGGTGGCACACTCACAATGCCTATCCTCCGTGTCCCCAATGTATATAATTTCTTTAATTAATCAAAACAAATAGAATCAGTTGTAATTAATTAAGTTAATAAGTAATGATCGAATTCCACGTACTGAATTAATTACCTGCACAAAGTCTGATGCCTCGGTGACCATGAGATCGGTGTATTGATCAATTGTATATTGCCAGAAACGTGCAGGTGTATGAAAGTAGGTATTCGCAATGTCGTCACTGCCAGTGGACACCATGAATATGCTGTTGCTTATAATGCTGCTTGCTCTCTCTTCTCCAACATACTTTTTCAGCTTCTCTGTGTATTCTTTGAACAGTTCTATTTGACCCAATAAGGGAATAGCCAACTGATTGATCCATCATTTTAATTGTATTAGTACTATACTAATTACAATGCTTAAGAATGAATTAATCATGAATTAATTACAATGCTAGTAATCAATTAATTTGGACTTGTATGTATGTATTGTACGTACCACCAGCTTAGATGTCAATGGATCAAATCCTGAGCCGCCTGAAGCAAAGTTTACACCAGTAGGCAAGTCCTTGGCTTGCAGATTTGGATCAAGATACGCCGGCAAACATTCTTTGATTCCCAGTTCCTCCACTAAAAAACAATCACAAAAAATGTTTAAAGATGGATTTTTTTGAATTGACATATATGCATGTCTGTATATCCAAATTTAATTGGATACATATATAGATCGAAGTCCAGGAAAATAGGATCATCATTTGCATTATATAATTATCAGTAGATCGATATATATATACCAACGAGGTCTGAAGGAACCTTGCCATTGCTAAACCTTCCAGTAGGTATTCCTCCCATAAAATCCTTGCCATAAGGGGCGAAATTGCTTTTAACAACCGTTTTAAGGTTGTTATTGTTGCCTGTATCAACTGTCGAATCTCCAAACATAAACACAGCTGGAATTGTTACATTCTTTGGTAGCTTTACAATACCTTGCAGGGCAGTAGAGAATATCACATAATATTGTACTACCAGACAAACAATTAGCAAAAACAAAAATTTGGTCGTCATTGCAAATCGATGACTTTCAGATATCGATCTCCTTCATCATATATGACTGGACATCGGAGATGCTTATGCATGAAATTAAGAAATAAAAGATGGAAGAAAACGTACTCGTCATATATGCAATGTGTCAGTTGTGTGACTTTGACATTGATCAATTTCGTACACGGAACTTTTAATTCATCTCACATGCAATACGTGTGCTTAAATATTTCTGGTCATATTATAGTTTCATGTAGCAGAAAATGGCTATGTTTCATAACAGTCTAAAAATGCAGCAAAGAGATCACCTCTTTTTTCTTGATAATTGAAATCTTATATATGAATATCAATTGACGAGAGAGAGAGAGAGAGAGAGAGAGAGAGAGAGAGAGAGAGGGGTGTGGTAAGCTCTATAAAGTAAACTATACTATTGGATCATCAGGAACCCCAAGCATATATAATCCTCAATATGAACAACTTTCTCTGTGTGGATCTGCTTTCTGCAACACAAACCAATTAGGAACAATATATATACTCTGGTTTCTGCTTTCTTTCTCTGTCTTTTTTATTTTTTGTTTTGGTGAAGTGGGCCAAGGCCCAAACAGATAACAACTAACTATTTAAATGCCCAAACAGCACAAACTAATTAGGAACAACTCTGGGCTTCTCAAAGCCCAATCTGCCTCGTAAAGACATAAAGGCTAACAACTCAGTTGTGTGACTTTGACATTGATCAATTGCGTAGACGGATGTGCTCAAATGTTTCTGTCCGGTCATATTATGATTTGGTTTTTGCAGAAAACGGCTATGTTTCCATAACAATGAAAATGCACGATCGAGATCACTTTTTTCTTATTTCCATAACAATAAAAGAAAGCACCAACTAGATTACCTTTTTCTATGCAATACATATATATTCTGACCAAACACATAGAAGATTACTGTTCGTATGATTAATCGTCTGGGCATAACGACAAGTCACACAAGGCTTAACATCATGTTGTTTGGGCCTAAGCCCTTCCTAGGCTCCTAGCCCCTGACCTACCAGGCTCCTCCTAGGCCCCGACTCGTGTCAACTCACTCGGATCCTTGAGACCGGTGACACGTAGCGCTCCTACAGTGCAAGTCATCACAAGGGACACGTGTCATCACCGGATTGGTTGACACTCTTACAAACGTACTATAAAAAGGTACCTTCTTGTCACAAAAAGGACAACGGAAATCATTATTATACTATTCACTCACTCTGTTCTCAGATCTCTCTGAACACTGACTTGAGCGTCGGAGGAGCTTTGGCCGGCACCACACCGGTGCCCTTCCCGCTCACTTTTGTGTACTTGCGCAGGGTGCTTTGGATATCATTCTCTCTCATTACTCACCAGTCGGACCCAGCTACTCGTTCCTGCCCCACTTCGACGTGTCATCCACTCAGTGGTGGGTCAACGGGCCTACGTGGTTCGACTCGACGTTGACTGCTTTACCATTTTTGAGCATCAACAGTTTGGCGCCGTCTGTGGGAAAGTAGCAACTTTTCCCCATTTGATTCTCTACCCTCAGTTGAGGTGCAAGGACTTTCCAACCTTCCGACCCCTGCAATGTCTGAAGGAGGTCCTATTCTCGATCAAGTCGACAACACCCCGGTGGGCGACAAGCGAGGCAAGAAGACTGCCGAATCTGATCAGGAGGCGTACATCCAGCGATTGGAGGCTCAGCTCCAACGAACCCAGGAACAGCTCGACCTCCAAAAAGATGCAACACAGCTGTATGAGCGACTCATCCGCGATAGGGAAGAACACACCACTCTCCGGAGTGGTGAGAGGAGGAACCCCCATGACAGAGACGAACACACCATTCTCCGGAGTGGTGAGAGGAGGGACCCCCCCCCCGAAGAGACCAAAATGTTCCGCGTCAATTGGATGCAGGGCAAGGTAGCCATCCACCCCCAGGTTTCCAAAAGAGACTTGTCCACCCGGTCAGCCGGGCTCGATCTGGCGAGCATCCTACCCGCTCTGAAGAGTTCCACATTTATCGGGACTGTCGTCATCTGCTCGACGACAACTGCTCTCGGCGAGAAGAGCAGCGGACGAACCGGGGTGAATCCAACCCACGTTCCCAAAACTTGGAGGAAGAGCAGGCTCCTCGTCCCAAGCGACGAAGGGGAGAAGAGCAGGTTTTCTCGGCTGGGCGCCGCGCAGAAGATGACACTTTCACAAGTGAGCAAGTCACTGACTCCGGTAACAGCGGATCCCTTCCACCAGACCAACTCCAACAACTCCTCATGGACATCAGCGAACGCCTGAGGAGAGTGGAGGGGGGAAGTCGTGGTGGGCACCCATCTTTGGAAATAAGGGAGCTACCTGGACCTTTCACAGCTCGCATCCTGTCTACTCCCCCGGTTGGCGACGTCCGACCTCCCAAAATAACTCCGTACACAGGGAAGGAAGACCCATATGACCACCTCATGAGTTTCAGGTCAGCCCTGGAGTCCAAAGGTGCTGATGACGTTACCAAGTGTCGAATCTTCCCTTCTACCCTCTCTGGCAGTGCAAGGGACTGGTTCTACCAACTTCCTCCAGGCTCAGTTGATTGTTTCAGCGAGCTCCGAGAGCTCTTCCTGGGCCAGTATATCATCCAAACCGATAGAATTTACACCACGGATGACCTGACGCGGGTCCGCCAGGGCAGTAGGGAATCCCTTCGGGAATACATCACTCGATTTCAGCTAGAACGATTTCGGTGTCGCGATTGTGATGAGAAGGTAGCCTTCGCTGCTTTCAAGGGTGGTCTCCTAGAGGGGGACTTCCTGTTTGAAATCAACCGCCGCAATCCGCACACCTACAAGGAACTCATGCACGAGGCCATTGCCTATGCCACGGCTGAATTCAAAACATATGAGAAGAAGCCGCCTACCATGGATCGCCCAAGTACCGACCAGGCCATCATAGTGCCACCCCAGCCCAAGCCCTACTCGGGTAACCAGCATGGGGGGTCCGGGAAAAAGTTCAATAAGTTCACCAAGAAACAATTTGGTGATGGTAGAGGTGGAGGACAACGAAGGGAAGAAACCTATCAGACATCCTATGCCTCCAGGTTCAAAGTCTATACAATTCTCACTGTCACTTATACAGAGTTGTATCCCCAGATCAAGGACATACTTCCTAAGCTCCCACCCCGCCCACCACAAACACGATACCGGGCTAACAAGAATTTCTTTTGCCTTTACCATGACGACCATGGCCATGACACCGAAGCATGCAGAGCTTTTAAGGAGGCAATAGAAACTTTGATACAGGCAGGAAAGTTGGATGGTTTTATAGACAAGGAGGCCACCGAGAAGGCCAAGACCGACGGACAACGCCGGGGGCGGGTCAATACCATCTGTGGGGGCCCGACCCTCGCTGGCAACTCCAACAGAGCTAGGAAGGAATACGCCCGAAGTGCTCAACCATGCTCCGGCGTTATGGCTGTAGACTTCCACCGTGGCAAAAAGATTCCTAAGCTCGGGTGGTCGCCCATTTCCTTTGCTGAGGAAGAGGAACGTGATTTGATCTTCCCACACGATGACCCTTTGGTCATTGAGGCCACCATAGCTAATTTTGATGTGGCTCGGATCCTTATCGATTGTGGTAGCTCCGTCAACATCCTCTTCGCCCCAGCCTTCACCGCTCTTGGAATCGACCAGGAGAGACTTGACCGGTCGGTCGCTCCTTTACTCAGCTTTTCGGGTGACATGGTCACCCCTCTTGGTGGGATCTACCTTCCCCTCACCCTCGGGAGGTATCCTTCGTCCGCTACCACAATTACTCAGTTTTTGGTGGTCGACTGCCCCACAGCTTACAACGTCATCCTAGGACGACCGGCCCTTAACCAATTGAGGGTTATGATCTCCACTCACTTGCTTTTGATCAAGTTCCCGACCCCATGTGGAACGGGGGTAGTCAAAGGCAATCAAGTATCAGCCAGGTCCTGCTATGTGACTTCAGTCAAGAGGAAAAAAGAGGTCAAGCCCTCTATGGCTGTTTGTGTCTCCAACACCTGCCCTACCCCAGACGCCCTACAAAATCATTGAGGTCGTCCGTCCAGGCACATACAGGCTCCGCGCCACAACCGACAAGGAACTCGGCCACCCTTGGCGCGCCGAGCACCTCCGCTACTTTTACAAGTAGACACATGTTGTACCCCCCAGGGACTTTTTTCAATTTCATCTATGTTATCGCTTTCATAAATGAGAGTCCTACCACGGACACATTTTTCTTCATTTTCATTCAAAGTGTTAATTGTTTGTATGGACCCCCGGGCCATCAGACATCCAACCCTACCCATATCCGTACCATGCATTCAAGGGAAGCTAAGTACCATGCATTCAAGGCGCGGGTATGGAGAATGCATTCAAGGGAACCTAAGTACCATGCATTCAAAGGAAAATAAATATCATGCATTCAAGGGAAACTAAGTACCATGCATTCGAGAAAATCCCACAATACCATGTATTAAAGGGAAGGGCATCCTACCCCATAAACGGGTTGGACACCCTCCAAATCATCCAAATATCATAAAGTACAAACTTAATAATCAAAAGAGTTTGTAATTTGGTACGGGCTACATCCGACCCGCCATATAACTCAAACAAAAATAGGGCGATGGTCCGCCCACCCCTGCCCCCGGGCCATGTTTCCTTCAAACATTTATTTGGGATCCTCTCCCATGTCATGCTCCCCACCTGTGGCTGCTCCATCCTCGGGCTCTACCCCCTGGGTATCTCCCTCTGGGACGTTGGCATGCCCATCATTACTGCCAGCCCCTAGCAGACCACCTGCTTGGCTTGGCTCAGCTCCTCCCCGCACTACTCCAACTCTTGCCTAGCCTGGTCCGCCTCCTGGCCTGTAGTAGCTCGGCATGCAATGCATTGTTCTGCCCGACCACTTGCCCACCCCCATGTTTCCAACCCCATCCGGGATCGGGGCATATTTGGCCTCATCGGCGTCCCATCACTTGTGGACGCCCAATCAGACTCCATAGAACTGTTATCATCTGAGGAAGCCATGGAATGTCCGACTTCAGTACACCTGCCCATCCAAGACAAACCACAAATCAAGATGGGAAGTGCTCGGCCCACCAAGACAACACCATGGACATTTCAGATCAATACCGGTTTCCCACCCCCCGTATGTGCTCGGATACCCCCAATTTGACAACATTCACCCTATCACCCTTTCACATGCTCAGCCACCAACCATTTATCAAAGCCAATATTCACAATATCAATTCAAAGGGAAGAGCAATGACAACCCAATCCTTACCAGTATTTCGCGGCTTCAACAGCTCAGACGGGTTCCGACCCACTAATCTTGTTTCCTATGTAC